>NW_013952405.1:7271608-7300391 GCF_001266775.1 Austrofundulus limnaeus
CATATATATTTGATGTTTATGATGTGCAGGAGGTGGCAGTGGATGCTTACCGTCCATCCTTGTGTGTTGCTCCTCCTTCCGTGATYGTCTTGACAAAGATTCCCAGTTTTTCCAGTCCCTGATCAGCTCCCACACCCATCCCTATGATACTGATGCCCAGTCCATCCTCTCCTAAAGCCAGCAGGAGCACAGACAGCTTATGAACAGAATCCTAAATGGTTTCTAAATTAGACAAGAGATGCTAAAGTCTGGGTTGCTGGTGATGCTTTCCTTTCAACAGCTTTTTTCTGCAGAGGTTGTCACGATGAGCAAACTCACCTGAAAGACTTGGCAGTTGTTTTACACCCTTCGTGATGCAACCTGGGGTCAACTGTGCAGCCTTGGGACTATAAGACCTCTGCACTGACCACAGAGCTAGTGCAGCCACTCAAGATGCTAGATTCAGATCAATTAAAGGCCTAGCAACGATTCAAGGAAGGCACATCATCTGCCAAGTTTCAGGTCAGTTTAAAACTGAGACCTTATAATAACTGGGAACAGAGTTTTAGCTGTTTTAAKCAAACTTTGTAAATGACATTGCACTGGATGTCATTTAATGAATAATCTCACATGATCTGTTCATGCTTGAAGTAGAGCCATGTTTATGTTGGCTGAAGTCAGTTCACTTTGGTGGCCATCTTGAAAAGGGTTGACTCTAATCTTTGAGTTAGAGCTGTACAACGATTGATTACTTTCTTTACTTGTTCATGAGATATATTGCTTAAAAAGCAGACAGAGTTGACACAAACACTTTCTGCCCAAAGTTTGAAACAAATTTCAAAATGTGTTGGAGATATTCAACAGCTACCACAYAAAATTGTAGGTTAATATCTGTAAACCTGGCTCATTTATGGCTATTTTTGGCTTTTTGAGGCAGCCATCTTGGATAGGGCTGACTTTAAAAATTCTAACCCCTCGTCCCCGCAGTGATTACCTTCTGAAAGTTTCAATAAGATTCATCCAGTGGATTTTAAGATATTTTGCTAATAAAAAGCACAATTTTGCAAAACAAAACCAAATCTTGCATTCACCAGTGGACAACAAATAAGTCAAATATGTGCAGATCCAAACCTTTTTCTATCTCCACTGGAAAAACGTCCATTTTTTCCACTCTCTTTTCCAGCTCAAACTCAGCAGAAGCAGACACTGGGTCGACATCCTCATTGGTTCTGTTGTACTCTGAGTTGGAATGCATGCTGTACACCTGAAATACATGTWAAATGGCCAGTTAAAAATATTCTATAGCGGCCTCAGATTAGATCAACTAATAAAAACGGGACTGCTAAAAACCGCCTGTTCTATGAATTATTTAATAAATGAGCCAACTGTAAAATGAACCATCTGCAGCTACTGACACCACAAGACACTGTTTATGCCTGAAAATCTGTCAGTGATGGTGGCAAGAKACGACAGACTCGGCGTCTTGTGCAGAACATATGCTCCAAATTATAGGACTGCTAAAAATCTCAAGCGACCTCACACGACTTCCACAAAAACTAGCCGATACTACAAGGACTGCTTCTACTTTAGTTTGCTTTTGTAGCTAAGATCCAGGATATTATTGTTCATGGTCTTTAATAAACAACCTATTAAAAAACAAGAAAACAATAGAACATTTGTTTCCTCATATCAATGATTGCATTCTTAAACAGAAAACTTGCAAGCCAAATTTATGAAAAGCTGCCAGTCGTTACATTTGTTTGTTTACCTACAAAAACAGTTGAAGTGACTGAAAATTGGTTAACAAAGAATAAATAGAACCATTTGGGATGGAGAAATYTGACAATGTTGATTAATTTATAACCATTTAAGTGCAGATTTGAATAAAATACACAGATAACAGTACTTAACAGTACTTTGCATATCCATGTCTTAAAATTACATATCAATCTATCAAATAGCATCATTTGCCGTAGTTCCCTTTTTATGGTTGATTTCATACTCAGCTCAGAGCTGTCTTTCAAGTAAAGGCAGCTTTGAGCTTGGTGCTGACAGAGCGAGGCATGCAGATCCATTTTTCTTCTTTAACAGATTAAAAACATGGCTTTGGGCTAAGTTTTTTTTTCTGGAAAAGAGACAGCTGCTGGAACTGACAGCTCCACAAACATACCACCAAAGTGCTTTTTCACAAAAAAAAATAAATAAAATAAAACCAATATTTTTATGAGAAATGTGAAGAATAATTCAAAGTGTATATGATTTTTAATCACCCTACCTTGATTGGTGCTGTGGAGAACCTGACCTTCCTCCTCCCAGCCTTGGATTCTTCTTCATCGTGACCCCCCAGCTCAGGCAGACCAGGAATTTCCTCGTATTCCACTAACAGTTGCTCATCTCTCTGCGGGGAGCTTTCCTCCTTCTGTCTTAATGGTCCTGAAAGCTCTGGGTGGGACCCGTACACAAAAGATTTGTTCTCAATCCCAGAGATTACCGTTTGGTCCTCTTTACCTTCTGAAGAATAATCCTTTCTCTCACCACTTCCTCTGCATGCCACATGTTTCAGCTCCTCGGTGGTGTTCTCTGGTGTTCCTTTTCCCATCATTTTCTCACCTTCTTGCCTTGCCTCATTGTCTCCACCTTCCCTTTTTACCTTTCCTTCCACATCCTTGTTAGTGTTGACCTCTCTGCTCAGGATCCCGTCTAGCTTAACACCTTCTCCCAATCCAGACTGTGTCTTTTTCTCCATGTCGTCTCCTTCCATTAACTCATCTTGTGCAGTAAGGTGTCTGCTCTGCTCCTCCCTCTTACCCTCCCATTCTTTGTTAACCTGCTCATACTTGTCTCCTCTTCCTTCTCCTCCATCCTCAGTGAGTCGGTTTCTTTGCAAGTCGTCTGTMGAAGCGACCGAACTGCTTTCTCCTGTTCTGAGCTCCACACTCTTCAGAAGCCTCAGTGTCTCCTCAAAGACATCATCTAACTCAGCCACCAGGCGTCTTCCTTCGGCTCTGTCCGGACTCTTTGTCCACCGTGTGTCCACCTCTGTCCACACCCTCTCTTCCTCGTTCTCGTCGCTCTCCGAAGACTCGTTCTCAACATCGACGAGTTCTGCCCTCAGCGTTCGCTCAGGGGTCGAGCAGGAGTCAGGCGTTGCTTCGTCTCTCCTCTCGACCTCAGTTAGTAMATCTGTGGTTTGATCACATCTGTCATGAACTTCTCCGGGGCCGTTTGGTGCAGAAGATTTAGAGTACCTTGCTGGCGCCGCCGCTAAACAAGACTTGGGTTTGGAAACATTTAAAATGTGGTTTACGGTTTTATTCTTATCAGACTCATCTTCTACGCACCTCACGTTCCCACTTGACCCCTGCTCCTTCTCTCTCGTCCCATCTGTACCCTCCACATTTCCCCTGCCAATCAGAGGTCTTAAAACCTGCCCGCTACTGCTTCCACCCTCCATCATCTTGGTCTCAAACAACTTTCGGGCAACAGAAAACCTCTGAGCCAGAGCGACTCTATCAAGTTCTCCCATTTCCTCCGCTCTGGAAGATTTGCCTCGCAGTGGTGTTTCTGAGGAAGAAATGTTGGTCACACTGCTCATGACRGAAGAAGAGCTGACAAGTGTGTGTCTGGATCTGGAGAAAGGGGAACTGTAGAGCTGGAAGCTAGGATTTGGAGGAGGAAGGAAAGGTGTTGAGCAAGAACTCAGGGCTGGAACACCACCTCGCCTTGGCTGTTGACAGTCCATTTGAAGGAAAATGTTCTCTCGGAGTTTGGCCCCTCTGGCGCTTTGAATTCGACCCCGACTGCCACTGGTGCTGGACACTATGGAATCAGTCAAGTTGGATAGAAGCATGTTTGGATGCACTGTGGATGCTTTGCTCCTTGSCTCTAGACTAACCCCAGTGTCAAAAGAGCATTTGATGGCATGAAAGTCAGATTTGTATGTTATCCTGTGAGGAGAGGCACTTCGACCTTTGTTGTCTGGCCGCATCATCTTAGAATTAAGTTTTTTTAAAAATCTCTGAGAAGCAGGGAAAGAGGTTATTCACTGCTAAAGGAAAACACCTGGACAAAAGTTGAAAAGGCAGACAATGTCTGAGGATCTGCTGGTACAGTGGTTGCATTAAGGCAAGAAATGCTTTATAAAAAAAAACTTTTTAGTCTTGAATAAAATAGCTTTAGGCAGCAAAGACAAGCTCAAGGTTCAAACATCCTTAGATTCTTCTAATCACCATCTCTTTAWATCTGAAAGACAAAATTAGGAAAAAAGGAAGATGCCTACATCATCAGRTGAACTGGTTAATTGTTACAAGTTAAACAATAAACAGGCCAATATCCCAAAAAGCACATTAAACTCAAGAAAACTATAAAGTTTAACAACTTTTGCACTTAATTAGATTCATGTCACATTAATTGAGTTGTTCCTCTTGTTCGCGTTGAATGTAGCCCAGGAAATCTCCCATGTGTGTTAAAGCCGAGTAAAACTATTACATCAACTCACTTGCTGCCAAAAGTAAAGATAAATGCCTCCAGGACTCAAACCGGTGCAAATGGAAGGTGTCCAACAGGCAGAAACGACGAATAAAAGCCCAAACGTAGCTGGTAGGGGCTGCAGTGGGAACGAAGCTACTTCTCAGGTATTCACAATCACCTTGTCCTGTGCGTTCACGTACATCCGTAAAAATTGGCACTCGAGAAAACGAGCAAATGCGYTTTAACGCCTCTCTTGTTTGTTGACATTCAATTCACCTTTTAACTCTGTTGTTAAGCCTTAGACTTTACGTGTCAAACAAAAATCCAAAGCTAGMATTAGACAATAAGTTGTTGCCTACTCAACTTGCTAAGTTAATTAGTAAAATGAACTTAACCTTAATACAAAGACATGGCTCATTACATTTCCCCTTGCTTACTTTAAAAGTCCACAAAAAAAATTACGTTTTTTTTAAATAATTTATAGGCTACGTGTCAATGTTATGCTCATTTACTTGTGACATTTTCATGCACACAAAACTAATACATGGCAGGAAAAWCTAAATTTTACGACTGCACCTGAATGCTGCACACCTCTACAGTGTCCAGCCTGCCTGCCTCGAAGAAGTGCGCGCGCAACGATTTAGCAGAGGAATAAGTATACCTACTATTTTTTTTTTAAAGAAATGAGAAATGTTCTTACTATTTTCCCGCGACAGTTCCTTCTTGACATTACGGGGCTGTTTGCTCTCAGTGGGTCGGTCGCTGGTAATAACAGCTCCCTCGCTGAGATAAATACAAGGCAGATGGCGAATAATGTCTCTAAATACTGTAAATGGATTATCCCCTAGTAATCCTGTGTAAACTACTCCAGTAACTGTGAAACACTGGAGCTGAGTGGCTACCAACGCTGAGACATGTTAGCCTACATTTGACCAGCTAATAATATCTGTCCCCTGGTACATAAAAGGAGTCTTATTTTAGTCATGACTGCAGTCTGTCACGGTCCTAAAAATGACAGTTTTAATAATTCTTGTGAAGCTAATCTTGTGCAAATTAAACTATTTTTACAACACTGTATCTGCAGAGTGTTGCCAAGTTCAGTTGCATAGCAGAATTTGAAACTATGAAAAAAATCCACTTACCTTTGCCTGTCTTTGTTTGTACAATCACTAACAGAGCATCTTTGAGAGGCAAGTTTTGTGGGAATATAACTTGTGTTCATCATCCAGGTAAGAGTGAGCTACATCTCCCACTATCCACCTGTGTGTGTGTGTGTGTGTGTGTGTGTGTGTGTGTGGCAGTGATGCTGCACCTGCTGGTCTGTGTGTCTGCCTACCTGTGTGTGAGTGTGAGCTGTGTGTGGGTGAGACAGTGCATTATACCTGTCTGTCTCTGTTGGAGCCATGCTGTGCTACTGATGAGACATTCTGGACTGGACTCCACTGGACGGGACTGATCGGTGCAGGGAACAGTTCTGCTTGATGTGACCTGGATCTGACTGGAGACCATTGTCCCATGCGGCACAGGGACCTACTTGATATAAATACTGGCCAATCACAAAAGCCTCYGACTGAATGAGGCTAACCTAGAGGGGAAGGGAAGGAGGGACAGTGAATTAAAGCGGAGCTGGAAATTGAGGGGATATTGTTGAGGTGGGGTGGCAAAGTAAAATTAGAGAGGTATAGTATCAGAAAAGTGAGGCGGGGTGGCAGAAAACGAAGAATGAGGGTAGAACTTTAACCTAAAAAGCCAGAAAGAGAAAAAGAGGAAACTGGAACGGCACAGGTAAAACTAACAAACACGGGTTTTGATGTTGAAATCACTATTTATGATAAATGAAGGGAGAAAAAGAAAAAGCTTTCTTGGCATAGGGGGTAAAATAAGTATTGAACACGTCACCATTTTTCTCAGTAAATATATTACTAGAGGTGCTAATGACATGAAATTTTCACCAGAGGTTGGTAACAACCCAAGTGATCCATACATACAAAGAAATCAAACCATAGATGTCCAGAAATGAAGTAATGTGGAATGGCACAGGGAAAAAGTATTGAACACACTTACTGAAATTTATCTAATACTTTGTACAAAAGCTTTTGTTGTCAATGACAGCTTCAAGACGCCTCCTGTATGGAGAAACTAGTGGCATGCATTGCTCAGGTGTGATTTTGGCCCATTCTTCCACAAACAGTCTTCAAATCTTGAAGGTTTCGTGGACCTCTTCTATGAACTCTGATCTTTAGTTCTTTCCATAGATTTTCTGTTGGATTCAGGTCAGGTGATTGGCTGGGCCATTCCAGCAGCTTTAGTTTCTTTCTCTGAAACCAACTGAGAGTTTCCTTGGCTTTGTGTTTGGGCTCATTGTCTTGCTGAAATGTCCAGCCACGTTTCATCTTCATCATCCTGGTAGATGGAAGCAGATTTTTATCAAGAATGTCTCTGTACATTTTTCCACTCATCCTTCCTTCAATTATTTGAAGTTTGCCAGTACCATATGCTGAAAAACAGCCCCACACCATGATGTTCCCACCTCCAAACTTCACTGTTGGTATGGTGTTTTTGGGCTGATGTGCAGTGCCATTTGACCTCCAAACATGATGTGTATTCTGGCATCCAAACAGTTCAATGTTGGTCTCATCTGACCAGACTATATTCTCCCAGTATTACACAGGCTTGTTTAAATGTTGTGCAGCAAACTTTAAAGGAGCTTCAACATGCTGTTTCTTCAGCAGTGGAGTCTTGCRTGGTGAGCGTGCATACAGGCCATGGTGGTTCAGTGCATTACTTATTGTTTTCTTTGAAACAATCGTACCTGCTAATTCCAGGTCTTTCTGAAGCTCTCCACAAGTGGTCCTTGGCTCTTGGACAACTCTTCTGATAATTCTTTTCACTCCTCTGTCAGAAATCTTGTGAGGAGCACCTGGTCGTGGTCGGTTTATGGTGAAATAATGTTCTTTCCACTTCTGAATTATGGCCCCAACAGTGCTCACTGGAACCTTCAGAAGTTTAGACATTCTTCTGTAACCGATGCCATCATTATGCTTTGCAACAATAAGGTTGTGAAGGTCTTGAGAGAGCTCTTTACTTTTACCCATCATCAGATGGTTCTTGTGCGATACCTGGCCATCATTTGGGACTGAACCAGCTGATATTAAYTTGCACTGACAAGGGGCAGGCTTGCTTTCTAATTACTGAGAGAGTTCAGCTGGTGTCTTGGCTTTCCATGCCTTTTTACACCTCCCTTTCTTCACGTGTTCAATACTTTTCCCCTGTGCCATTCCACATTATTACAAATAACTTCATTTCTGGACATTTATGGTTTGATTTCTTTGTATGTATGGATCACTTGGGTTGTTACCGACATCTGGTGAAAATTTCATGTCATTAGCACCTCTAGTAATATATTTACTGAGAAAAATGTTGACGTGTTCAATACTTATTTTACCCGCTGTAACTCTCAACTTTGAACACGTCACCAGCAACAGGTGACGTTGACTTGAAAAATCTGTTCCTCCTTCCTCAGGTTTATGTTTTTTGTTCACACCCCACTTACAGAGAACCTGTCCTTGTCCAGTTTTTTAATTTTTGAACTTAATTGAGTAGTTTTTTTTCATGGTTGAAGCTCGACATAAAGCCTTTTTTTGATGAACAAATGTTTAACTATCCGTGCCTCTCCTCAAAGCCAGAAAAYGGACAAGCTCATCAACAATAAATCGATTAGTTCTATTTGGGTGGTCTTTGTTGCTCTGGCCACATCAAAATTAAATGTGAGCATAAAACTCAAGCCTAATTTTCTTTGTCTCATGTTTAGCTGATTGCCACATAAAGTCTGCACAAAGTATGTTCATGTTTTTAAAGCAAAAAGAGAAATGTTGATACAAGCAGGACAGTATAAGTGTTGCTATTCTCTAGTTCTACCACCAGAGGGTATTCATAACACGAATCTACTCTTTTCATCATTTAGAATAGAATAGAACAGGGGTTCTCAAGCCATTTGGGTCTGGGGACCCCTTACAAGGGCGAAAAAAATTCCAGGGACCCCCTCATAAACCCCATGCTGTTTTAAAATATGATTTATTGCCACTTCAACGCCTAAATGCTATGGGAATATATATATACATATATATATATATATACTGTATATATATATATATATATATATACACATCTACCTACATATATACAACTATAAAAAACAATAAAAAAGCACAAAAAATGTTCACCCTGTTATACATCACTTGTCAGACAAAATATTAGCCAATAGGAGTTACAGAAAAAAGCTAATGGTAAAGCTCCATACAGTTATAGTCTGTAATCATCTATGTTTAGGAATTCCTGCATTCACAGGAGGTTTAGATTCAGTCTGCTGACCCACGGTTCAGTTCACACTTCAGATGAGTAGTTCTGCCCCTCTTCAGCGAGGGTTCAAATGTAGTTGTGAATAACTTTGATTTGTGCTTGAAGTGGCATTTTTTTATTTTGTACGGCTCTGACCCTGATAAAAAAACTTCACGAGGACGGTGATACTGCCACTTTGTGTTTAGATGAGCAAACTGCATGTGTGTCAACAGCATCAAAGATAAACACCCTGTGTGGCTAACTGGCATAGATTTTCATTTTTATTTAAAATCAAATCTTTATAGAAAATAATTTTTTCTTTTGAATTTACTACACAAATGTTTGAACATAATATTCAACAATTTAATTTTCTATATTTGGAGTGAACCTTCAGGGTAACTCGTTTACATTTTTTAAATAATACACTAACGACAAGACTTCTGTAATAAGAGTCACCTGGAAAACTTGCTCAATCACCCTCCAGTTTTATGGTCATTCATGCTGAAGTGCCTTTTCAAACAAATGCAATAAGGCAGCTGTAAACAGCCCCCTGCACACACACACACACATACACACACCTCTGTAACAGGTGCACACATTCACACATTGTAGTTCACCTGATGCATAGAATAATAGCCTCAGTGTTGTCAGTTTGCCAGATGTGGAGAGAAAAAGGAGGTCAAAGTCAGGGGAGTTTGTGATGCAGCAGTAGCTGTCCTCCACTGTTTCATGTCTCACTCATCATGTTAAAATCAATTCATGTCCTCATCCAGTCTCCTGACCTTACATGCAGACCACCATCCCCCACCCCACCCCCTGCACTCTTTAATATCCTGCTAGTTTAGTATCCTCTCTCTGGTTCTTAAAATAAATAAAACATGTTTTTATTTTTCTGCTGAGTTATCGGGCGGTTGCATTACCACCATTCTGCAGGATATCATTTGTTCTGTTTCTGCAAAAAGATTTAATGTTGAAAGATTGATTGACTGATTCAAGTAATCTGTATTTTCTATGTGTTTTTTGGAAGTTTGTTTTAATGATGTTTGCATGACCGAAAATGTGGCTCTGCTGTTCTACAGCCTTCTTGTTTTCAGCTGCTGCATGCCCACAGCTAAAGTGGCACTATGTTAATTTTAGATATACTGTAAACCGACCAAAGGGTGACGCATTAGCAATGATGGCATYGCCCTATCTGTTACCATTTTACACAAGTTGCATCTTTATAGGAGGAAACCAAATGGTTTCATAAACTTTTCTTAATGCATTTATACCTAAAAGAGAATTTGACCCTTTCCAGAGTTCTACTGTTTCAAACGCTAGGACCACAGAGAAGAAAAGCACGGCCCAGAGTATGGTTTCAGGATGTTATGCTGATTGATGTAATTCACTAAATAACACAAACACCACCTGACTTATGACATAGGGAGCTAAAGACTCACAAACATGGGTTCAGTTTGTGATTTGTGGAAGACAGATCAGATTGTTTAAATTCTGATGAACCCAGTTGTACTATGTTTTGCTAATAGCCSCTCATTCATTCCCTTTTTTTCCTCTTAATTTTTATTTTTACTGGAAGGGCTTGTTTGTACCTGTTGATGACAGAATTAACCAGCAGTATTTTGCGTTTCTGTGCATGCCACTGATCACTGRTCATCTGAAGACTGACTGATTAAATATAGATTTTTGAACATTATTGACTGTGATATTTCCCAAACATCTCTTTAGACTATAATTAAGGCTGCTTATATGCTCTACAGTGCATGTCTAACTATATTTACTAAAGTTGGTAACATATGTACATTTGAATAATCCCTAGGGCATGCTTTGCATGTTATTACAGCATTTTTGCCCTAAAAAGCCTCTAAGGCAAGCTGATACTATGTTGCATGTGCAGCACAGGATGAAGGCAGCAGCCTGTGGTGGTGTGACGGAGAGGAGGTGGAGGAGGAGGGGGGAGGAAGAGGGCGCAGCCGGAGCTCACGTTCATTAACGACCACCGACAACCGGGAAGCCCGAGCCTCCTCCCGGCAGCATCACAGCCTCACGCAGCCGGGGACCATGGTCGCAGTGCGGGCGTCCCTCTCATCGTCCCCGCCGGCGGAGTGGATCTGCTGCCTGGATAAAAGGTGGGTGACGGTCGGCCACGCGCCGCCGCATCCCCTCCTCGTGCTCGTTTTCATTCATTCGCTTGTGTCGATCTATTCCGAACCGGCGGTCGCCGCGCGTGACGCGTGCGTGAGGCGGGATGATGTTTTTCCATCATGTGAAATTTCTGTCACAGCAGTTATTGACCTTTATTTATTTTTTGTTTGTTTGTTTGTTTTTTTGTCTTCGGTCAAAAAAGGCGTTGGTGGCCTCCAGGTTCAGTGGGCTTCCTGCACTGATGGATGTGACCCACATGGTTTATCTGCAGATCTAAAAGCCATGCATAATTAAAATACAACCGCGGCACGTGTGCTAATGATTTCCTGAATAAAAATGAAAGAGGCWTTGTTTTTGTTTTTCAGTTTTATTTCAGGCTTTGTGACATTGCTGCRTGCCAGACTGTCTATGACTGGAGAAAAAAAAATAGCCTAACAGAATTTCCACTGGGACAAATCTGGTCTTGAATTAATCCTCTAAAAAAATTTAGTCTATAAAGATTTAATGACATTTAAAAACTGGAGCTTTTGGGGTTGGGGGGGTGGTGGTAATTACTGCAAATGATGGCCAAAGAATGGTCTATAAGACATGCACCCCATAGTTCAGACACCCACACATATTGTGCACATCTCTCTGACACATCATTGCGTTACTATTGGCAACCGGAAGCTACCATCTTGTCCTCTCATCCACATCTGGAATGAGACCGGAGGCATGATGTGCTGCGCTGATACTTTTAGTCACATTAAATATAGCAGTATTTAGATATGAGCCTACAATCAACCATTACTTCCGTCCTTGATTATTCTAAGTAATTGCTTATTTTAGATGGTGAGAAAGGCTTATTAGTTTAGGAAAATTTGAGACAGAATCTTCACATGTGCTTATTTTGTTTAACCTGCAGTTCAAAATGCAAACATTTGTTTTCTTAATTGACAATCAGGAAGCTAAAATCGTTACACTTCTGGCCTAGTTCCTTTTAAAACGAACTGTGTTTTGCGTATCAGTCCAACATTAAAATATAKTGGTGCAGTGCCCATCTGGAGCTAAATGCAGCCACTCTGCAGTGGAAGGTGGGAGTCGATGCAGCCGGGCCGGACGGGACAGGATGTTGTTGTGGAGCACTCAGCGCTCCTTAACTATCTACCTCTTATTCAATCAATGTCCACAAGAGCGTTGAGCCTGTGTGTGTGTGTTGATAGAGCTTTCATCGAAGTTAGTAACTGCTGATGTGAAGAAGAGTGGTTGATGAGTGGACGTGACATGAGCAAAAAGTTTGGGATGTGATTGTCTTTCTTGTGACTTTCTAAACACTTTTGCGTAGGGTTCCAGTGATTCAAGCAAGATAAGATCAGATTTCCTTGGCTCTTGATAGACGATAGCCCACACACTCACACACACTAACACACACACACAGGATGGGTCAGATGAAAGTTTAAATTTAATGCATCCTTAATCAAAAAATAAAATAAATAAAATACAACCATAAATTACAGAGGGTAGTTTAAATATGTAAAAATGAGATGGTAAATCAGCAAATGTTTTCCAAATGAGCTTATTTTAAAAAAATGTATTTTATATCAGATAATAAGCAACTTGTATTGTCAAACAGTCTATTAAGTAACTAAATTTGCAAATATTTTCAAATTGTTTTAGTGATTTCTAAATGTTTACTTTAGTATATATTCATTTTAAAGAAGACGCATCATGTAAAATTCAGTTTTTTAGCTGTTAAATACATTTTGTTGTGTACTTGGGGYCTCTAGGAATGCAKAAAAAGTGATTTTAGTCTCTCCCAGTACTATGTAGACATATTTTTACGTTTTTGGTCATATTTTTCAACCCATTCAGTTTTCTCTATTTTCCATTACCTCTTCTGAACTGTTCTGTCAATGTTTTTGTGATGGAACTTTTAATAAGGTACCAACAGTTTCCTCGTCGTCGTTCTCCTCTGGCTCTGGGTCAGACTCCGGCTCCAACATGTGAGGCTGGATGGACATGTCTTATATTGTTGACAACTTTTAATTGATTTGTACATAAAAAAAAACCTACGCCGCAAGACAGTAGTAATCCCCTCTCTCAAAGTGGAGTGGACCAGTCTGGAAGCTGGAAGGGACCGGGATGTGAAGCGCCTATTTGTCCCCCGTCCCCGAAGAAGGGGACATAGAAATATTCTTTGTTCGTCCGTCCATCTGTCCGTCCATCYGTCCACCAGTCCATGATGAGGGACATCACCGACGGTTCGTGTCAAGTTCTATCTTGTTGGATTTAAAGAGACAGCCTCAAAATGAGTTACTTCGAGACACACCTCAGAACAGGGGTGAATTAGGGGCTTGTGGAGTTGCAATAAGGAGGAATTCAGACCAAAGCATTTCAGTTCCACTTTATAGCTTTAATTTAATTCAATTCAAAAATACTTTATTGATCCCAGAGGGAAATTAGATGTTGTTGTAACTCATAGTCCTAGCTTGGGGTCTGTAGACATCGGTCTCTGCATCGGTCTCAGGAATAAGATGGGGTCTCTTTTTGTTGTAACAAAAATACCCCAACTGAGTGATTTAAAGGGGAAAAAGAAGGWTTTAAAAGCATGATGTCCACTTTAAATGTACTAATTTCAATGTCAAAGGAGAAAAAAAGCCCCTCATAAAATAAGAAACAAAATCCACACAATTTCTCCCCCATTTTTCATGACTGACATGTCCTTAAAATTAAAACTTGTAAGCAAAATTTGTGAAGACCCGGCAGCTGCTTTGTTGAGTAAAATATACAAATAAACAGACATGTTAGGTTGAAACAGTAAACTTATCATTACTCTAGAAGTAGGGGTGTAAGAAAATATCGATACACTGAAATATCGCGATATTTCATTTCCCGATACTGTATCRDTATTCTAAAGCCCTGTATCGATTTTTTATTAAGGTTTAAAACGTCAACTTTCCTGCCAGCCGTTCATTTTTATGTTGTAGTTCAGCCTCTGGCCACTAGTCAGCAGCAGTGAGCCAGCCATTTGGCTCCTCTACCTCTTGAGGTAGAGGCTATTGTTAAGTGTTGGGTGACCATTTTGTAAATTAATATTAAAAACTAAAAGCTGCAAAATATATATTTTCAAACTATTTATTGTCAAATTTAGTCTAATAATTGAAAACATGGATGAAATAAAAAATATGAAACAAATAAAATAAAACACATACTGTATAAAGCAGAACACAGCTAAATGTATCAAAAGCATGTCTCTGTAATATTAGAATTATCTGAGACAATGAATTTTGGTTTTTCAATTTTTTTCCAGTAAGAGGTTTTTATTTAATAGAACTTTTGGACAAAAAAATCGCGATATATCGCCTTGTATATAGTATCGCAATATATCAGGATATATCGTATCGTGACCCCTCTGTCATGATATGTATCGTATCGCCAAATTCTTGCCAATAMACAGCCCTATCTAGAAGTAGTTTTGCAGACGCAGCGTGAGCTTGAACGCAGAGCTCTGTCTTTATGGTGCTTCACAGTCCTGTATGATCCCCAAGATTACGTCATGACGGACGTCTTACTCGATTTTTTTCTTTTCTTTTTGTGTTTAGCAGCAGATTCACTTTTACGTTACTACCTTAACGTCTTCCCTGAGATCCTGCTCTTGTCTGATTCCAGCATATTTGTTTACCGAGACAGACTACAGGCTGTAGGTTCACTGTGTGACTCAGGCTTCTGAGTGTTTTATTTACATTTAGTGCGTACCTGCATTTTAGAAAACTCTTTCAAACTGCATCGTTTGATATAATTTCATATAAATTTTTTTAATTTGTGTTTGATTTCATAGTTTGCCATAAGTATCTTTAATGTTTACTTTGTCACCACAGCTGGTTAGATTGAAAACTGYGCTGTGCTTTTGCTGATTAAAATTCAGTGTTTTTAGCAGGATCTCAGGTTGTTTCCGGCGATGATGATGGGTGCCTTAAGTAGCTTCTTTCACACACAAAAAAAGAGCTTCTGTTGTTGTTGTATTAATCTGCCTGTGCAATGAATATTATGAAACTGACACCA
This sequence comes from Austrofundulus limnaeus, assembly GCF_001266775.1. NCBI lineage: Eukaryota > Metazoa > Chordata > Actinopteri > Cyprinodontiformes > Rivulidae > Austrofundulus > Austrofundulus limnaeus. The sequence continues at coordinate 7,286,579 of NW_013952405.1, forward strand.
GTCAACCTATGAGTTATTTATCTGGAAACAGTACCATTTTACCAGATGGATTTCCCCCCAAAACAGACTGCAGAACCTTCTGGTGTCACTCAGCGATTTTTCTGTGCTGGTCGGTCTGTAAATCCTTTGTGTGTATGTGTGTGTGTAGGTTGCTGTGATTTGTTGTTGAAAGCTGAGATCTCTGCTGACATTAGCATTGGGGTGGGGGTGCCGAGAAAAGAGATGTTCCAAATAGAGAGAGGRAGAGAGAAAAGAAGGATGGAAGAATGGTGGGTTGATGCAAGGYAAACACCTCTCAGGTCACATTCATATCACACCATGAGGGACACAGATTTCTCTGGACCAGCAGATACAGAAAATAGAGTGAGGGTTTTTAACCAGGRGATCAAAACAAAAAGAGTAGTTTTAATAAAAACAAGTGAATGGATGGGGCTAATTCTTGTCTTTTTCCTGTTGAAGTGTGTAGGAGTCTCCTCTCTGAACCATTAACCCACGAGGCTCCGTCTGAGCACCAGAGGCTGGTGTGCAGGCAGGTGGTGGATGATGAGTCAGAGACTAAAAACAGTGTAGAAATGGGGGTGGGGGTTCCATCTGTAATTGGGCAGATGTTTTGCTGTCAGGCAGGTACAGAGAAGAATAAATTGCCTCGGGACACAGATATACTGCAGGGTATACTGTATTTATAGACCTACTAGAGACGAATAGGAGTATTTGTGCCTTTATTAATCAGACAGTGAAGAGGTTATTATGAGATTGGTGACACCTAATAAAAAGAAGGAATCCATGGCAGTAACTGAAAGAAGCAAATTTCATTAAGAGGAGTTTGTCTTATCCGGTCGTGTCATGCTATGAAAAAAAAACGCACAAGTATTAAGGGGCAGAGACAAATAGATGGAGGACAGAGATATATTGTATGTTGCAGACAAAGACGATGAGCGCTGGGGGGCGAGAGAAAGAGCTGAAAGAAGAGAGGGGATAGGCATGCTCTCATCTGTGAAGGAAGCAGCTCTCAGTGCATTAGCTTTTCTGTATAAAACACACACACACACACACACACACTTAAATGAGAGAATGAGTCACTAGCAAAAAAAGAGAGAAAATAAGTGAATGAGCACTTCTAACTGCAGTGTGTATTCCTGTGAGACGTCTCAGCGCCGTAGTGTTTCTCTGCCACGTTTTCCGAGCAGACGGTTTAATCTGTCACATCTCACTTCTCTTTGTGTGTGTTCTCTCGTGTCTGTGCGCATCTCGTAGATTTCCAACAACTTAATTGTGGGTGCCGCTCAGTGAGATTAGAAGCGCATTAGAAAGAGCGCCAGTACAAGATCTTACATCAACACTCAGTGGGGGGGCTCATGCGGAGAAAAATGGCGCTCACAGTTCTCCTCTTTTATCGCTGAGACACTAGGCAGAACAATGACACACACACACATGCATACACGCACACACACACACACACACACACACACAAGAAGATAACACAATAAATACAAAGCTGCTTTTTTCCCCCCTTAAAGGACAGTTCTATAGATTTATTTGACTGTTTTAGGTCATTGACTGCTAAAAGCATTTATTTCTTATTGGCTTATAGCCAATCAAACCATACTGGAAAGGCTTTGGTTTCGAGATGAAATGCATTTTTACAACACAGACTGTTTTTTGACTTTACCATTCTGCAGGCCATCAGAGCGCTCAGGGGAAGATGTGGACATTATTCTGACCAGACTGAGAGAAGTCAAAACCTTCCAGAGATTTCCACCCCCACTCCTACTACAGATCTGTGCCTGCTCCTTCTATGAATGTCTGGAGAAGGGCATCACACGTATGTATTTCTATCCGAAAACATAACGCTTGCCTTCCTGCCATTCTAACCATTAAAGAAAGCACACAATATATAAACCAAACTTCTGTGACAGTCCTGCTGCTCTTTGACAATGTTTGAAGTGGGATTCATTGAGAAACAAAAAAACAGCAATGACATGATCACATCGAACACTTGCATCATTAGTTAACTTGTAAGTTCTACTCAAAACTAAAATTAAAAGTTACAAATTAACTTTAAATTTGATGTTACAATGATTATTTAGWAATCATTTAATAATGATGCAACAATCTTAGCATTCAGTTCTTTCAAATGAGAGATTTATTCTTTGAGACAGTAATGAATAATCACAAAACGACGTTTTCTTTATAAAATGTCTAGTTTTTTATTTAATAATATCATTTTTTAATCGTTATTTAAAAAGAATGAAAAAATGAATGTCACCATTTGATGCATTGTACCAGATTACACTCACCGGCCACTTTATTAGGTACACCACGCTAGTAACGGGTTGGACCCCCTTTTGCCTTCAGAACTGCCTCAATTCTTCGTGACATAGATTCAACAAGGTGCTGGAAGCATTCCTCAAAGATTTTGGTCCATATTGACATGATGGCATCACACAGTTGCAGCAGATTTGTCGGCTGCACATCCATGATGCGAATCTCCCGTTCCACCACATCCCAAAGATGCTCTATTGGATTGAGATCTGGTGACTGTGGAGGCCATTTGAGTACAGTGAACTCATTGTCATGTTCAAGAAACCAGTCTGAGATGATTCCAGCTTTATGACATGGCGCATTATCCTGCTGAAAGTAGCCATCAGATGTTGGGTACATTGTGGTCATAAAGGGATGGACATGGTCAGCAACAATACTCAGGTAGGCTGTGGCGTTGCATCTATGCTCAATTGGTACCAAGGGGCCCAAAGAGTGCCAAGAAAAGATTCCCCACACCATGACACCACCACCACCAGCCTGAACCGTTGATACAAGGCAGGATGGATCCATGCTTTCATGTTGTTGACGCCAAATTCTGACCCTACCATCCGAATGTCGCAGCAGAAATCGAGACTCATCAGACCAGGCAACGTTTTTCCAATCTTTTCTTGTCCAATTTCGATGAGCTTGTGCAAATTGTAGCCTCAGTTTCCTGTTCTTAGTTGAAAGGAGTGGCACCCGGTGTGGTCTTCTGCTGCTGAAGCCCATCTGCCTCAAAGTTCGACATGTTGTGTGTTCAGAGATGCTCTTCTGCCTACCTTGGTTGTAACGGGTGGTTATTTGAGTCACTGTTGCCTTTCTATCAGCTCGAACCAGTCTGCCCATTCTCCTCTGACCTCTGGCATCAACAAGGCATTTCCGCCCACAGGACTGCCGCTCACTGGATGTTTTTTTCTTTTTCGGACCATTCTCTGTAAACCCTAGAGATGGTTGTGCGTGAAAATCCCAGTAGATCAGCAGTTTCTGAAATACTCAGACCAGCCCTTCTGGCACCAACAACCATGCCACGTTCAAAGGCACTCAAATCACCTTTCTTCCCCATACTGATGCTCGGTTTGAACTGCAGGAGATTGTCTTGACCATGTCTACATGCCTAAATGCCTCGGTTTGAACTGCAGGAGATTGTCTTGACCATGTCTACATGCCTAAATGCACTGAGTTGCCGCCATGTGATTGGCTGATTAGAAATTAAGTGTTAACGAGCAGTTGGACAGGTGTACCTAATAAAGTGGCCAGTGAGTGTATAGTTATATACAGTTTGTAGAAAATGGATGCATTTTCTTGATAAAAATGCAAACGTTGTTTTATCAGAAACAACCTCTTGTAAAACTTTTGACAGAAATGTATTTATGTAATATAAAACACACACATGTATTACTTAGGAATCCCCAATTAAATATCCCACTTTAGTAAAACAATATATATAATATAACCAAATAAAATATTCATGATAATGTTTTTTTTAAATGCACTGTTCTGCACAGTTTGTAGGCTCAAAACAAAGCTGAGAACTCTCTGAAATAAAAAAATCTCAGCAGAGATGTGTTTAGTGATGCGGCTCGACGTTTTAGTCCATCTTGACGAGCAGTTGTCATATGTGGCAGACCTGGCTGGAGGCAAACTGCAACTGCTCCAGTGGTGTTATTTCACTGCTGCACATGCACAGTTGTGGAATGATTGGTGTTTGTTAGCACGACCAGATTTATTCTTCATAGACCGCCCTAAAACTGAGCTGGAACTCCTCGGTTCAGTCAGCTAATAAACACATGTGAGAACACAATTATTTAACAGTAGGCAAATGGTTTATCTGTTGATTTGAACAGTGAGCATTTATTTGTTTTATGTAATAAATGAATAAAATGGCTTTGCTAGTGCGAAAAAATAATAAACGCAGATGCCTTTTTAAATCAGTGAAATTAGAATTTCCTTTACACATACAAACAATAAATTAGATAAATCGGTTGAGCAAATGTTTCCCCTAAACAGCAGCATTAATTATATATTAGGGAGCGGCAGGAAATGAATAAATGCATAAATAAGCTTGTTTTGTGTCTGCAGTGTTTCGACAGGGAGATATAGGCACCAGCTGGTATGCTGTCCTGTCTGGTTCTTTGGACGTCAAAGTGTCAGAAACCGCCAATCATCAGGTAGGACTCCTTTAATCATATTCACGTCAGTGCGGAGCTATGCAGTGCTTTTCTGTTAGGCATTTAAACCCCAAACAAATAATTAGCTAGACTCAGTTATTTACTTTGATTATTCTAAATGTAAATGATTGTATTATGGATTTTTTTTCCTCCTGTCCCCTGTTGGGCTGTTTTTGTTGTCCATCATCTATCAGAAACAAGGCGTCTCCACATGTCCTCCTCATGCATTGCTCTTGTACAAATCTCCTGACGTTGCTCTTGTGCCGCAGTTCATGCCTCCCTGCCTAAATACGCTGGAGCAAAGCTGGCGCAGCTCCGACAAACAAATCCTCTGAGGATTGTGCTTTTTGAGACACTGTCTGTTCTTTTAGTGTCAAATACGGGTTATATTACAGGAGACGAATGACATGTGGGAGAAGAAGGACAGAGGGTTTGTCCAAAGTGAAAGACAGAGATAAAAAGCTCCTCCGTTACGATTTGTCCTTTTCATGTATGAAGCCACAAAATGTCACTGGTGGCCTAGATTTATGGCTATATTTGAAATGTGAGATTGGACAGCTGAAAAGGTTTTTATAGCTCAAAGAACATCTGTCTAAACCAGTAGGCAGTGTTTGTGTGTGGATGTCTCCTGTCTGTCCAGTTACTATACTGTATGTCCAGGACTCAGAGATGCTTGTTTTTAGGGGAATCTGTTCATAGTATCGCATATTTGCACATTTTTAGCTCTTTAGTTGATTAAGAAAATATTGTTCGTCTCTGTTGCTGTGATGTTTCACAATAAAGTCGATCTGTTCAGTAAAACATAAAAGAGCAGTTGAAATTAAGGGTGCACTGATTGCCGTTTTCTGGCAGATCACCGATCCAATTTTGTCCAATACTGATGTTTTAAAATAGCTGACACTGTCAGGTGTTATGAGGTCACAATACACCTTCGATGTTCCAATCTTGTTTTATTGATAAACATTGAACAATGCCCTTGAAATAATCGTGAAGAAATTTAGAGTTAGGGAGATTAGTACTGATGTTAAAAGCACAACACTATGTTCTTAAGTTCTCCTTTTTGTAATGTTGACAGTGTTTAATTTATTATGTTTTGATTGAAATAGGTATAGTTACATGTCTGAAACATCTTTTACAACACATAATTAAACGTTTGAATGACATTAGCTGAGGATTTTGTCTGAATGCCTGTGACTCAGCCGTAGGTCAGCAGGGGGCGAGCGAAGGCATTGAAGAAACTGTATAAATACACGGACTTCCTGTTTTTCGGGCAGTGTGGGTTTCTGGTCTGCTTCAGTGACAATAAACCTCACTCAGATTCCAGAGTTCTGGTGTTGTATGGTTTCATTCCTCCTACAAATCATTTTATTTAACATTTGTGTTTATCATCTCGACTTCAGTTTATTGAATACAAATTTTCTTACACAATAAAAACTTGTTTTAACTGGACATTAGGTAGTGCTCACAGCAGAGCAAAAGGGGACAGTGGCTGACCTTCAGATCTTTGTGAAGGTAGATGAGAAGCTGATCGTTTATCTCTGATCTCCCAAAATTAAGGAAATCGGTGCCAATTTATTGGTTCACCCCTAGCTGAAATCCTTTTGCCACACTTGTGTCTGTGCAGGATGCTGTCACTATCTGCACGCTGGGGATCGGAACAGCCTTCGGAGAGTCCATCCTGGACAACACTCCTCGTCACGCTACCATCGTCAGCAGAGAGGCCAGCGAGCTGCTTCGGATTGAACAGCGGGAGTTCAAGAGCCTCTGGGAGGTGAGACATAAAAGGGAGTAGATAAAAGAGTCAACAAAAGCTCAGACCTTCTGATTACCTGTTTTGGAGACTATGCTTTTCAGGCAAACCTCTGTTGCAGTGGTGCTTTTATCCACAAGAGGGCTGCCGACCATTATGGTGATGTTTGTTCCACCTATTAAATTCAGACCTCCAGCAATCCAACAGCAAGCTCTTTGAAAAACAGAGATCCGCTCGGATGGCTGTGTTGTTTCTGTAGCATGACTGATGGTTATATTTTGTAATCAAGGAGTGTTTTTCGTCATGAAAAATAGCTTCTCTGTGGAGACTATCTAGATATGCTTTAATTTGATTCCAAGTCAATTCAATTCAATTTTCAATTCAAAAAATTTATTAATTTCATTAAAAAAACTTTATACAATAAAAAAAAAAAAAGAAAATACACAAATCAAAAATCAAAATAAAATGAAAGGTAGCAGAAGAAGAATAAATCTTGTAATGTCTGCCCCTTTTATCCCCAGAACATATTCAAACAAAACATAATTTACAAAACAGTACAAAATAAAAATAAAAACTCAACTCAAACAACAATTCATTTATCTTCACATTTTACTTTTCCATATACCTTCAGAAAACTAGCTTTTATCTGTCTCTTTAATATATACATAGATCTGGCATTTTTAAGATCATCTTCCAGACCATTCCATAATCCTATACCCTGGATTAAAGTACATCTTTCTTTCAAGCAAGTACGAAAATATAGTTTCACAAACATTTCCATCCCCTTAAGGTAATAACAACTGTCTCTCTTAACAAAATTTGCCTGAATGTTGGAAGGTAATATGTTTCTAAGAGCCTTGTACATAAACAGTAAAATAATATAAGCATAGAAAAAAAAAGCATAGACTTTCAAAATTTTCAGTTTGCAAAACAATGAATTTGATGGATGGTTGTAAACTTTTCTTGTGATAATTCTTACGGCTCTTTTCTGCAAAACAAAAGTTGGATTTGTAATTGTTTTGCAAGCTTTACCCCAGACTTCAATACAGTAAATTAAATGTGGAACAATTTTACAACACAAGCAGAGCCTTGTCATTGAATAACTCCCTGACTTTATACAGTACTCCAATAGATTTAGATATTTTTGTTCTTAAATAATGTATGTGAGGTCTCCATGTCAGCTTGTCATMAATGATGACACCCAGAAATTTCACCTCACTAACTTTACAGATCTCAATACCATCTATTTTAAATAAAAAATCAACAGTTGTCTTCCTATAACTAAATATCATGTAATTTGTTTTATCCAAATTTAAGGACAATTTGTTTTGTTGAAACCAATTTTGTATTTTCTCAAATTCTTTCTGTACCATCTCAAACATTTTTTCTATATCTTTACCTAAACAAAAAAAAAATGTTGTATCATCAGCAAATAAAACACATTTGAAAAGTCCTGACACATTTACTAAGTCATTCACATATAAAATGAATAACGTAGGTCCCAGTACAGAGCCTTGAGGGGCTCCACCTGTGATATTACCAAGTTAAGATCTTACACCATTTATTTGTACAAACTGTTTCCTATCTTTCAAATAACTAGATACCCATTGTAGTGCCGACCCTCTAAAACCATATTTACTTAATTTTTCAAGAAGAATACTGTGATCAACTCTGTCGAATGCTTTCTTTAAATCTACATAAATACTCACAGTACTGTTTTTGATCGATAGCAGTTGTCATTTGTTCCATAAATTCCATAAGAGCCATTGATGTAGAACTTTTAGTTCTAAACCCATACTGACTACTACTTAAGATATTATGTTTTTCGATAAATTGATCCAATCTGGTGACAAATAATTTCTCTAAAATTTTAGAAAACCGTGGTAACAAGGATATTGGTCTGTAATTTTTGAACGTTTCTTACCATTTTTAAAAAAAATTCTGGGATTTTGGCTGCTTTCATATCAGGAAATAAACCAGTTGAAAATGATAAACTACAGATATATGTAAACGGTTCAGTCACATAATTCATTGTATCTTTTACAAGCATCATGTTCATGTCAACCCAGTCTTTTGTCAGAATTTGATCTACTTTTGGTATTTTTGCTGCAAGACTTGGGCCAACATTTACAAGATAATTATTAAATCCATTCTCAAGTCAAAAAAATACAGTTAGAAGAATTTGATGTTGTATACAGATATAAATGATATTATATGACAACTAACATAGCTTTGACTAATTGGCACAATCCTTTATGCCTACTATTGCAGCAATGGTCTCTCTGGGTCTTTGTTGTTCAGGTTACTGAATCTATTGATGGAGTCCGACTGGTAAATCCTTTTTGTGGAATATTTCAACTAGCATTAAGTTTTCAGTGACATTTACTGATAACATTCTATGTCAGTAAGTCTAAAGATTTCTGTTTTTGAAGGTGTTATAATTTGCTTTAGTTTTTCCTCTTTTACACAAAGTATACTCCAGTTTCAGTGTTTCAATTGTTGACAATGATGTCTTGCTTAAAACCACTCTGAAATATGGCGTGAAAAAGAAGTCTCCATAAAAAAGAACTATGCATGTGTCATTACTAGGGCTGGGCGATATGGGTGAAAAATGTATCAGGATATCAACATTTAATATCAGTTGATGTTGATAATTATTAGTTTATGTTTTACCAATTTAAAATAAGGACCAGGATAAGAAAGGCTGATCAATTCTGCTACACTGGTGATGTGACCTTTCCTGTTTTTATTCACAATTTTGTCTCAAGCTGTTAGACTCATTTTCTCCTTTCATTCCACGTCGTTCTTTTTTATTTTGAAGCAGTGAGATGTTGAGCGGCTAAAGCCTTTCCTCTGCCTACATCTCCCAGAATGCCACGTGTTTCTGGATCAGAGTTTGCTAAGAAGCACCAAGTTCTTCTCTAACCTTTCTGTTTTAGTTTCAGAGTATGGTGTGTAATTGTGAACATGTCAATGTACAAATGAAATGTTTGTTACCATGGGTGTGTCCTCTGTGGCAGCCATCTTGTTTCAGCTAAAGAGGAGGCCTGCCTCAAACCCAGCGCCTTTACAGTAAGAGAGCAGATAAGAGCTGGAGTATGATTGGTTGAGAGTAAGAAGAAAGTTTTAGTAATTAAATGAGTAAACTGACTTGTAAATTGTACATTTGCATACTTAAAATGTTTGTTTGAAATGTCATTATAGATGAATAATTGTTAGTGTTTAAATTATCTCTGTGAATGTCAAACTCTTTGTTTTCGTTCCTGCTCTGAAAGGCTGAGGTGATTGGCCGAGTTGTATTGAAGGCGGAGTCTAAAGTGTGTGGTGTGTATATATAAGTTGACTGCTGGATGTAGTGAGACAGATGGAAGGGCTGCCATTTTGAGCTGCTGTGAGGCCTGAAAAAAAAAAAAAAAAAAAAAAAAAAAACAGCGTTGTTTGCTGTAAAGCCACTAATAAGATTATGACTTCTGTTTTCTACACCACACCTCTCAGTGCAACAGAGTTCAGTAAAATTACTAACATTGTATCAGATGTATTATCTCTTGATATTGGTCACGTCTATCGCGATATATTGTTATTTTTTTATCGCCCACCCCTAGCGATTGCAGTGCCCTGACACTTGGAACCACCTTCCCAATACTATTTAGGTTCTTCTTGCCCGGCCGGTTGGTTCTGACCCACCAGGTTCCTGTCGTTTGTGGTATCTGGATGTTGACAAAGATGTTTCAACATACAGGTTGTCGGGCGAGGGCATCATTGCATAGGGATTATTTCAGTCCATGACGTGATCCTAGAGATTTTTCAAGCTATTCTTGAACTTTTTTTTGACATCAGGGTGCATTGTTGTGTTGGTCTGGGCTGCAACCAAGTGCGGAGAATGTTTGGTTTCTGCTTGGTCTCCAATTTCATTTAAGTAAGCTGTCAGGTTTATATGAAATAAACTCTTGTGTAGTTTTCATGTTGTGTGTTAGCTGTTTTTTTTAGTGTTTTCTGTTTAGGTAATGAAAGAACTATTTTCCTCTGTCCAAGCTTCTTGCTCATGGGGTAACTTTGAATACATCTTTATCTACATGAATTCTCTGAAGCTTAAATAATTTTTTAGAACMTTTTGCTGCTTTCAGCATGAAATACATTCAAATACGACATTTAAAAATAGGCTCCTCATTTTTTTCCTTGTTGTTTGTTTTAACTAGCTGAATGTAAATTGGATTCATGATCACGTGCTATCTCTTTTTTATGCCGCAGGGACACATAAGAGCAAGATAAGACAATAATTGGTGATTAGAGAATGTCTGCTGTTTCATTGGACTTGTAGTGAGTTTGCTTCTCAACTAAATGCACTCTGGCTCCCTATAAGTTGTCTATTTTAGGCCAAAGCACAAAACCAGCCTGAGGTTGTTCTCTGAGTCTTGGCCTGCTCTCAGGGGGCGGCAGAGAGAAAAAAGGTGCTTTGAGTTGAATGTGTGTTTCCAGCGTGCGTGGACTAATTTGTGTTCAGGTGCTCGTGTGTTTTGAGGACTAAAGAGCTACTAAATGAATGCAGCTCTGTGTTTGATGAAAGGATGAAAGAAAAGAACTGCCGCTCCATCATTGCAGCGCCAAGATGAGAAAGTGGGATGAGTGAACGGGGTGCAAATGGAAAATCAGCTCGCTTATTCGGACAGATCAACACACGTCTTGCTATCGTCGCCGCTGATTGGTTGGCCTCCACRGTGAGGCTGTTTGCTCCTTCTTTTCTTTTTTGGTTATTTACGTCTGTGCCTATTCACCAGCCCTACATCCTCTCTGCCCACACTTCCTCTTTACTCAATCGGCACTGTTGCCAGTCTTGTTCTGGTCCTCCTGCCCTCCTCCCCGTCACCACCCTCACCCTCACCCCTCACTACTTCTGTTTCCTCCGCTGCTTCTCTCTCTCTCTCTCTACCTATTCCTCCACTAGAGTGGCTCGGTCTTACAGAGACCCGGATCACCCTGGTAACCTGTGAGAGAAAGTGCTTTGGCCTTGGTTTGATCGCGGCGAGGGGAGGGTGAGTGAGAGACGGAGACAGACACTGGGGGCAACTGTGTGTGCAAGAAGGAGGAGAAAAAAGGAGGAAGACGGAAGCTGAAAGAAAAGGAGGCGAGCAGCTTGTTTGGAGCAGGATGCTATCCAGTGTGTGTGTGTGTGAGTTGTAAAGGAGCAGAGGGCAGCTCTTCAGGGCTTTAGTCCCCCCAGAAATAGGCAGCAGAGAGGTACCTCAGGTGAGTCTGGCTCTTTTGGCGGTAATAGTGTCATCTGTAAAGGGGCGTTTGGGCAAACAGTGAAATATTTACTGCTATTTAGTTTTATTGTGTTTTCACAGATGTTTGGTGTTTTTTTATTGTTTGTATTTAATATTTGTATGTTTTCGTAGCTCTCTGTTTTTCTTTCTTCCTGTGCTTGTAGACAGGAGAGCGTTTGTGTCTTTAGGTCAAACAGATGCTCTCTGTTCCTGTCAGTGTGTGTGTTCCTGTCAGTCCTCAGAAAGCATGGCCTGTTTAATAATGACTTCGCAGAAGAGCGGTGGTACACTCAGGCTCAAAATTACTAGCTGTGTGCCTTTCAGTGTCTCTGCTAATAAAAAAAAGTACGTGARCATCTGTAAAAGTAGCTTCTGTTCACACTGAGCAGATTAATCGTCCTTTAAGCACAGCTGCTCTGGGTCTACTTGTGCGTGTGCGTGTATTATATAATGTAAGTTGTTCTGCATATAAATGGTCTTGGTTGTACAAAAGGCTTTGTTTTAAAGAGGCACTTGAGTTTCTGGGTTCAAGTAACGCCGTGTGCCTCAGGGAGGAACAGAACATTAAAGATTTTTGATGTTTTATGGAGCCTGTGTTACGCTCGGATTCCTAATCTTGTTTCACAAACCTACTAGATCAGGTTGACGTGCTTCAGTCTAAAAGAGAGGGTATTATACAGAAACAACTTTTTTGAGCTTTATATCATGTTATAATGTCATTCCTTCACCAAGAACTTACCCAGAGTGTTGCTTTGACTCATCCATGCATGTTTGAGAAATCCTTGAATCTCTTGTGGTAGCCAAGTGGAGCTGCCTAAACACTTGCTGGTACAAAGCACCGCCTATTTACACAAAGCTCCTCCCTGCAGCTCAGTCTGCCCCTGAAGCATTGTTGTGAAGATGTACTGAAGTGGGAGTGTCTGAAATGGTAGGAGGTTCTTAAAGAGACAGAGGCCAATTTAGATAGGTTGTGATGCAAAATTGAATTAAATTTCGATATATACCACATTTTCATAGCAACTGAAGGTAACATAGTGACTTGATTGTGGTATAGAATTGAACTATGTGCCTGGAAAACACATAAACMCCCACTTTAAAGATACAGCTTTTCTGAATACTACTGAACTGTATACACTTTTTAACTTCCTAAAGACCTAATCCCAAAAAGCACAGTTCATTGAGAATCAAATCCCACCTTCGCTGCAACTTAAACTGCAGGTGTTTTGCAAAATTCTCTATAAAAATTGCTTTAAACACTCTGTCCAATGATGATTGTCATATACCGTATGTATCGTTTTTGTGTAAGAAATCAAATATTCCAGCATTATTRGTTTTTGCAATTGAAAGGGAGGGAAGAAAGGCAAAATATATATATATTTCTACAGTCTGCTCACACACCTGTCCTTATTTTTATTTTAATACATCTCAGTTGAAATGACTGTGAAATTATCCCTGCTTTGAAAGTAGCTGCCACAGGGAGTTCTGGGATGGAATTATTTCCTTTCGTTTCATGATGGATGATCCAGTGCTGCCTTCGCTAAAGGAGATAATAAATTAGGCATAGAATCTCTTTTTCCACACAACGTTTAGAAAATTCATGCAGCTCCTATTCTGACTGTTGCTTAGATACTACCGGCCATTTTGCTCCGTGACGAAYGTTCAGAAGCATTTAAAACCTAATTTTCCAGACTCAGGAACACTCTTTGATGAACGCTCTACTCACGTTACAGATGTTTCATGCTTATGCATTCTGAAAGGAGCAAAAACAAAAAATGAAACAAAGTATCTTTCAAAATGATGACAATAAGGATTTCTGAATAACGGAGGTGGGAATAGTTTAAACACTGACTCTGATTTGTGTTGCTTTGCAGAAGTATCGTCAGAGCCTGGCTGGATTGTTGGCCCCACCTTATGGCGCCATGGAGAGTGGATCTAACAATGACAGTAAGTCGATTCATACAGGATTTGAAAAATACACTTTGAATAATCTGTGGAATCGTTTTGGGGTTCAAAATCAGTGAAAAAAAGTAACCGTTAAAAGTGCAAACAATGTCAGAAAATGGAAGGATACCAATCCCTGGGTAATGTATGCAAAATGCCCAAACAGAACAAAAACATCCCAAATTGTTTTGTTTTTTTACTCTCAAACCAGCCACCTACTGTGAAATAATCAAACACATCTGTGGGACACATGTCACTTTATTGTGTTAATGATCACCTGCAATACCAGCATAAACCACATACACTCACCGGCCACTTTATTAGGTACACCACGCTAGTAACGGGTTGGACCCCCTTTTGCCTTCAGAACTGCCTCAATTCTTCGTGGC
>NW_013952405.1:7301610-7306178 GCF_001266775.1 Austrofundulus limnaeus
ATTCTATTCTATTCTATTCTATTCTATTCTATTCTATTCTATTCTATTCTATTCTATTCTATTCTATTCTATTCATTCCATTTTCTCCCCCCAGGACTCACAGACAAAGACAACATGAACTCAGACTCTGCAAACAAAGCCCATAACAAGGTAAATACTCCCTACAGATCACACATTGGGTTTGTTTAGGGATTTAAAAATGAATAAAACAACATACTGTCTCTAGTCTAGACAGTCTTATTCTGTCCTCTTCCTGTATGCATCATTATTTCTGTGAGAACTGAGCAAGTAGGACTGATCTTATCTCATCATGTGTGTGCCTGTCTGGTAATTTGGTGTTTTTGAAGTTTGAAACGTCGCTCGGGTTTATGCTGTATTTGAAAAAGTTCTTATTGCTTTCATTCACCATATCATGACATCCTGCAGTTTTCTATTTTAATTTTATTTTTTTGTGCTGTGTGCTTTCATGTTTTTTTTTAATAAACCAGAACAAATTTAGATGTACGTGTGTTTGCTGAGCAGAGACCACTGATGACTCAGAGTTGAGATGTTCAGTAGTTATGTAAATCCTAGGTAATGCATGCACATCGAAGAAAGATCCCATCTGCCCAATTAACATGCCTTCCTTTGTTGTTTTCAAAACCAGCTGTGTGTATGCACATCTGTCTTTTTTTTCATTTCGTGTAAAGTGCAGGTGTTGTGTATCATAGATGTCGCTACTTTTATGCAGTTTAACAAATATATATGTTTTATTGTGTATCAGTGTTAACGATCTGCTAGATATACACTTATAAGCTTCAATGTACCCAAAGTTGCAGTATTGTCCAAAATATTTTATAACTATTTAAAAAYGTGAGATGTCGTTACAGTGAAGTTTGCGATCCTGTTCTTTATATTTAGATTCCCTCAGAGAAGCTGAGGAGAGCAGGAAAAGTGCTCCGCAACGCCATCCTGTCGAGAGCACCGCACATGATTCGAGACAGGAAGTACCACCTCAAAACGTACAAGTACGTGATTAATTGGGTTCGTTTTATCTGAATTAATAACATGGTAAACCTATTAAATAGCAGCATTTTTTAAAACCCAGAGGCTGTCTTGTAAATGATCCACATTTTATGTTTTTGTGTGTGTTTTTGTGTGTGTTGCAGACAGTGCTGTGTTGGCACGGAGCTGGTGGACTGGTTGGTGATGCAGAGCGCCTGTGTGCTCACACGCTCCCATGCTGTCGGCATGTGGCAGGCACTGCTGGAGGAAGGAGTGCTTAATCATGGTAACGAGTTAGAGTTAAATAGTATTAAAGTTGAAACTGATGCAGCTTCCTATAGTTATAGCCTTTAAAGAAGCTGTCTCACATGATGATAAATGATAAAAATAACGATCTTGTGCTCATATTTATGTGCTCGTCAGTGGACCAGGAGCTGGGTTTTCAGGACAAGTACCTGTTCTATCGGTTTCTTGATGATGAAGAGGAGGACACACCACTACCTAGTGAGGAAGAGAAGAGAGAGAGTGAGGAAGAGCTGCCTGAGACCATCCTCTTTCTGGCTCAGATTGGCCCTGATGCACTGCTGCGCATGATCCTCAGGAAATCGTTAGTGACAATCAGCTTTTATACACTTTTCCATGTCCCCAAAACTAATGTTTAGTCAGTGAACTGTTAACCAGTTGTATTCCAAACTAAGATTCATGATATCCACTGTTAGCATTTGAAAAAACAAACAAACAAACACTTGTGTTTATCTTGTGTCTGCAGGCCGGGTCAGAGGACAGGCGATGACTTAGAGATCATCTATGATGAGCTGCTTCACATCAAGGCCTTAGCTCACCTCTCCAACACTGTGAGTCACCTCTTTATTTATTAAAGGGAAGGCATGGTGTTGTTAAGATGAGTCATCATGCTTCAGCAGGGTTTTATGATCGACACTGGATTAAGACGTATATCTTTGTTCTGAGGTTTTTGAGATAGCCCAAACCCAAACGAGTGTTCTTGTCATTATTTTTGACATTAGAGTACCAGAGTACCATTATCAATATTGCAAAGAATTCCCCACAAAATAGCAGACACAACTATACGGAGCCCATCTGGTGACTTGGATTTAAAAAATTATGCGTGGATAATTATTGTCATTTYTTTGCAGACTATTGAGTGCTCTTGTTCACATGTAAAAGTTTGAATTAATTTAATTTAATTTTAATATAGGAATGAATGATATACTTCAGGCACTTACATTAGGCACAGGTGACCACTGGAGTTGTATTTGTCCAAAAGGCTTTATTTGAAGCTCAATACTGTTACTAGGGATGGGTACCTTTGGCATTTGAATCGATTCGGTACCAATATCTGGTACCTGGGAATCTGTACCAGTACGTAACGGTACCAGTTTTCAGTACTTTGTGTGTGTGTGTGTGTGTGTGTGTGTGTTCTTTTTTTTATAATCTTTTATTTCTTTTAACATACCGGTATTTCTCAATATATAAAATTAACAAATATCAAGACAACATCCAACTCTTTGTATTGTAACATCAGTTGTGTAACTTATTTCTTTAAAGTGAAAACGCTTGAAAACAACAAGACAGTTTTGTCTTATTACACAAATTAAAATCCAGCTTGATGTATTTCTATTGATGTCATTTCCTCGCTAGAAAAATTGTGTGATGAAGGTCCACGGAAGGCAAATAAGTTTAAATCAAATAAGCAAAAGAGGATTTAGTTAAAATAAATAAAAGGTATTCAAGCTATGTTTTGAGCATCCAAAACACGTCCAACACTTGTTGGCTGCTTGTGCTCTTTCAGGTCAGACGTGTTCGGACTGTCGGGAAGTGCCTCTGTTGTTTTCCTCTGCTGGTCTCTGTTTAATGGTGGATGAAATAAAGAAAGTCGCGGTACTTTATTTATTTTGAGCAAGCAAACGTCGTGCTCACAAGATAATGAATCCACCAGATAATTCAGAGGCGGTCTGCTCGACGAGTTTAGGAGCTGCGAGCTGCGAAGCTTTCAAGCTACGATCAGACCGAGCTCTGTTTACTGAACCAGCGGCTGCTGACATTACGCTCTCGCGCAATGCTGCGTTCAGGACAAGCATGGAAAACTCACCACTCTTACACCAATACGGTCGCAATGATGCGTTTAGGTACCTAAACTTGGTACAGTTTGATGTTATGTGAATAGGTTCTCGGTAGTACCGACAGAATTAGGTCTGTACATCCCTAAATGTTACTGTATGTCATATTCAGGAACACAGAAAAAAAAGTTTTGCGACACACAGGGCGTTCAGTGTCATCTCGTAAATACTAGTACTTTAAAATATTAACCATTTAGATTGAATTATGGAGGTATACTCTTTGGATTTCACACACATCTAAAAAACAAAACAAAACAAAAAATAAGTGTGGGATACTTATGAAAGTTAAAGAGAAAAAGAAGATATTCATACAGCATATCATCTGACTCTTACAATGTCTGTATTTCTCACAAGGAGATGCAGCTGCTCAAAATTATCTTGTGGGCATGCACTAATTTATGTAAACCTGTGACTCTCGACAGGCTCTGTACAAACTGCTTAAAAATAAAATTAAAAATTGCCAATCAGCTCAGTCTCTCCTCTTAATGCCCACAGCACATAAATCATGTTATTAACTGGTTGAAAATATTGTATAGTTCACCAACAACGCGCGTCAGGACAAATAATCAAATATCTTCTAGCTTTTGTTTACAGAGAGGCACCCDGCAGGGATGCCCACTGTCCCCCTCACTGTTTGCTATTTTTATTGAACCTCTAGCAGCTGCGATCAGGCAAACTGCAGATATTAAAGGCATACAATGYAAGAACATAGAACATAAAATTAGTCTKTATGCGGATGATGTTTTACTTTTCCTTAAGCACTCGGAAAATTCAATATCTAAAGTTATTGAATTAATAAAYTCTTTTTCAAAAGTTTCTGACTACACTATAAATTGGTTAAAATCTACAGTTCTTCCAATTAACTGTGTTTTTAACAATTCTTTAAACACACAACTACAGTTAGGAAATATTAAATATCTGGGTATTAATATTTCTTCTAGATTGGACGATTTAATAAAATTAAACCACATTCCTCTTTTAAAGAAAACTGAAGAAGATCTTACTAGGTGGAGTTCTCTACCCATATCCCTCATGGGAAGAGTTGCCTCTATTAAAATGATGGTTCTACCAAGAATAAATTATTTATTGTCAATGATACCAAATAAACCTGGTTTGGTTTGTGGCTCTGGTGGGGCGGGGGCGCTTGGGCTCTGGCAGTCGGGTTGCCGGGCCTTGGGCCGGTGTGTGCCCTGGTGCCCGGCTCTGGGCTGGGGGCCTCTGGTGTGCTGGTGGTCTGCGGTTCTCATGGGCTGGGGGGTAGGGTTGGCTGGGGGCGTGACATGGAGCTAGTGGGGGAGGGGTCGACCCAGCCTGGGTGTCCTTGTGTTATATGTTCTGATAGTGGCCCGAATGTTGGGGTGGGTGTAGTATGTAGGCCTGTCACGATAACAAATTTTGCTGGGCGATTAATTGTCTCAAAATTTATTGCGATAAACGATAATATTG
>NW_013952405.1:7306371-7307751 GCF_001266775.1 Austrofundulus limnaeus
CTATTTCAATCTTTCTATCTTTCTAATTACTTCTCTCTCTGTTTTTCTCTCTGTCTCTATTTTCCCTTCACTTAAAAAAGTCACTGATAATGAAGAAATAAATAAACTAAATAAACAATATTTGGTTTCGTTTTCTACTGAAGTGACAAAAAAWGCATGTTGGGAACATTATGAAATGTGGGATTATAGCAAATAGTGAAGTTATTGCCACATACGGAAATTATTTTTGCAATGAAGTTTTTTTCCCCTAATATTGTTCAGCCCAAGTCTGAAGCTGTGTTTTGGTTTGCAGGTAAAGCGGGAACTGGCGAGCGTGGTGATCTTTGAGTCGCATGCGAAGGCTGGAACTGTGTGTGAGTTTTTATTCATTCCTGACAGATTAAAAAAAAGTACTTAGTTAAATTGGTGGCAATTGTTAGAATAATTTCAGGATAATAATTTCCAGTTATTGATATTTTTGGACAACAAACGTTTAAATCACAGGTCATTTAAATGCTGCAGAAAACTTAAAATCATAATTTTCAGACAAGTTCTGAAGTTAATAATGTTAGTGTAAATTATGTGGGTGATTGTTTTTTCTGCTTGTTTTTTTTTTTCTCAGTGTTTAACCAAGGAGAGGAGGGCACATCTTGGTACATCATCCAGAAGGGCTCCGTTAATGTGGTTATTTATGGAAAGGTGAACAGATGTGCCTGAATGCATACACCCACTCACTGTTCTGTTTTTGTTTGGTTGTGACATCTGAGCATTTCTATAGTTTTCTGCTTCATTTGAAGATATTCCATCTGTACGTAATGGATTCAGATTTGTAACTCATGTCTGCACGGAGCAGACTAGCATCAAGCTCCCTGTGGGGATGGGAAACACCAGCAGTGGAGTTTGGCAAACTCAGCTCAGCTCGACATGACTCATCATCACAATGATTAACTGGCTAAAGGGACTGCATGCATGCACTAAAATCACACCACACAACCAGAGCACAAACAAATGCCTCGCACACATTTGTTCACACAAATGCGCTCGGACTGGCACAAATGATTCAGCTCTGTCTGGTTTTCTCCGAGGCTTCTGATGACTTTCAAACTGGCTTTGTGTCTGAGCTAATTTTAATCTCGGTGGGTGCTTGTCTGCGTTTGCATGAATGTGTGTGTGTTTAGGGTGTAGTCTGCACACTTCACGAGGGCGATGACTTTGGGAAGTTAGCCTTGGTTACAGATTCACCTCGTGCTGCCTCCATCGTCCTGAGAGAGGACAACTGCCACTTCCTGCGTGTGGATAAGGAGGACTTCAACAGGATACTCAGGGTGAGTCTAATGTTTGTGGTTTATTTTGGTAAAAACACACACACACACACACACACACACACACACACACACACAC
>NW_013952405.1:7307802-7310370 GCF_001266775.1 Austrofundulus limnaeus
ACACACACACACACACACACACACACACACACACACACACACAGGCTTTAGATCTCCACTGATTTTAACTGTTATATTGTTAAAAGCTGCCTGACGCATCTACCTGCAAAGTGAGGTTGCAGACTGGTTGAGATGTTTGTCTCCCCCTAGTGACAGAAAACTGATACTGCATCATCAGCATTCCCTTTAATGCTGAACTGGATCTGCTTGTGTTTTTAGGACGTGGAAGCCAACACCGTGCGTCTGAAAGAGCATGAACAAGTTGTGTTGGTTTTAGAGAAGAGTCCTCGAGCATCCACACTGGGAAGTATCAAGTATGTGATAGTGTTTAATATTTATGATTCTTCCGCTTGTTCAAGTAGAAGACAGTGCCTCCCACATTCACTGTTAAAACACTTTTACACATAGCATCTGTTTGTGTTCATCATCATAAAAGTTTGTGTTTTTGGATATTTTAGCTAAAGCATTTTAGTCAATTTATTTTTTACTTGATTCAATTTAATTTAATATACAGTGCTTTTAGTTCGTTTTATTTAGTGTCCTATTTATTTTTTTAAAAAGCTCATACAGTTGTGCCATTTTAAAGCTATCATGTTCATATATTTTCTTTTAAATATGTTTCTTTTAAAAAAATCTTCCTTTTTAATGATTGGCTTTTATTTCTTGTTTTAAAAAAGATAATTTGTTTAACAGTTTGTAATGTGCCACTTTGTTTTTTTCTTTTGCAGATACACTGTGATATCAGGGACACCAGAGAAGATTCTTGATCACTTCCTGGAGACCATGAGACTGGACATTCATCACAACGAACCAGGTGACTAGAAAATATAAAAAATATATATTAAGTGCTTGTTAGTTTTATTTTAAATTTTGTATTGACTAATGACAAGGCTATGATTGGATTGTATTTATTTACTACCTAATAGGTCACAACTGCAGTCTTCCACAGGTCTCTTATTTATAATACAGTGTTTTTAAAGTACCAGTTTACATTGATAACTTTACAGGCTGTGTTTTCTGAAGTAGGTAAAACATCAAAAATCAGTTGCGTTGTCACAACCTTATACAATTCTTGCCTTTATGATTGTTTTCTTCTTGCTTTCCGTTTTCTTTCTCATCTTTTAGACCCAGCAGTAGATGATTTTGTCCTCATGCACTGTGTTTTCATGCCAAACAGCCAACTATGTCCTCTACTCATGACACAATATCCTTTAATGTCTTTATTTGTATATGTTTTATATTGATATTGTAATCATTGTTGCAATGGAAGAGTTTCATTACAGTTCAGGTTCTGATAAACGTAGGAGTTAGTATGGAGAACTCATCCCAGACTGCATAAAATATAGAATGAATATTTGTTTACATCATATGTGATTATAGAGATTTGAGCGCCAGGACTGAAACTAGCATCTAAGCTATCGCTGCGCCTTTTGTTATTAAACCAGCAGACATGAAAAAATCTATAACCTCTTATTTATCCTTGACCAAAGCGTGAACCTACCATGCAGCATCCCCTCCGGGCTCTGAACAGGAGAGGCTGGATTACACCCTCAACAATAAGAGGAGGGCCCTCATTCTGGCCCTGCGCTGGGCAAACGCACACACATACCTGCTACAGGAGGAACCCGCTGCCATCTCTTTCCTGGAGGTAAGCTCGGGCGAGCCTAGCTACACGGTAACCTACAAATGTGTTCTTGGTTTGAATGGTTCTTCCTGTCTGTCTCTGCAGGAGTTGTACGGCAGTGCGTCTAATGACTCTCGGACACTGAGAGGTCTAAAGGACTTGATTCCTGACCTGGAGAAAGCAGTGAAATTACAGTAAGTCTCAGTTTCTCCAATTTTAAGATTTCAGTGTGATGTTTTAAGTACAAACCACATTTATTGTGTCACTTCTGACTTTTTTGTAGCTCAGATGAAGTCAAATCAAATAAAAAGGTGTGTATATTTGAGATGTACAGTATCTATGTATTATTCAAACTATACATTCTGCCATACGCATGGGACTTATGCATCATATTGATATCAGTGCTGTTGTTTAATTTAACAGAAGACACTGATACGGCAATTCAGCAATGGAGAGGAAAGGCTGCAGAAGAAACAACCCATAAGGAATCAAGATGACAGTAAGTTGTTTAATCCGTATATGGGTCGCTTTGTAGATTTTAAGTTTCAAAAGAAAAGTGCAAAAAGAAAACAATTGTGTTGTTTTTGTTTTCAAAACCTAAATGTAAAAATATAAAATCAAATTAATAAAAAATCTCCAGTGTTTGATTTTTGCCTCGGTTTAATATGTAGCGGTACAGGAAATGACCAAAGTCATCAAAGAATAAGAGCTTAAAGTGACTGGAAGAAGATGCCTTAAAGAATAAATGATTCCTAAAGATATTGGCAATAACTCTGAATATTAAAACAATTTTGATCACGGTAAGATCGACTTCATCTAAATATGACTTGTCCGTCTCTAATGTGCCAAGTTAAAATGTAACAGTTTTTTAGGCCATGATGATTTCTGGTTCCGCCAGAAAGTAACAAATTGTGCGCTGACAAACTATAAAGCTTGTCTTTGCT
>NW_013952405.1:7310532-7320735 GCF_001266775.1 Austrofundulus limnaeus
TATTTGTTTTGTCATTTTATTTTGAAAAAAATAAAAAGCCCAAAAAGAACAAATACACGAATTTTGTTTGAATGAAAGAAAATGTATTTACAATTTATTGAGCCAGACCACTCAACAACTTCTTTACAGTTTGCTGTGGGAATTTTAACATGATATTTCTTAAGTAAAAGTACTAAAGTAAAATATAGCAATAAACACTTTTGCATTGTAGTTTTTTTTCTTGGACATTGTCACATTATACGTCTGTGTATTTCAACCCACTCCTTGCCTGCGTGCAGTCCTCCTGAAGGTGTACTGCAGTGATCACACCTACACGACAATCAGGATTGCAGTGGCAGCAACCGGGAGGGAAGTGATCGCTGCTGTGGGCGACAAACTTGGCACCACTAACGAGCTCCTGCTGGTCCACCTCAGCTCTGCTGCTGGTAAGAACACTGAAGTACCAGGAGAAGTCAGCGTGGCCTTCATGTTGGCACCGGTGCTCATTAAAGCTCCCACTTTCCTCATTTCTCCCACAGAAAAACAAATCTTGAAGCCTAACGATGTATCGGTGTTTTCCACGTTAAGCATCAATGGGAGATTGTTCACCTGTCCTCGAGACCAGCTCAATAATGTGGTAAGAGGCAGGTGTTCTCAATGTGAAGCTAAATGTTATTCTTGATTAACGTGTAGCACAAATAATTTATTGTACTGAAATCAACAAATACTGCCTTTAGCTGTGTAAAAAAAAAGAATGAATCTGATGTATTCAGGTGTCTTAATTTGAAGTTTTCAACCCTTTTCCTGTGCGTGTAACTGTGCCCAATCTGTGTGTTTTAGACTCCTCTTCCAGATCAGGAGGGCCCCTCTGCAGGCTCCATGTCAACGTTTGAGCTGATGAGCTCCAAAGACCTGGCTTATCAGATGACCATGTTTGACTGGGAGCTCTTCAGCTGTGTGCACGAGGTACTGTGGTTTAATGGCAAACGGCTTGTTGGTTAGTCTTCGAAAACCCTTCAGAGAGAGACTTAGATTGACCCATGGCGGCAGAGTCTCACCCTGTTTGTTTCCTCCTCTCCGTCTTCACAGCACGAGCTGCTCTACCACACGTTCGGCCGCCAGAGCTTCAAAAGAACCACGGCTAACCTGGACCTGTTCCTGAGGAGGTTCAACCAGGTCCAGCTGTGGGTGGTTACTGAAGTCTGCCTCTGCACTCAGCTCAGCAAGAGAGTGCAGCTCCTCAAGAAGTTCATCAAGATAGCGGCACAGTGAGCAGGATCCGCTTTATTCCAAATAATGTCTTCATTTACAAATAGGTCATAATTCATGTATTCATTTCTTTTTTAAATTTTCTCATGTGTAGCTGTAGAGAATTTAAAAACCTCAACTCATTCTTCGCCATCATTATGGGGATGAGCAACCCTGCTGTCAGCAGACTGAGCCAAACCTGGGAGGTAAACTACAAATTCATCTACACTGAGCTTTATCTGTAAAAAAAAAACTCTCAATGAACACTTATCATCACTGAGATTATTTGTCTGTATTTAACTGGCAGAAACTCCCCACCAAGTTTAAGAAGTTTTACGCCGAATTTGAGAGCATGATGGTGAGTTTGACCTTTGTAAAGGACAATCCAAATTTTAAACCTAATTTGAGATTTACTAACACGTTTGGTGGTAGGACCCATCAAGAAACCACCGGTCTTATCGACTTACTGTAACCAAGCTGGAGCCGCCAATCATCCCCTTCATGCCTCTCCTTCTCAAAGGTAGGTTTCAGTTCTAGCCCGGAGCAGAAATATGTCAGCCTATGGTATCTGTGATGAGAGCACAGCAGCACTGAAACAGGTGACATGCTGAATGACAAGCCAGCTTCACTTATCAAATATGTTACATTTTAAGCACTGCTGCTCTTCATGTCGAAGCAAGGTCTTTTAAGGAAAATAATGGGGATTTTATTTTTTGCAGATATGACTTTTACACATGAGGGCAACAAGACTTTCATTGACAACATGGTCAATTTTGAGAAAATGGTAAGTGTCTTTTTGTGGAGTGCTCTTTAAACAACCTGTCTTCCTTAATTCGAGATGTGTGGTTGGGTTCTTCTTTGTTGAAACGTTTCGTCTTCGTTCTAAGGAGTTGCAGGTAAGCGCAGCGTTATAAGCAGAACCAATGCATAGAGGATCAACAAGTTTACCAATGACAACTGAAAATAAAGAGGACCATCAGCCTAACAAGCGATCATTAAGGCTCTGATGGCCACTTGTTGCTCACAGGGCTGAGTCGCACTCGCAGTAGCAGCTTTGTGGGCCAATTGGACTTGAAGACCTCCACTGGGTGGTTTATCTTCGCAAAGATAGCTTCCTGTAATTCTCTTTCAAAGCAACGTTTCAACGAAAAAGGGTAACCCTTACTTTTACAGTCCCCTAATTACCATGCAATTACCTATCATTTGTATGGCAAGTAATATCATTTTACTATACAATTACTTGATAATTACAGTAACTTACCATGTAATTACTTGGTAAGAACATATTAAAAATACTGTGTAATTAAACTAATTTTAGTGGGCAATTCTATTACAATTACAGTTCAGTAGTATCTCAGTTACCCACTATTTGCCAAAAAGTTACCAACTTTATTTTTACAGTCACCTAATTACTATGTTATTATAAACAAAATTACTGTGCAAATAAACAAATTTAGTGATCTTAATAGTACATCAATTACCCAGCATTTACCAATAAACTACCAACTAAATTTCCACATAATATATATTTATACATATATATAGTCCCTAATTACCATGTCATTACCAGTAAACTACTATGTTAGCAAAACTGCTTTTATTTGGTAACTACAATCAAATTACTGCTCAGTAGTACCTCTATTATATATTATTAACCTAAAGAATACAAACACATAGAAACATATGTTCTTACCATTTAATTACACGGTAAATTATTGTAATTACCAAGTAATTGCATAGTAATGTGTTGTTACTTAGCATGTAAATACTAGGTAATTGCATGGTAATTAGTGGACTTTAAGCGAAAGGGTTACCCGAAAAAGAACCCATCCAGACAGATTGTTTTTAGATTTTACTACCTGGATTATTAAGATGCATCAGGATACTGTATCTAAAAATATATTTTTTCCCTTCAGCGCATTATAGCAAACACAATTCGACAAGTGAGGCACTGTAGAAGCCAACCATTCAGTAAGTCCACACGTCATTCATCAGTTTTCTTCAACACGTTTTACATGCGGTTATTACAAACATGTTTTCTTGCTCTGCTAGATCCAGACATTTGCCAGCCAAATAAGAATCAGGCGGAGGTGCGAGGTTACGTTAGGAAGCTCTGCGTGATTGACAACCAGAGGGCGCTGACGCAGCTCTCCTACAGGCTGGAGCCTCGGCGAACATGAGCTCCACCTCTTCCACCACCATCGCCTTCTCTGTGACGTTAGCATTTAAAAACAAAACACACACACACACATTACCTGTTTTAATCAAGTCAAAACAAAAGGGATATTTAGTAGCAAATCCCAGCAGTGACTTTATCTCTAACGTGGACTCTCATGGGTCAAGGACTTCTACTGTGCCGTTAAACGCCTCTTCCCGCTGGACAGACTGAAACTGTTCAGCTGCTCTCTCATCGCTGTGTCTCAGCTCCTGGACTGATGGGTCATATTGTTCCAGTTGTTACTGTTTGAGACTTGTTAGATAGATCTATAATGTATAGAACGTGGATCAATATCCTGCATGACTGAGTTCCAGTGATCCATAGGCTTTGTGTTCTATACAGTGGATTTCTATCAGAGAGTCCTGTACTGTTGTGTTAACCCGAAAAGAGTCCTAGTTTACAATAAATGGCTTTAACCTGCCTGTCGAACAAACCTGACTATCCTATTCATGGGAAAACCTGTAAGGTGTAACGTCAGAAGCTCCTTTTCCATGCCACAGAAATCTGAGAGTTTGTATTTGCTTCATAATCCAAATTATTCTAATCAAAGTTTTTGAAGTATTTAGGATTTCCTGCAACAGAATCAGTATTTCTTAACTAGTCAGACAATGCAAAACTAAATAACCACTTATTAGAATAAATAAAGTCCTTATGGTATTACAAAACATGTTTCAAAGGATCCCCCGCAGTATTACCCGTTTCTGTTGTTGTGCAGCTATAACCGTAAATCCTTCAGACTGATGGCAATGCTCGATTTGATCTATTCTGAGATCAGCTGGACGACAACGTTGCATCGTTTCATTGGGACTGATTTGTAGATTTAGAGTCTGAGGACAACGTCGATGTTTGAGGCCAACCCCTCGTCACATTCGGTCCGTGCGATTTTATTTTTGTGTGTGTACAATTTCGAGTGTGTGTTGTTCATTTTCCTTTTGATCTCAGGAGTTTTTGCTGTGATGGTGTGCGAGGCTGGCTTTCCCCCGAAGCTGCCTGTGAATTGTGTTTTATGTGTAGTCTGCCTTGTAAATAAAAAATAGCTAATTTATCAGCAATAATGCTTTAATGAGTTTTTTTTTTTCAGACTGATTTTGAGGATAATGTGGTGGTTTGTAGCGTCTCACACACACAAAAAAATTGCACCATTCTGTAGAGCACTTCATTTAGGATAAATATTTATAAAGACAGGCAGAGCTGTTTGTTGGAAAACCTTTTTCACTGTAAAAGCTAACAGTTACAGGAGTGGGTCTGAATGAGTTCGTTCGGAGAGCGCTACTTTAGAAATGCAGCTGCAAGGAGAAATTGACAGTTGCCTTTTGGCCAGGTGTTATCTTTCACCCAGCACACAAAATGTCTAGCTGACAAAACAAAATGAAATTCAGTGTCGTAGACAATCATGACGTTACTTTTATATAGTGTATCACCATCAAAATCAGTTTAAAATTTGCAGCTTTATTCCTCTTCCAAACTAAGATTTGAAGCTGTTTATCTGCAAGCAGTTTGTAAACCAGCCTAAGCTGAATTTTACAAGATTTGATAAGGAGGAGATAAGGAGCATGGGTAAAATGCAGGAGCAGAAAAATGTCGCCACTTATTTGGATCACTTTGTTTAAAACGGCGAAATAAACCCCCTGGTTTGGTGAGGGGCTGCAATTTAAGACCCCTTCTGGTGTTTCTGTTTGGCTGCAAAGTCTTGGTGTGCGTGTGATTCCCACAGCTGTTCTCACCTGTCCCCATGCACTGACGTCATTCTGGCTATCCTGATGATGATGATGTCAGGGTTTCCTGTCTGGCTGAGTAAGACCATCGTGAGTTTATGCTTTTAGCAGCAGCGTGTCTGAGTGATGGAGGGAAGTGTCTGTGGCAGTCTAGTTTCTAATACGTCAAGCACACTATAGGGTCGAGCTGTGAGTGTGTGCGTGTGTGCGTGTGTGTGTGTGTGTGTGTGTGTGTGTGTGTGTGNGTGTGTGTGTGTGTGTGTGTGTGTGTGTGTGTGTGTGTGTGGAGAGCTTTATATAGCCACACTTATCCAGGAAGGAGGATTGCCCTGCGTGCCGTTGACCATATTTGAACAGTGCGTCTGCTGAAGGCGGTCTGCACACACTGAACTCAATCTTAAACATCTCTCCTTCATTTCTAAGCTTGTGTGTGTGTGTGTGTGTGTGTGTGTGTGTGTGCGTGCGTGCGTGTGCGCGCGCACTGTTAGCATTGTAGTTGCACTGAGTTACCACTACCAGGCAATGTAGCACTTAGTCTGACAGCCGACTGGTCCCGACTCACAGAGAAAACCTCTCTCTCTTTTTTCCCAGCACTTTCTGGTTTCTTCTTTCTGACAGTCTGTTCAGCTGACTGACAACATCCACTCTCTTCAAGCCCTGTGGAGGAAACTACTCTGCTTTACTTCCTTTCTAATCTCTAAACTCTGTGCTGATCCTCCGCTAGGATCCATTTGTAGGCAGTGGTTGTGAGTGGAAGGTTAACTCCTTTTTGTTTTAGTTTTTTTTAGTGTTGCGTGTGTCCATGTGTGTGTTCGAGCGTGTGTGAGTCAGTATGCCATGTCGTCCCCTGGCTCGTCGTTTGTACAGATAAAGCATGACGACTTGCTTTTCTACGAGAACTGTGGAGGAGGCAGCTTTGGGAGTGTCTACAGAGCTCTGTGGATATCCCAAGACAAGGAGGTGGCTGTGAAGAAACTTCTGAAGATCGACAAAGAGGTAAAGAAGGAAACCAAACAAATCAAATTTTTATATGGATTTTTATTCATTTTGGCGCGGTACGACTCTGGAATTCAGCGTCCGTTTTCACTGGATTTTACTGATTATTTTTTATCTAGGCCTCCCTGTTGTCTGCTATTGAAAGTGTGTTTATCTTAAACATACCTCATCTTGTCCCCCTCCCAACTCATTCTTTGTAGATGGAGCAGGTTTATTTATGTTTGACTCACCCTATTATCCTCCCATTGTACGTTAGGGTGAGGTGTTCATTTGAGGCCTTCAGTGTCACCCAGACTGTGACTTMAACATGATTTACTTTAGATGTGGCACATTAAATAAGTCTTGTGGGAGTATAAAGTTTTACATTACTGCCAAAGATGCAGACTTGATAAGACGTATACATAGTAAGGTGATCTCTTACATTACAGGCTAATAAAAAGTGATGTCATGCACACGGGCTAGCTAACTGAAGCCACACAGGGAAGGGATTTTAATTTGTGGTTTGACTACTTTCACTCCTGATTTCTCACTGTGGAACACAAATATAAACACAATTACACCCCAAAAGTTGAGATATATTGTAAAATGTAAGTAAGAACTGAACACAATGATTTTCAAATCTCAAAATATTTTATTCACAATGAAATATAAGTCTATCATAATTGAAACTAAGAAATTGAAAAATT
Organism: Austrofundulus limnaeus; assembly: GCF_001266775.1. Classification (NCBI taxonomy): domain Eukaryota; kingdom Metazoa; phylum Chordata; class Actinopteri; order Cyprinodontiformes; family Rivulidae; genus Austrofundulus; species Austrofundulus limnaeus. The sequence goes on from NW_013952405.1 coordinate 7,317,375, forward strand.
AGCAACATTTTGAATTTTATGGCAGCAAACCATTTAAAAAAAAGCTGAGACAGCTCCATGAATCATTCCCTCTTGATCTAAGTCTATAAACATCCAGGAACTGAGGAGACCAGGTGCTGGAGTTTTTGGAGGGAACTGTTATCTCGTTCTGATTTGATGTAGGATTTTGTTCAATAGTCCTGGATCTTCTTAGCTGGATTTTATGATGACTAGGAGTTTATGTTCTAAAATGTGTATATAGTATTTTGTATTGATGCTGCCTTCCAGATGCGTAAGCTGCCCGTGCCATGGGCACTAATGCATCTCCACACAATCAGACAGGCAGGGTTTTAAACAGTGCTGACAACAAGCTGGATGGTCTCTTTAGTAACGAGGACATAGCATTTACATTATGGTTTTCAAAAATATTTTTTTATTTTTCATTAACCTAACCACAGAGCAGGGTTTCACTCATCTCAGTCGATTTTAAACGAGCTTTTGTCCAAAGAAGACAAGCATTTCTGAAAAGTGTTCACATAAAAGCTTCTTCGTGCGTTAGAGCTTCTGCACACAAAATAAAAAAGGTAATACCAAACACAAGAAAATTAGCAAAAGTAAAAACAAAGTAAAATCCAGTGAGTACAAATGTGTTTTATGATGGGACTTAAAGCACCAAGAGTTGAAACCTGTCTGATAAAAAGAGGCAGTATTATGTCTTTTGAGATTCAGAGTATCCAAAATGCTGACAGACTCAAAAGACTTTGAGATATTAAAAAAATAGTAATGATTTAACAACAAAAGAAACAAGCTGTCAGGGCAGCGACATACTTACAAGGAGAATGTTCAGAAAACACAAGCAAAAACATAGAGCATAATGCAGAACTGATGCGACAACAGAGGGACATAGAGAGCAGAGGTAAGTGGAAAGTGGAGACACCTGGGCTGATGGCTGGTTGGGGACTGACAACAGGTGTGAGTGGAGAGGGCGACATGAAGAACGACAAGGGGAACACAGCGAAACTAAACAGGAACTAACAAAAATAGCACAACAAACCCAGCAAGTACACACAGACTAAGATCTAAAGTCAAGGGGAGWACAGAACTAAAGTAATATAACACAAAGAACGATAAGATAATGTAAGAATCCAAAGATATCAAAAACAAGACAAAACACAAACAAATTAATAAACTCATATAAGACAACAGGGATATGAAAAGCAGCTGGTTCCACAKKTTAGGAGCTACGACTGAAAAGATCTGATCACCTCTGTGGASCAGCCATCAGARCCKTACAGGTCAACAATAAAACCTTAAAATCAATTTCTAAACAAACAGGCAGCCACTGAAGAGAAGCTAGCACTGAGGGGATGTGGTCATCCATCCATTATCTGTACCCACGTATTCCTTTCAAGGTCACRGGGGGTCACTGGTGCCCATATCCAGCAGTCACAGTGTGAGAGGCGGGGGTACACCCTGGACAGGTCGCAAGTCCATCACAGGGCCACACATAGAGACAAACGAGACAAACAAACTCTCTCACTCACACGTAGGGACAATTTAGAGTTATCAGTTAACCTGACAGTCATGTTTTTGGTCTGTGGGAVGAAGCCGGAGTGCCCTGAGAGAACCCACGCATGCACGGAGAGAACATGCAAACTCTACCCAGAAAGGTCCCCGGGCCGGGATTTGAAGCATCGACCTTCTTGCTGAGAGGCATCAGCTCTACCCACTGAGCCACCAGCCCCGGATGTGGTCATGCTTTTTTTTTTGTGTGTGTTTTGCTGCAGTGTTCTGAACTAACTGCAGACAYGACAGGCCGGCCTGACTAGCACCAGCAGAAAGCGAGTAACTGTGATCCAGTAATAAGAGTCATTAACCCTATTAGTTTTGGGCAGAATTACTGATTATCACTGTTGCCTCACAGTTAAAAAGTACTTAAATACAATCCCTGGTTTGGGCCTGGGGTATTTCTGTGTGGAGTTTGTATGTTCTCCTCGTGTTTGCGTGGGTTTTCTCTGGTTTCCTCCTACATTCCAAAACCATGCATATTTGGACTGCCTTCAGGATCCGACCTCCCTTGAAAAAGGAATCAACAATCTCTGTGGGATTAGCCTGGTTAAATAAAGGTTAATAAATAAAKAAGTTGCAAAAGGCTCCTCCAGCTATTTCTTATTACCACTTATACAGTAAAACCTTTTGTTCCCCCTGGTACAACTTTGCTTCAGACGTTTCGCCAATGTTAAACTCAAAATGAATGTATTTTTTTCACAAACTAGTCAATTTTCTTGATTTCARCATTCGACAATTTTATAGTTTCATGGCAAATAAAATATGGGATCTATTCCATTAATTTTTTTAAGATAGTGCAGATGTGTGTGTGTGCAGCTGATGATTAAAAGCAAGTTAAACATTATTGGAAAGATTAAGTTTTGTAGAYTAGAAATGTATAAGCTTTCACGGCTTCTTGTAAAATCACAACATTCACCCATGTATTTGTAACATAAATTAATGTTTACTCCCAGCTGAACTATACAGAACAGAAACAGAGAAAAAAGCAACATTCTGAGAAAAAAAACCTTGGTAATCATGCAATTTTGTGCAGTTTTTAGTGATGTGTAGTTATTGTGTTGCTTGGCAGAAATGACCATCTGGATGCATGCTGTCTGTCAGCTCTGATTAATGGAGTGTTTGTCACTGCAGTGAGGAAAATCTTGGGAGACTCAGAGGGAAAGAAGTTCAGCTTTTAGCTCGGTGTTCTGGAGACASTGTTAGAAACACCTCTTGATGCTGAGTGGAATGTAAACATTTAAAGAGTTTGAATTTATTTTACACCTAAAGGTTTCTGTCTGTGCCAGATAGGAATCATTTTCAAATAATGGAAGTGTTTTTAAGCYTTTTTTTCCCCTCGTCTCTTTCTGCAGGCAGAGATTCTCAGTGTACTGAGTCACAAGAACATCATTAAGTTTTATGGAGCCGTCCTGGAACCTCCCAACTATGCCATTGTTACAGGTCAGACCCCACACTGTGTGTCTGTAATTTATGAATCCTTTGAGATGCCCTCACATGAATATGAGCCCTAAATAGGTTGCTGTCACTGTGGATTAGTCTCTAAATTTACATTTATTTGTTGATTAACAAAAGATTAAGGTAATATTTTAAGGTGAAACATGAAGGGGTTGCAGGGTTAGAACACACTGTGCCTTCATAAAAGCTTTTTCATAAACATCTACTGTATATGTGTATTAGTTTTCTTAGCTAATATTTGATCCCTGATGTCAAGAGTCACAGATATGTTAGCACCTGCTCTGATAGCGAAGTGGTGTTTATGTGCGCGCGCGTGTGTGTGTGTGTGTGTGTGTGTGTGTGTGTGTGTGTGTGTGTG
>NW_013952405.1:7321002-7324967 GCF_001266775.1 Austrofundulus limnaeus
TGTGTGTGTGTGTGTGTGTGTGTGTGTGTGTGTGTGTGTGTGTGTGTGTTTTGAACCCTCAGAGATCGCTCTGAGCCCCCATGTTTGTAACTGAGATCAGAATGTTTGGATCAGGTTTTAATCCTGGATGTGGTTGGATGGTTAATATGAAACACTGACACATCACTCAGTGGCTGTAAACTTTTCCAGCAACAATCTTTGGTGCTGCACAGTTCATGCCTACTGCATCCAAAGAAAGTTAATTAATATAAATGAGTACAATAAGTCATATTAAGATGAACATTGTACAACAATGTGTAAGAAGGAATCATATACAGCAGTGGCCTTTTAGAAATGATCCCCTATAATGATAAATTGTCTTTTTTTGCATTATAATCTAGTTGTTGCCATTTGTCAGTAATATGTGCTGCAGTAATCTAATTAATATTTAAAGTTTATTTAAACTCAACCCATTTGAAGAAACAAAACTATATGCCTTTCAGTTGTTTGGTTTTGTCCCACAATTTCTCGCATAATCTGTAATAATTGTCTGAAATGGACTTTTGTTTTTGTTGCATAATGACATGGTTACAGGTATTTCTTTTTCTGTTATGGTCATTATTATATTTGTCTTTAAAATTATTCATCATATTGTTTTATGGCACCTTACAGAATATGCAAGTGGGGGGTCTCTGTATGAATACATTTCCAGTGAGCAGAGTGAGGAGATGGACATGGAACAGATCATGACATGGGCTATACAGATAGCCAAAGGTACACTTTAAGAGATGATTAGTTTTCAGTGATTACATTTATATTGTAAGCTTCTCAGAGATGGGAATAATAATWTCATCTTTGTATATTCTGGTTATTATTAATTATACAAAGAAAATGCACATTTTTTTGTGGCCGATGAATATTCAGCAACCAATGCACCATAACTGCCCAAGTATCACAACACAACCTTATGGCTTAATCCTCTTTTGGTCCAACACAACAAGAACCAGTGGTTTATTGCTAAATAAATGTTAAAATTAATCTCTCTTTGACTAAAGTTTATGAATGACGCCCAATTTATTTACAGAGGCTGTCTTTACAGCTCCATTTTACTCATCTATTTCCAGTACAAAATGTCTTAAAATGACACTGCAGCCACATTTTGAATATTGTTAAAACACTCCACCAAAAACAAAAAGGATTAAAAAAAATGCAAGAATTTGACACCTTATKGCTTCATTTCCTTACAGGGATGCATTACCTCCATGCAGAAGCTCCAGTGAAAGTGATTCACAGAGACCTTAAGTCGAGAAATGGTAACATCATCCAAACTTCATTGTGTTTTGCTGCGCTAACTTGAACAAATGCACATATAACTACTATAAATGTGCTGACTGGTTTCTGTATTCTCTGTTTACAGTGGTAATGACACAAGATAAAGTGCTAAAGGTATGTACGAACAGTTTTAGGATTCATTAAAAAAAACCTGGATGAAACTTTAACRGATTAACTTTTACGGTTTAAATTTCAGATTTGTGACTTTGGAGCATCAAAGTTTTTGTCTCACACCACTCATATGACCGTGGTGGGCACTTTTCCATGGATGGCTCCTGAAGTTATTCAGAGCTTACCTGTTTCTGAGACCTGTGACACCTACTCATATGGTGTGGTGAGTTGGAAATGGTTTCTAAATATTCATAGTGCAAGAAACAGAACAAGAAGCAGCACTGAGCACAGATTTTAAAAATTAATTAGAGGAGCTAAAATTAAACTACAGAAATCCCATTTCCTGCAAAAATGCGGTGTGAAACTAGCTTAAAAATACCTAAATAAAAGTAGCTGAAATAGTCAAAATTGGCACAAATAAACAGAAAAAGCATGTTTGCTGAGTTAAGCTGAAATTATCACAAAAAGGTGAAATTAGCTGAAAAAAGCTCAAATTAGCTAAAAAGTTGCTATGACATAGAAAACAGCTGAAATTAGCAGAAAGCAGCTAAAAATAACACAGAAAAGCTTAAATTTGATGATGGCTAAAAAAAGAAGTAAGAAGCGAAAATCAGAAAAATAGAAGTCAAAGGAAGCTGAAATTAATACAAAGAAGTTAAAAAAGCAGAACAAAAAAAAAGGATAAAAAAGTGCAGTAAAGATATTTTTAAGGACATTGAAAAGAGCTCCATTCATTTTCAATGAGAAAAACGTGGCAAAAAATGCTAAAAAATCTCAAAAAGTATAAATTGCTGAAATACCAAGAGTCACAGCCAGAATATCCTGAAGGAGTTGAACGTTTTGAAATATAATTTGTTGAAATAACACAAAAATCGCAAAAACAAGATACGTGCTGAAAAACGTATAGAAGAAAAAAATGATCTGAGTAGTGTGAATGCTTCAGTAGATCTGGACTTGTRAAAACTGATTAGATGTTAAATGAATGTATTGAAGAGTACAGTACTTGTGTATCCTTAGGTATTTATACCACTCCCATGCTTATGTCAGGACAGACTTTGTTGTTTTTCTTTGTTCTAGTCAGTTTTCTCTGTGTCCAGGTCCTATGGGAAATGCTGACTCGGGAGGTTCCTTTCAAAGGTTTCGAGGGGCTGCAGGTTGCTTGGCTGGTGGTGGAAAAACAAGAGGTAACCTGCACAAACACCTCTTTGAACCCGCTGCGAGTGTGCTGACCCGTTCGAGTTCGAGACGGCTGGAGGCACAATGCGATGCTCTCATGCTTTCCACTGTGAGCTGGTGCAGCTGAGTATTTTTAGGCCTGATGTCAGTTCTGTGCTCATGTAAGGCCTGGATACACAGCAGTGGAGCTCGCCAGACTCTCCTTAGCCTGAAACCTTTACAAGCAGGAGAGGAGGGGTGAACAGAGGAAAAAAAACTGCGGCGATACGAGGGTTGATTCGAGAGTTTTACAAGTGGTGGGGATGACAGTAACACAAGGTCTATGTTTCAGTTACTGACCTCTACAACTACAAATACACAAACAGACACACTCTGGGGGCCAGCAGACAGTCAGGAGAATATGATTCCTGCGTAGCTGTTGGCTCATCTCCAAAGTACTCTCCCTAAATAACTCACTCTGTCTCACTCTTCCTCTTTCCCAGTATGCCTTATTTCCCTCTCCATTGCTACACTTCTCTTCCCGAACCTTCAGCTTGCTCTCTCCACTCAGAGTTGCTGATATTTTAAGAGTAATTCCGAGTGGGAAAAAAAAAGTTTCCATTCGCTGCACTCTCCTGTGCCGTGCAGTTGTCTGGGCTCATTCAGGGCTTTGATGATGCCAGAGAGYCTAATGTAGGAGAAATCACCACAGTTTGGGCACATTTACAGAAACAAAAGCACCATCCAATCAGAGCTAGTTCTAGATTTTGGTAACAACTTTGAAATCTAATGTCTTCTTGTGATATRAAGACTGTTACATAAAAGGGAGAGGAAGATCATTATAGACAGAAACAGTTRAATCTGATATTCGGTTTTGTGGCAACCAAAATCAAATTGAGGCGAGACTAAAACTGATACCTTTGTAAGTTACATTGTTCTCAGAGTTTGAGATAATGGTGAACCTTGAACCTTGAACCACTATACTTCATAGTCCCCCTGGATGACAGAGCTCCTTATCTCTAAGGTTGAGCCTGACTACCCTAGAGGAAGCTCATTTTAGCAGCTTGTATCTGGAATCTCMTTCTTTCAGTCAGGATCATGACCATAGGTGAGGGGTATAATGTAGACCAGGGGTGTCAACCTCATTTTTACCGAGGACCACATGAGCATTATGGTGGCTCTCAAAGGACCAGTTGTAATAATTAATAATTAGKTAACKTCAGTGTTTTGTGTTTAACTTCAAGWAAACATCACATTTCTYGTGTTATTGCTATGGTTGCGCACCACTAACAAACAATAACTGTGTCAACTCTTTGTGGTATTTTGTGCATAGAAACAGTGTTTTAACACATCCTCTTATAAACACTGAAAAGTACTACGTGTATGAC
>NW_013952405.1:7325090-7327196 GCF_001266775.1 Austrofundulus limnaeus
CAGTAGCAGAGACCTGTGTCCACAACTATTTTTGGATGACAAACATTTGTATCAGGTCAACTAAACATGGGCAAAGTAACAATATTTATTATTCTACATTTATACTTTTTAGACAACTAAGGCAAAAATGTAATTAATTTAGAAAATCTTTTCAGGACCCCACCTTGATGTTTCAGGACCCCACTTCGGGTCCTGACCCCAACTTTGGGAACCACTGTGCTAAACTAACACTGCGCAGAAAATCAACGTTGTTCAAAACTCCGCCTTCTGTTTGCTGATTGGCCCGGACAAAAATTCTCCTGAAGAAATACWTGYCYATGATCCCAGAAGGAGCAGTGAAGGGAAACTAGAATTGAAYGGAACTGCGWAGGAAGGCAAGGGCCAGGCTAACCAGGCCCTAATCTGTCAATAATTCTCTCGCTCCAACCATCACTCTTTACTAAGACTCCCAGGTAGTTGAGTTCCTCTGTGTCAGGCAATGACWCACTTCAAATCCAGAGGGAGCATTCTACATTTTTCCAGTTAAGAAGCATGGTCTTAGAGTTAGAACAGCAGACTTTAATCCTGGCAGCGAACCATCCCAGTGCACTCTGAAGGTCAAGCTTGAAGACGCCCAACAGAACCAAATCATCTTGCTTTGGTTATACAGATACAGGATAGCCTTTACAAGCAATCCCAGAAACCATAGCTTTTTGCATTGAATTCCTTGGGGAAAATGGTCATAAACATTCTCCAAATGCACAAAACACATGCAAACTGGAGAGTCAAACTCCCATGACCCTGTCAGCAGTTCTGCAGGGGTGAAGATCTGGTCCTCTGTTCCACAAGCCATAAAAAATGACACACTGCCCCACCTGGATTTGAGGTTTGACATTCAGTTAGAGCCTCCCTRCCAACACACAGGAGTAAACTTCTCAGATAATGTTCTGTCTGAGGTGTAGAKTTAGACTAGAGTCCATCCTTAATAGGGGCCTATTTAAACATGACCTCACATGACAATCCATTGTCTGCTATAATGTTTTTGTGTTTTTTAACATATCATGTGTTTTAGAATATTTTATTAGTTTTTTATGGATATTCTAGCAAGCTTTTTACAATTTTATGGTATTCTTGTGAGTCAGATGTCAAAGACAAGTCTCCATGTCCTGCAATGTTATGGATAATAAATTTAGATTAATTAATTGATGGATTGGTAAAAGTAAAAACTTTAATTTAAGCATGGGAGGTAGACAGACCTCCTAATGCTGAAAAATAGTGAATCTAAATTACTTGACATTGATTTATTATATTAATAAAATTCTCTATAACTACACCTGAAACTAATCATAGGTCATGTTTGGCAATAATTTATTTTAATTTCTTTTCTACTGTAAATTAAATTCTAACAAATCGTTCCCTCCAAGTCCTAATGTTGCAGAATAAGCACAGTATGTCATTTAATTGTTATTATTGCCACTTCGCAAATAACACCAAGGTAACGTGCTAAGATGAGATGACAATCCTGGCAAACATACCTGCTGCACATTAGCATGCTTGGATTGTCACCATGATGTTGTTATCCACCATAATTAGATGGAGTGCAGCCTCATAGAGACTGTAGCAAAGCTGCTGAGACTTATTCTGATTTTGACTGATACTGTTGCCCATTAATACACGAATCTTTCTTTAAAAATGATTTAAAGATTTGCTTTCCTTTCTTCCTGAATCACTAAAACCTTGTGTTTTTGCTTGTGTGTTTAGAGGCTAACCATTCCCACCAGCTGTCCGGCAAGTTTTGCAGAGTTGATGCGAAAATGTTGGCAAGCCGAGCCAAAGGTGAGACCAAACTGATGGCAAGTAAATACATGAAATCATTACTTGTAAGGAGAACATTTAGTATTTTACAAGCCTGTCTCTATCTATYTGTAGGATCGACCACAATTTAAGCAGTTACTGTTAACTTTGGAGGCCATGGCCAAYGACAGCAGGCTACCGGATCAGTGCAACTCTTTCCTTCATCACAAGGACCAGTGGAGGTAAAAAAAAAAAAGAAGATGCAAACAGTCAAAAATCAGAGAAGTATATATATATATCAGATTAGTCTGATTCATTGAAAACATTTGGCAA
>NW_013952405.1:7327989-7342213 GCF_001266775.1 Austrofundulus limnaeus
AGGGCTGGACCGGGGGTGGGGGGGTGGAGAAATCAAATGTTAGTTGAGGTGGAGAAGAACGGGGCGGAAAAGAAATGTCCTGAGTGAGTGTGAAATCTGAAACGTTGCACAAGAGAGAGAGAGAGAGAGAAAGAAAGAGAGAGAGAGAAACAACAGGGTTAGAGGGGAGACAAGGGTGGACAAGTGAGGACGGGGGACGATCAACCACAGGGGAGAAGGTGTGAGATTCTGGGCATATTTAACACAAGCACAGCGAAGGCAATTTTGAGTGAAGTTTTGGCTGCGAGTGGAAAATAATCTGGAACTTCAGGGGGGAAACAGAGTGGAGGAGGTGAAGGAACACAGGAGGGATGGCTGYGTGTCTATATTTAGCTGCTGCGAGATGTGATTGTTTGTAAATGCTTGTTCAGAGACACGCATCCACTCCCACAGTGACCTTTTGTGGAGGGAAACAGTACTGCAGCAAAAAATATTTAGAACAAATTTAACCAGAAACTCACACACGAGTAAAATAGTGATTTTGATCTCCCAGTAATGCACTTGTATTGATACAGCACAGCTACATTAACCCAGGAAAGTTAAAAACACTTGATTTAAAAATGATTTTGTCCAGAAAAACATATCATCTCAAAATAACGCTAAATACAAGCCATTCAGTCATCACAAAAATACAACAAAGTCAATTAACCTTAATCTTTGGAGTCTAGAAAAAGACCACATACACATTAAGTCTTTGTGGCACTTAAAACATTTCCATTCAGTTGTTTGTGTGTCGAATGTTTAAAAATTAACCTTATACTTTTTATCAGTCAATAATAATGTAGAACAATGGTGTCAAACTTGTTTTCACAGAGGGCCACATGAGTGTTATAGTAACCCTCAAAGGGCCAGTTGTCACAAATTCTGATGTTTTGTATTATTTACGCAGACTACACATGAAACATCACAATCCTCGTCTCATTGCTACAGCTGAGCACTGCTAGCAAACATTAACTGAGCTCTACCTGGAATTTCCTGCAGTGAAGCAGAATTTAATACGTTCTCTTATAAACAATGAAAGTACTACATGTACAGCTGACTAAATGTGAAAAATACAATATAGAAATACTATTAAAATTAAAAGTAAGAGAGTCTTACTCACTGATGAGTTGTGGTGAGTCACCATCACCGTGAATTCTGAACTCTCCCACTTTCAAACAGTAGCAGTTTAAATTTAGGACTTAGAAGTGGGAAATTTCCACTTCCCAGTACAACTGGGCCGCAGAAAAAGCACCAGCGAAAAGGAGATTTTACAGAGTGGATTTTTCCATCTGCCAGCTACTGTATATTTGAACCTTGAGATGCAGTCATTTCATGGTCAAAATAACCAACATGCRTTATGGGAGATGTAGTTTATGGTCATTGCTGAGTTTAACGCAGCATATGTTTAAGACTTTAATACACCTGTGAAGCCCTCGCAGGCCAATTGAGTATGACAAGTGATGTCGAAGATAAAAAACGCTTTCTTAGTGAGAATATTGGAACTGATTTTATTTATAAAAGAACAAGACGCAGCATCCAACAAGAGAACATAAAGTACAATGATGAGTCAGGTTTTGTTTGTTTTATTAAAGTTTCTAATGAACCTCGGGTCTCCATGTTAGACTATGAAAACAATGTAAGCTATATGAAGATGCATTCAATAACATTTTTGTAGCCCATCATCATCATCATCATCATCATCATCATCATCATCATCATGTAAAACCCAAAACAGCTTTTTTTAAAAGCCCTCTACACTAGTTTGAAGTTGCACCACCTGTATTAAAGTGAAGGTTTAGTAGAGTATATAAAAGGCCTTATAAGGTGTAGACACAACAGAGTACATCAAGGTATTATCTGCATTAAAGTGGTAGCGTCTACTTCTCAGGCATGGTTATAAATATTTAAAATAAAGTGGTCACAGAACACCATAGCATTATTATTGTTGCTAAAGCTGTGAGTTGTTGCTGTTTGCTAATATTCATGATGATCAGTAAATTTGACTTCATTGCAAAAAAGCATCACCTGTGTTGTGAAAATGCGAGAAGAAATACAAAAAATATGCAATACACAATGGCTGGACTGAGGTGTGTCGTGCAAAAATGAACTAATTTAGCATGTAATGTGATTTTTAATGCGTCATACRGTGTTGTGAGTATTGTTTAGTATTAACAGTGCTTTTCCAGAGTGTGCAAGTTCCTTCGCCATCGCTTCTCGGGTCGAGATCAAGCGTTYTTCAGCCCATTTTCATTGATTGTTCTGCATATTATGTGCACATGCAACAGGTGTGAGATAGAATCAACACTGGAGCGCCTCCGGAAGCTGGAGAGGGAGCTTTACTCCAAAGAGAAGGAGCTGGAAGAGAGGGAGAGGAGGCTCAGACTGTGGGAGGAGCGACTGAAGGAGAGRTCCAACATGACTCCCAGTCCAACCTCTCTACTCATGGAGCGTTCAAACATTTCCCCTGTGAGTGGCATCTAAATGAAGTGTCTGCAGTTCTGCTCAGACTGAAGATGGTTTAATAATAAAAATATTGCTCTTCTCTTTGGTCCAGCAGTTCTTCACGCCGTTGTCGATCGGCTCGTCTGGCTCGTTCTTCCGCTCCCACTCCCAGGACTCGAACAGCACGGGGCTCAGCAGCGCCGGGGTCAGCAGCGCCGGGGTCAGCTCGCTCTTCCGCACACTCAGCAATGGAGACACAGAGAGGGGGAGCAGTGCCACCCTGGAGAGGGGGGTGGGCTCACTCGACAGCGGGAGGCTGCACGCCATGCTCCGAGAGTTGCAGGGACGGTTCGAAGAGGAAGACGGGGAGGAGGAAGGAACCGTAGACGAGAAAGGTTGGGGGCAGAGGGAACACAGCAATAGCGGGAGTCTCGAGGGAGGGCGGGTGCAAGTCACGCTCAGGAGCTTCCCRGGGGGTGTGGTGGAGAGGGAGGAGAGGACCTGGGAGGAGGGGGACCGAGAGAAAGGAGGCATGCAGAGAAGCAGAGTGACCACCATAGTCCGAGGGTACTCGGGAGGATTTGGGGAGGCAGAGGAGGAGCACGAGAAGGAGGCAGGATGGGAGATCGACAAACTTGGRGACAGTTTAGAAGAGAAAGCGGGGGAGGGAGGGCGGCTGCAAACCATGTTTAAGGGTCTCCATGGAAGCTTTGGAGGTCTGGGGGATATGTTGTCTCTAGATATAAATGAGATGGGGGAGGTGGAGAAACTCGGCGACATGGACATGGACGTGAACATGGGCGACCTGGGAGTGATAAAGATGATGGGCCGTGGCGTCAGGAGCGAGCTAGGGGTCAGGAGTCGCAGGAGTGACATGGGAGTTGTGATCCAGGGGGTCAGAGGCGACCTCAGCGAGGCGGTCAGCCAAAAGGTCAGAGGCGAGGTGGGTGTCGCCGGTCGCTCCGGGATGCAGGTGAGCATGCGATCCTCCTCCAATCAGAACTCTGTGAAAAGCTGCAGCGTGCGGCACGGAAGCAAGCTCAACATGGCTACTGCGGCCATGGACATGATGGAGCTCGACTGGTCTGACAGCGACTAGAAACCACATCATCAGGCACAGTGAAATACAAACAGTGGCCAAACTAGAARGGATTTGGACTTGTTGGCACATGCAGCATCTGAGTTACAGAACCTGTCACATCCTTAAAGGGGACATATCATGCAAGATCCACTTTTTTAGCACTGAAATGCATTTTGTTGCATACTTTGAGTCTCTAGGAGTGCAGAAAAGTTCTGGTTCTGTGTAGACATCTTTCAGGTTTCTCTATTCCGTATTATATATTTTGAACAGTAACATCAGTATTTGTTGTGGAACTGTTAAACAAGACATCCGGCTTACCATTATAGCAAATCTGCAGCTCAGCAGGTTTGTTGTTCTTATTCTCCTGTCGTTAGGTCAGACTCTGGCTCCAACATGTAAAAGGCTGGATGGACAAGTCTTCTGTTTTTGACAGCTTTTAATCAATTTGTAAATTAAAAGTTTCAGTGCTGCAAGATTGTTTCTCTATCAAACTACAAAAATGGCCAAATGGGGTGGACAATAATCATTGGGAGAGAGAGACCTGGAGGGGGCGGGGTTTAAGTGCCTCACTTGCAGAGACAGCACCAAAATGAGTAGCTCTCAGGGGTAAAAGAGGGGCTTGTGGAGCTACATTAATGAGGAACTCAGACCAAAGTATTGCACTTCCACTTTATATAGACCGCATCTGAATGCTTTAAATGTGAAAAGGAAGGATTTAAAAAACATGATATGTCCCCTTTTAGTTAAAAACGTCAAAATGTTCTCCATGTTTTTTTTAAATAAATGGTAAATATTACACCCACTTGTAGGGAATTTAAAAAAAACATTAAGCCCTTTTCAGACTTTAAAACATTTCACTTTAGAGTTTGCATCTTTATTGCACCTAATAATGATAACACTGAAACCATGAGATCATAAGCCAAATTAATCCAACATGTTGAATGTGACATGGAACGATACAAGATCTGCCCTATTTCACAAATCCTTATTTAAAAATGGCTCACGTTGTTAGTTGATATAAATGGAGACAAGCATGTTTGAACGGGGCTTAACGGATGTTTTCACCTGTGTAATTTATTTTATTTGGTAAACTGCTGCGTAACATACTGTAACAGGTACAAGTGTGACAAAAATAATCCACTTGAAAGCCACTCTAACAAGGCTGCACTGTTGTTTTTTTTCCCCTCCTGCTTTGACGATCTGTTAGTTTGTTGATTTGTTAAAATATGCTTTGACTATACCAGTTCTAACTGTGATCTAGTGTGTGAATTTTGGACATTATTTTCTCATATTTTTAAATAAAAAGAAAAGTCTGATTCCATTTTCAGTAATTAAAAAGATGTGTTTTATTAATGTCACAGTGAAATTTTGACAGTTTGTATAAAAAGAACACAAAAAATAGTCACACAATTGTCTCATAAACTCTGTWATACACTTATTAAAATATCCTGATCTTTACTTGTAGCCCCTGAACATCTCATACACTGAGCAGCAGAGCCACACCAGCCAGGACCCATTTGGCGGGCCGCTCTCTGGTTTTTAGATTAAAGGTCCAGATATATGTGGGTCCTCTGATCTTGGTCTTGTACAGTGGACACTCGTAGATGTTCCTGGTCTCCTGGCGGTCGTTGGGCACAGCTCGAACTGAGATGACGGGCATAGCGGGCGTCAGCTCTTTCAGACGGGCCTCGGTGATCACCCCGGTCTGAGTGTCCCACCTTGCACCTGGAAGACGGTAAGAAAGGAGGAGGGAAATAGATGTCTAAATGCAGTAAATGCATTTAATTCTGTTTTTAAAAAAAGAAAGACAATTTCTACCTTCCATGTAAAGTCCATACACATATGCTCCCTCTCTGGCTGGCTGGTTGAACTCTTCTTTAAACTTCTTGGTTACATCCACAGTAAGTTTCACTTTGTCCAGWGGCCATTCGTTTTTACGCGCCAGAGACTGCATCACAGCTGGAAACAGGGACATGATGTAAAAACCAAGGAGCACAACAGTGTCATTTTTTATGTTTAGGTAAAACTTGAGTTTGTGCTACCAGTGAGGAAGGACTGCGGGTTGAATAGTCCAGATATCCAAACAACACTGGGCAGAGACAGGTCCTGGGTCCAGCTGTCCAGCTCTTTACAGCGCTGCATCATATCGTTGTACCTGACATGAATAAATGACATGTATAATCAGAATCAGAATACTTTATTCCCTGGAGGGAATGTGCAATTATTACAGCAGCAACTATTCAAGTAAACATTAGAGATAAAGTATAAAGGAAAAAATATTAGAGCACACAAACAAGTAAATATAATATAAAGGGAAAAAAATATTAGAGATTTCTCTCTTGTATTGTTAAATAATACAAGAGAGAAATAAGTATAAACACAATGGGCATATACAGTTTAAGCACTATAAACATACTTCGGCATCTATACATTATGGTAAATACAGCTGTTTGGATAGTGTCAGTTATCTGGGCACAAAATGTCTGGGACCTGATTGATCACATTAACATATAACAATTGCTAGCTATTGCATGCATGTCAACACAGCCAAATATATTTAAAAAATGCAACTAGTGTCATCAAAACTATCTCGTGACAAAAACGGTACACAAAATCTAAATCWTTGGTGATAAAAATGCTTAGACAAAAGTGGAACACACCAGATGGACAGGCTGTAGGTAGAAGGGTAGGCCAGCTTGGACCAGGTGTCAGGGACGTTGTCAAAGAATAGAGCTGTTTGCAGCTTCTCCATCTCAGAGGACATGGCCAGTTCGCCCTTTACACAAACATTTATCTGTTACTTCACTATGAACACACCTGCTGGAGGTGCTACTGTATATGTTGCATCAGTGACAAATTCAGTTACCAAAGCAGAATRWAAAGATRTTGAAATCATCTAATCATCTAACTGCAATAAGTAGGCAGCTGCCTGTTTTCTTCTGACAAACAAAATGCACACGGCTATAGAAGGCTGAGCGTACTTTGAGTCCTAGATCGAGCTCTTTCAGAGAGCGACGGATCTCAAAGATCAGCGTGTTCATGCGCTCGCATTCCTGAAAGCAGACTAGGATGTATGGCGATCGCTCTGCTGTCTTCGAGGTGATGTCAGACATGTTGTATTCCTCTGGAAGCTTTTCCATGACCTCGTCTAAAATAGTTTTCACCTATRGGTGGAGGGTTTTTTAGTCAGAACATAGGGGTAAAAAATACACGTAATGATTGCTAGATTTATTGAAAAACATAGTTCTAAGACATTTATTGAATAAAGTAATGTTTCKCTCTCTCAGGTCTCATTAAAATAAATTAACTAAAAGTGCTGTTGTTGCTACCTTCTCCTCCAGCGTCTGTGAAGCTCCGTCTCCCATCACAGCATCAGGAGACTGCAGCTCCAGCAGAGTGTGAAAAAGATTATCAGACGTCACCGTGAGGAACTCGATCTCTGCGTTTGGATGCAACCCATAATGCACCGGGCTTTCATGAGGCAGCATTTCATCTATGAAGTTGTGGTAGCCCTGAGATGAATCACAAGACATTCTGCTTTAACCATCGACGGCATTGTGGAGAGAAGCTTTCCTGCTTAGCTGACTACAACATTTTTACACTCGTTCTACACACACACGCGCACACACACACACACACACACACACACACACACACACACACACACATACAGGGATAGAAAGTCAAGCAGTTTTAAACAAGATTTATTCATCTTACCTTGTAATCCAAATTGGAAGGAACAAAAAATCCAGGTGCCAATGTAAGTTTCCGGTCAAACTAAGTCATACAAAATGAAGWTTTATTAGCTTTAGGTTAGAAACGCTTAACATTTTTTTTCTCCAAGCTAATAAACAAAGCAAAAAATGTTATTAATTTTCTCAGAGTCTGTAGTCTAAAACTAACCAAATTTCTTCAAACTGGAGCCAATATTCACACCTAGTTGGCCTTAAAGATGTAGTTTTACTTAATTTTAAAAAGGGTTTCTGTGGAAAGATAGGAACAATCARTATCTTACCTGTGGTAGATAGCTCTTTGAATATCAATAGTTTGGAGAAATTAGGTTTACCTCTGTGCAAATTATTGAGCTAATGCTAGTCTGCTGGAAGTGCGCCAGGCTGCACAGTGCTATAGCTAGCTRCTGTTTGTGCTTGCCTTTGATTTCAATGTAAACAATTGTAATGTCAAAATGCTGTTTTCACTGATTACACTTGTGCCTCCTTTTTAGGAACAATCACACAAACCTGGTTTGGCTGCATGTATTCCTCCAGGTAAGTCCTGCAGAGCCGCCTGTCCCAGTCATTGGTGATGTGTCCTCCATACATGATCTCTCCAAACAGATACCTCAGATCCTCCCATGGGACCTTCATCACAATAATACAAATCGCTGTTAATCCAGTCCCCTCCTCATACATCCTCATCAAAACACTCCCCCACCTGAGCGTTGGCCTCCAGGTAGTTGTAGAGGACGTTCACTGATATGGTCAGGTCTCCGGTGTTGAACGGATACTTCCTGTTCCAACCCTGCGGCCCAAACTTCCTCCTTTCAGCCACACAGGCGTGGAAGTAGCACAGAGAGAAGAGGATGGTCTTGAACTCCTGTTCACGGGTGCACTGGTCCAGAATATCCTGTAGACAGGCAAATCACTGAGCTCTGAATCGTTAATTATAACAGATGATCTACTGTATATCCAAAGTAACCTATCCTAATCTAGACTTATCCGTTGATCTGTATTGTATGAAAAGCAGAACGTCTCACTTGGTCAAAGTTATCCAGAGCAGCATGTAGATTGGCRTGCATGCCTGTAGGAGGTTCATTTGTGATCTTGATGGCATTTTCCAGAATGCCCTGTGCAACACAAACAACAATCTGCATTTAGTAATCWTTTTAACTAGCATTGCTGAAGACATACAATGACAATAGAAAAACATCTGGTAAATATATAAAGGTTAACATTCCTTGAAATAAACCATTTCACCCACCACCTTTCATGCCAGACTTTCAGACTATCTTCATCATGAGTTTGGTCAAACCTTGAAAAATAAAGTCGTGCACAATCTCATGCTCAGAGTATGCGTTGCAGCTGACTCTCAGCTACTACCACAATAAACAGTAGCTCAATATCTGTGAAATTGACTTGATTGTAACATTTTTTGTGTTGGCTCGTGTCAGTTAGCTGAAGTGRCCATCTCGAATCATTACTTTCTGAAAGTTTCATTACAATCCATCTTGCGTTTCATGAAATATTTTGCTAACAAACAGGGTTGACTCCCACAGTTAATGCTTGGACTTTGTGTTGCGATCAACCCTCAGCAACAACCACAATAGTGGTAGTAGTTCTTTAATCATTTCATTTGTAACACAAATTAACAAAGTACAGAAAAACATGCAATCAAAGTAAAATCAAATAAAATGAAAGGCAGCAGAAGAATAAATCTTATATCTGCCCCCCCTTTTTTTTTACCCAAAATATGTTCAAAAGAAAAGTTAAAATACAACAAAACTCAAAACAACTTAAAACATTTAAAAATGAAATAAAAATAAAAAGACATCAACTCAAACAACAATTAGCATGAATTCACTTATAATTCTCCATATTTCTTCAGAAAACTAGTTTTTATCATTCTCTTCAATATATACAAGGATCTGGCATTTTTAACCTCATCTTCCATACTGTTCCACAATCTTATTCCCTGGATTAACGTGGATCGCTCCGTCAGACTCGTACGAACCCAAGGTTTCTGAAACATTTCTATTCCCTTAAGATAACAGCTCTGTCTTTTAACAAAATTTACTTGAATGTTGAAATGTTGATATACAATAATTTTTGTATATCAGTAAAATTGACCAAACTGTAGTCGTTGTTGTGTTTTATAAGGTTGGTTGATTGTGTCAGCCATCTTGAATCGGGTTAATCATTTACAGAGATACATCCAATAATTATTTTCTGAAAAGTTAATTAAAATTCATTCAGTGGTTCATGAAATATTTTTGATCTGCTCTGAAATATATAATATATAATTCTCAGCCACTAGCAAATCACATTTTAGCTCAATAGGATATYTTGTGTTCTGAAGTCGCATCACCAGCATGCAGACAATGAAAACACGTTCATACACATCCTCTCTAAAAATTACTCATACACAGCATTTCCACCTGTGGTATGATGTGATCCTGAGGAGAAGATGCCGGCTCAGCGCTCATAAACACTCGGTAGTCTGGATGGCTGCTCTCACTGCAGCGCTCCAGGAGCTTCTCGAGCGCACCCAGCCAACGACCAACCAGGTGGATGTTCTGCAGAGAAACACATCAACTGAACGTGTCTAAAGCATAATTCAAAAACAGTAAGCAATGAATTCAAAATACTAAAAGGCCCTGTGTTTTAGACAACTTTTGCCAACTTGTGAAAATTTTGYTGACTGTTTTACTMTTATCGGCTGTATGTTTGATCTAAWTGTTAGCATGACATTAAACTGTAGGTACAAAAGAGGCTTCCAGTAGATTTTTTTTAGAATTCCATATTCAGCTCAGATAACTCTAGTRTTGGACAAACTTTTCATAAGTTGTCTAAAACATTAYTGATAAAAAATAAAACAAAAAATCAGACCTGCAATATAACCCAGTGACCCTCCTTTGCAGCCTTTTCCATGGCAATTTCAGCCACAGTTTCCTGTCCTTGACCTAACGAGACGTTGTGCAGCTTCCCAAGGTCTATGGTGAAACCCAGCTTCCTCCCTGGAGCACACAGAACTTTCTTTTAACAGTTTGACAGAGAAGATTTGGAAAAATTTTCATAAGCCAAATGTATGTTCCTTACAAATGTGGCACCRTTTAAAAGAGAAATTATCAGGCATTTCAACGGTATAAGATTTATTGYYAAATAATTTACCAAACATAAATTTTCTTWCTTTTTGTGCCAAGTTCTACAAAATATTGTTCATGTTTTCTCAATTTTATAGGACTGTTTTAACATTTATGGTAAGACCTCTTCTTTGCTGTGTGATCWCGATAGAGATGCATGACTGTGCTTTATTTACCCAGTGATTCCACATCTTTAAGTGGGTCTACTCCAGGTGAGAGAATGAAAAAAACCGGAGACGCTGGGCCACTTTCTCTAAAAGACTTTGCAAATTCAGATTTTCTGCCCTCTGTATACGTCACCCCAAGTTTCTCTTCCACAAAGTTCCTAGAACACACCAAAATAAAATGTGAACATGAGGCTATTAATGAATTTAGTTTGTAATCAAAAACTAAACAGACAGGAGAATATACTGTATATTGTTACTAAATATTGTAATAAATATTATAAATATTATAATATAATTTTGTTACCAAATTTCCCTCTGGGATCAATAAAGTATTTTTGAATTGAATTGAATTGAATTGAAGACACAACTCTCATCACCTGAGAGCATAGGTCATGCGGTCTGGTCTCAGAGCTCTCATCATGATCAGTTTCTGCAGGGAACTCTTCCCCTTCCAGTCCTGTGGAAATCTCTCCTTCTCTGGACACTCCGACTCGACCAGTTTCTTCCAGCGTTTGGGTGAGCCTTCGATGTCCCGGTCCAGACCGCGGAACTCGTCGGTAAAACTCATCACCTGGGGCGAAAACGAGGAGACGAAAGACAGTGATCCAAACTGACATTCAAACACAGACAGCAACAGAAAAATCCATGTTCGTGTGAACCTTGATGGCGCTCCACGCCGAGTTGGAGAGGAAGTCCAGGGGGCTGACGTAGTGGTGGTCGATGTTGAAGCGTAACAGGAAGTCCAGTTCTCGCATGTCTATTTCCTTGCTCATCAGGAGGAGCTGGGAAGAAGCAAAGACAGTCAGAGAGCAACTAAACCTCTTACCAACACCGACACAAGCCTGAGCCCACCTGGAAGGCCAGCTGAGCTGTAAAGGTGAGCTTGTCCCTCTCAAACAGCCCCCTGCTGATGTAGTTGAAGGTGGAGTATGTAACACGGTCTATGAGTGTGTTTACTCTGCTCTGTACGTCCTCACAGGMCTCCGCCGTCTCCACCGCCTTGTGGAAAACAATGTTAAAGGCCTGGGGGAAAAAAAAAGAAAAATCAATAAGTGGGACCTTTAGTGTTGCTGTGTAGTTGATTAGAAGCATTAAAGTCACATCACAGCTCACCAATCAAATTATACATTTCATTATATGCACTCCTGCCTCACTTTAATCGAGTTTGAGAGAAACAAAGATGTGAGTCAGCCTCTGTCTGTGCTGTCTGGTTACCTTGAGGCTGAACTGGTACATGGCATTGATCTTGTTCAGATCGTTCATGATGAAGTAGAGCAGAGAAGCTCGGACTGCCAYGGGACGGTAGTGCTCTCTGGCTTCATTTATTTTGACTTCATTAACTTTGGCTTCCAGAACCTGAGAATGCAAGTTACAAACAAACAAACAAAAAAGACAAGAAAATGTAAAGGACGACAGATTGAAATGTACAAAAGACACYTCCTCCCCTTCCCATTTACCTTCATTTCAATCTCAGCAGCGGTGAGCTTGGTGGTCTCGAGTTTCTCCACCAGCAAGGTGTCACCGAGGAAGTTACTTTCYGCTGCCGACAGTCGGGTGAGCAGCTCATCCTCTAGAAGCTTCAGCTCGATCTTAAACATGTTCTGCTGTTTTGTGAGTTCACTCTGCAGAGAAATGATGCAAACAAATGTTACAAATGAAACAAATACAACCAAAGGCCGTGCCATCCTATGAAAGTGGAGGAGCCACACAGGGTGTATTGATCTAAGTATTGATAATATCAATTCCAAGAGTATTGTCGGTATCAGAATGATTTTATTATGATGTACTGATTATTTTGTTGTCACTTTAATCACACTACTGAATTTATGTCACAAATAAAGTGAAAAACAGATTTGTATAAAGTAATTAAAAGAAATAACTACGTAAAGTAAAAATACCTTAACAGAAAATGACCTTGGTAAAACTAATTTCACTGATAAGAAAGGTAAAAGTTAACAGTTAAAAGTCAAAACTGCTCACAGTAATCAGGAAAGAAACAGTAAAAATACTTTTTTTCACTCTAAGAAATGAAGTGTTGAATTTACTTAACCAAGTTCAACTGGTTCCACTAAACCRATTTGAGTAAACATAAATGCATTTACATATTTTACATATTTTGAACAGTTGTGTGCAGAAAAACAAATATTTATATATTGTTACATAGTTAATTGTATTGTAGTTATTTGTCTATAATCTCTGTCCTGTGTTTTATCACAATCGACAAAAGGTAAAATAAAAATCATGCAATGAACATGAATGATACAGTATCAGTATGGGAATCAACAACACTAGTCCCTCTATACTTGGTATCAGATAAATACCAAATTTCCTCGTGTCGCCCACCCCTGCACAGCATCCTGATTGTAGGTCCTGCCCACCTTTAGTTGCTCGAGATCTGGTCTCTCCTGGTTCACCACCTGGGCCAGGAGCTGGTCCTCCAGCCCATCTCTGGTCACCGTGAAATTAATGAGGGTAGTCTGAGCCTGAATCTCTGGTTTGTAGTGAGGATTGGCCAGCTTGGTGTGGAGAATCAATCTGAAGCCAGGGTGGAAGAAACACTCTTTGTCCCCGACCTTTATGCAGCTGCAGCAGGACGGAGAGAGGAGAAAGGAAAGGTGAGTCGACGGGAGCAAAAAATGTCTGCGCCTGCTTGTGTTTCAGTCTGCTACCTGCCCTTCTTGATTGTGTGCCGCCCCAGAAGGGGGTCAATAACAGGGTCAATTGTCTCCTCGAGGTTTTCGATCAGCACAGTGTCACCTGCCACCACAGCCTGTTCAATAACGTCCACATATCTGGAAAATGATTCATCATTGGGAAAAAAGAATAAGGAAAAGACTTGCAGGTGTTATACAGATTATTTACTTTACAACAAAACAAAAGTATAGTTTTAGCACTAGATTTTATGCACAACATTGCATAACCTTAGGTGAAGGAAATATCAGCACTAAAGGATTATAAAAATAGAAACACTCACCCTCTCTGCTCCAGGCTGACAACCTTGAGCGTGTTTCCATAGCGACTCTTGATCCACTTGATGCCCTGAAGCTGAGGGTCAATGAGCAGAGGCCAGCGTTCACCTGAAACAAAGCATGTTCCTCAGAGATGTCGAACTGTTTAGTGTTGAGCGTGAAAAAACTACCAGAGAGAGCACGTGCTCACAGTTAGTGAGGATGGTAGCATTCTGAGTGGACATTTTGTCTCCGGGTAAGCCTTCGTTGTTCCACTGGGCCACCGTGGCGTCATCGGTCAGCATCAGCACCGGGTCCAGGCCGAACATCATGGGAATTTGCACCTGATGAATAAAATTACAAGAGGTTCTTTTTTGTTTGTTAGATTTTTTTTTACACATAAAAGTAAAATGTAAGTTCATACAGCAATCTAAAGCGAGTGTGCTGTGGAAGAGAAGGATGACCTTTTGGCTGCGGAGGAACGGCATCCAGAGGTTTTCCAGCAGCTCTCGCCTGTATTTCTTAGAGAAGGAGCCGGCGTAAGAGATGAAAGCTGCAGTCAGCAGGACGTCTCCACAGAGAGTTGCTTCCTGCTCGTGATACTGAGCCACTGAGTGGGCCCAGCGCACATTCTCACTCTGAAACACACACACACACACACACACACACACACACACACACACACACACACACACACACACACACA
>NW_013952405.1:7342383-7364798 GCF_001266775.1 Austrofundulus limnaeus
CACACACACACACACACACACACACACACACACACACACACGCATTGTCACCTTTCACTCTCATCGAAAACTAAATTGAAAATGGCATGGGGTAACAAAAATTAAAAATGCAACTACCATTTGATAAATTGATTAAATTGTCAGTCTTCTTGAATCAGGCTGACTCTAAAAATGCATCAGTTTTAGCTGCACAACAAACGCTAATATTTTCTAGGTTTTATTGAAATCCACCCTCTGGTTCACGAGACATCGCTGGCAATAATTGCCCACTTTTTAATGGTAGCTTGTGATATTAAACGATGAACAGTTCAGAGGAATGAGATAATATAACCTCCAGTAAGCAGCTGATACATGCGAGCCCACCTCCAGTCCTTTGACCAGACGATTAGCTAGTTCTATGGTCTTGCTGGTGCGGTTGACCTCTTCCTGAAAGTGTAGCTTCTCCGCTGTGGCTTTCTCAAATACTGTTGTCAGAGTTTCCAGGTTAACGTCCAACTCCTGAGAGGATATAGGAATATTATTGCATTAATTATTTTAAGTTTTAGCAAATTAGAAAATTATTAAAGCTCTTACATTTACCCTACAGAGTGAGTCAAAAGTCACAGGACCACTTTATCTTTCAGAACAAAAAAGGAAAACAACATATCTGAATACCCCAGCTTATAATAGGTGAGAGGGTTTATCTTTTAGGCTATTTCCAGAACGTGGCTGCCATCTTGAGCCACCATATTGGATCAAAATAAAAGGGTGTCTTTGACTTTTGACTCACTCTGTAGATGTTTAACACATTCCAGAAACTGCATAGGAAAAGGGGAAAAATGATTACCAACATAACACAAGTAAATTTTCATAAACTTCAATCAAAGCAGCATCTATTGCAGTTTTAGCTTTTTCATTAGCAGTTAAGTCAGCCAAAACCTACCAATGCATTCTTTTTACCTCAAATCTTTTGAGCAACAGGCCTTTTGCTAATCCTCTCCTGGGCCATAAATTTCATTTAACATTCGGACATAATAATAAAAATCAGAATAAATAGACGCACTGAAAGTTTCTTCCTGATGACTTCTAGTTTCTCAGCAGCTTCCGACAAATCTGCGTTAGCCTGGGACAGGCTCATCCTCTTCTTCTCCACCTCACAGAGCACCTGACAACACAAACACAAAGACCCAGCATTCCTTGAAGTGATGCATGTCACCTGCCACTAGTGTTTTAGACTGAGCGCTTTTGCTAACAGTGCAGACAAATAAACTAACAGGCACAGGTAAAAACAGTAATGTTCAGTCTTGTCCATGATGGTATAGTTCATATTCAAAACACTTAATTCAGTTACTAATATAAATA
The DNA here is from genome assembly GCF_001266775.1 of Austrofundulus limnaeus. Classification (NCBI taxonomy): domain Eukaryota; kingdom Metazoa; phylum Chordata; class Actinopteri; order Cyprinodontiformes; family Rivulidae; genus Austrofundulus; species Austrofundulus limnaeus. The sequence continues at coordinate 7,343,725 of NW_013952405.1, forward strand.
AGAACAAAAAATGTGGAGCTGTACTTACAAAAATCTATCCAAGGCAGCACAAGTAATGGAGAGAGTAAATCTGTTAACAATAAGAACAGCAGTGTTGTTCACTGATGACCACCAGTCTTTCCGGGCTTTGTGTCCGTACCTCGTGGAATCGTATGATGTTGATCACCCAGGCACAAAGGCCTGCAGCAGCCGACGACTTTTGTCGCACAAACTCTGGGTTGAACTCGGGGTCGCTGAGGTAGCTGTCCCTCACACACTTCACCGTGGCCTCGGGGATGTGCTCTTTATCAAAGTTCACCAGAGCCTGCAGGAAGTCGTCCACCTGCAGGAACATTATTAAGAGCGGATGACAACACTATTCTTAGACTCACACATATATGGAGTCCTTCTAGATGACACAGGGGGAGGAAAACATCTTAAACACACATTCTAAAAGCTTGTTTACTCTGAATTTATCAGCGGAGTTCTTTTAGATTTTGTGATTTCAGCCATAAATTGCTTACAACACATGCCCTCTCTGTAAAATATCACCTTGCTCATAACCATCTTGGAGGCCTTCCAGCTACGATCTTTAGGGATTCGGCCTTGGGGAGACAGCAGCACCAGAACAGCTGCTGAGACATTGGTGACAATAGCTGGAGGGTTGGGAAAYGTCCTCAGCTCGGTCAGGTTCAGCTGAAACAAGCAAACACACTCATAACTCTGTGTTTCAGAGCTTATATTGGAGACAAGCCTGTAACACGTTGTTCTTCTGCTTAAAATAGATCTAGACACAGCTAATACAAAAATGAATTAAAATATGACACACAAATCAAACACAGCGTGAGGCGTCTCGTGTGTGTTRAAACACTTTACCCTGTTTAGAGTATTGAGGGCTGTGTTAGCTGCCTGCAGAGCAGGTTCAGCTTTGGCCAAGTCCTCCTCTGTCTCCTGTTGTTGTTTTGTMACTTCAGCTTGAATTGCTTCCACCTGAACAATTAGTAAATGGTTAATGGCCTGAACCTGTATAATGCTTTATCAAGTCTCTACAGACTGCAAAGCGCTTCACACTACAGACGTTCACCCATTCACACACTGATRAYAGWAAGCTACACTGTAGCCACAGCTGGCCCTGAGACACACTGACAGAGGCGAGGCTGCCATGCTCCGACACCACCTGGCCCTCTGACCACCACCAGTAGGCACTTTGGATGAAGTGTTTTGCCCAAGGACACAATGACTGAGAYGGACGGAATGGKGGATCGAACCAGCARCCCACTGTTTACAGGAYGAGATATAGCTAAACGTTCAAAGGGGTTGAYATAYGTACGAGTAATCATTTATTTTGTGCGCTTTGTCATAGTTCTGGCTTGTTTCCACTGCTCTAGAGTGTTTTAAAGGAATCTGTGTCCTTTAGAGCTTTAGAYTRAGATCATCTTKGGTGGAAAAAATGATGGAGTTGTAACTGTTTTGATCAAACTTGAGGATAAAGTTTTGTTCAATCTAATGCAATAGTGCAATGTGTCATGCTCAAGGTGTGTGCAGTGGAAAATCTCTAAGCTAGTACCACATCAAATTTTAGTTCAGTATTTTCTTAGGTATTCCTGTTGTTTTGTTGGCTTGGCTTTGTTGTCTGTCTTGTAGATGTGGCGGCCATCTCGAACTGGGTTAATAGCTGTGCAGTGACAAACAGGGTTGAGTCGAGCAGTTAATGACAAAATTTCAAACAAAGTTTGTACTTACAATCTGGGCTACTTCCACGCCAAAATGAAGGTAACTTTCTCAAAAATAAACTGTTAACTTGTGTTTTTCAAAGATTGGTTGGCTGTGGCATCCATCTTTAATCCAGTTAGTCCCAAACAATATTTTACATCCAATGATTAGTTTCTGCAAATTTCATTAAAAATCCTTTGGTGGTTCATGAGATATTTTGGTAACAGACACTCAAACACACATAGACACTGGCAAAAATATTATCATCCTTTTGCATTGGGCATCATATCATAAGCATGTCAGTGAAATTTAAAGTGCAGGGACATCTCATAATCTTGTATCAGTAACTGTTTTTTCACTGTTGTTCTCCGATTTCTGTTGTCATGGATGGTAAGATTTAACTTTACTGATTGACTTCCTGCCAGCTTCCCTTGATAAATGTGTTCAGCTCACCTACAAGGAGCCATGACAGCAATGCGGAGAGCAGGGAAACCTTGTATACTGATTAAATATAAATGTTTGGCGTAAATTCACTGGATACTCTATTGCAAAAAAAGAGAAAAAACAGTGAATCTAATTTTTATCCCACCCCTCTTTCACTTCAGCTTTGGATGCTTTAAAGTCACGCCCTCGCACCTTCTGCTCTTCCTCATCAGCTACAGCTCTCTCTTGGCTGACTTTGTCCGTCTGTTGTCCAATTTTAGCGAGGAGAGCATCGATATCTTCGTTTCTCTGCCACATCTCCACCTCCTGCAACGCTAACTTGGCTTTGAGGTCCTCCACCTGAAGAAAAGTCACACGTGTATTCACAACGACACACATAYAGCAGATGTTTGCACGTATATTTGYAGTAAGGTGTACATTTTCCAACCTGTGATGCAGTGTTCTTCAGTTTCTGTAGTCCATTCTCCAACCTGTCCATTTTCTGGGTCAGTTCGGTGCGTTTTTTCCTCAGCAGGTTGTCGTACAGCTTCATGAACTCAAGGAAACTCTTTGGAGTGGTGTAGTTGAAGTGCTTCTCATTCTGCTGATACTTCACGCTCAACTTTGAACAAAGCACCCGACAAATAATGTCAAAGAAAACGAAAAAAAAAATTGTCGCTCACGGTGCTCTGCAGCAGCTCTGCAGCAGCTCTCACCTCGTTGACACTCGTGTGGGCAAAGGATACGAACTCGCTGATGGATGCTCTTACTTTCGGCTGCACGACAACAACATAGACAAGGATTGAACAAATAAACACAAACTACAGCAGATTTAGGTGTTTTGTTATGCGTAAAGTTGGGCTTATTGTTCAGGGTGATTGCCAACTAAATTACCTCTARCCCAGGTATCTTCTCTATAAAGGTAGTGCTGACAGACTGCAGGGCATGGTGAGGCCAGGGGTGAAACCAGTCTATGGCGGTACAGTTAACCAGAGCAGGAAACTTCCGTGCACGCGTACGCAATGTAAATCCGACCGGTGAGAAACACAAGACCACCTGGTAGGAACAACAAGATACCACAAAGAAAAGGTAAAATGAAGCAGAAAATAAGTAAGAGTTTTAATAATGATACGGGTGTTTTAGACCTTAAGCTGCCGTCTTATTCGCTCGATGAAGAAACTCCAGCAGTTGTCTCTGCTGTCGATGAGTCCTAATCCCCTCAGCTCCATACGGATTGATGCTACAATCATATCCACTTCTTCATCACTAAACAGATCAGGAATATCTCCTAAAAAGCACAACACATTATCATAATGTATTTATTACTAATTACACAAATGACACAAAAAGTCACAAATTAATGCAAGTCAGATTAACCTGTTGCATTTTAGTTTTGCCTTCAACTTGTAAATCCTTTGGAGTATATTAGGACAATTCAGCTAAATTGCGCAGGGGGCCACAGTTACTGAACGCTAACAGTTTAGGGGCTGCACACCCAGGGGATGGGGGTGTGGGGGGCATTGTCCAATAATAGTAGGAAACACTGCAAAAGAACAAGTATTATTATTTTTTTTACAAATAAATTTATAAATTTAAAATGTAAAATTGATTTAAAATAAAATTATATATATCTATGCATTTTTAAGGAACTCAACAGCAGGCCTGACTGAAGTCACCCGCAGGGCGGATGTAGTCTGCAGACCGCCAGTTGAATAGCAGTGGTGGACAGTAACAAAGTACTTTTACTTTATTACTGTAATTAAGTACATTTTTTGAGTATCTTTACTTTACTTGAGTAGTTATTTATTTGGGAACTTTTTACTTTTACTCCACTACATTTCAAAGACAAATATTGTACTTTTTACTCCACTACATTTCTAGGAAGCTTGTCGTTACTTGTTACTTTTAGATCAGCATAGCTTTATAATCCGCTGAAAAAAAAAAGAAAGAAAAAAATCCGTTGTTCCGGTTTTTCTTTTCATGAAATGCAATTGGTCACAAGCTATGTTCGTCAAAAGGTAACCAATCACATGCGTAGCTTATAGTTCTGACTGTCACTGAGTGTGTATATATGTCTGTGTGTATACACTGACAATATTTATGAATGAGGCATGTATGTATGTATATCTTTATATATGTATGTGTATATATTTATATATGCCCTCCATGTATKTATCCATTTATTTTTCAGGTGARCGGACAGATGTTGGGTGTGTGGTCCTGTGTTTTGTTGGTGTATATTTAATATACTTCTAATCGCTATTTCAATCTTTATATCTTTCTAATTACTTCTCTCTCTGTTTTTCTCTCTGTCTCTATTTTCTCTTCACTTAAAAAAAGTCACTGATGATGAAAAAATAAACTAAATAAACTAATATTTAGTTTAGTTTTCTACTGAAGTGACAAGAAAAAGAAAAGAAAAAAAATGTAATTTGTACTTTTACTTTGTACTTAAGTACTTTAAAATGCATGTACTTCTGAATACTTAAGTATTTTCAAAAGTAAGTACTTCAGTACTTTTACTTGAGTAGATTTTTGACTGAGTAACTTTTACTTGTAGTGGAGTAGATTTGACCATGAGTATCAATACTTTTACTCAAGTACTAGAGTTGAGTACTTTGTCCACCACTGTTGAATAGCCATACTGTATAGAAGCTGAAACATTCAGATTAAATTAAAATTTTATGTACTTTTATATTCTTAGACAGTATAAACTATTATCTTTGCGCTATAATTCTTTTGTAAAATTCACTCGAGACATCTTTTGTTTATTAAAGAAGTTGCAGACAAACCTGAGGCCAGCATATCGTTGATGAGCACCAGGAAGCGCTCATCTGGAATCTGAGCGTCTGTATGGAGGAACACTGTCCCAATGTTCTTCACTCCCACTTTTATGTACAATGCTGCGATGTCACTCTGCAGGTCATAAGAACGGGGAGATTTTAACTGAAAATATGACGAAGAATAAATTCACTGTTGCTTTGCAAAGCTAAAAGAAACAATAACCCATAAGTGACACGGATATTTTTTAGTATTTGTTGCAGTGTCCACCTTCAGATCATTGATGCCATATCCTTTCCGCAGCGTGATCTGGAAAACCTCCAGTGAGCTCAGGAAAGCAGCCAGCCGACACAGACTCTGCTTCCCACTGCCCCCCACCCCCACCAGCAGGGCGTTACCATAAGGGGCCTCCAGGATGCGGCTGATCCGACAGCTGAACCCAAAGAGCAGAGTGGCGTGTTTATTGTCTGCTGTTTACATTTGAATTCATCCTTGGAAATCCTTCTTTGTGGCATGTTAGTGCGTGTCTGGCTGGAGCTGATAAACAGGTGTCTGAATGTGTTTCTTACATATGCTGGATGGCTTCTTCAAACAGAACCAGGTCCATGACGGCGTGCAGCTCGTTGTAATGCTCCAGGACCTCAGCCAGAGTTTTCTGGAGCTTCTCCCAGTCTGAAGCCTGAGAGGAAGGCCAAACCAAGAAATGAACTATCCTCGTTTGAGTAAAATCGACTGTGTTCATGTAATCACTACCTGCCGTTACCATCAGATTAATGCAAGAGTGGCAAAAAATATTAGTGCAATAAACAGATTTAAATGTTGTGCTAATAACTGAAAAATACACAAATGGTTAAAAGTAGCAACAAAGAGTCCAGATCCATATGACTCAGACTAACTTAGTGTTTGTGTTTGCATCAAACCTGGTGATAGCGAGACTCTCCTACTCCCTGGGCAAAGTGACAGTACACCAAAGGCTGATGAATAAAGATGGAGTCGTCTATTCCCTGGAAAATAATTAGCAAAAACAGTGAGCAATCTCATTTTAAATGACTTTAAATGACTTTAAATCAGATTAATGTGCACTGTAAAAAGGTTTTGTGTCTGTCTGTTGTCCTCAAAAATTGTCAGTTTGACAAACTAAGATGTGCATTTTTACCTATTTGTTTTTGAGTTTTTTGTTGTTTTCTGTAATTTAATTGTAATTTTGTTTTGTTTTTCTACACTTTCTTTGTGTTCAGTTTGACTCCCAATCTTTCCTGTTATTCTCAGTCCTTTTCCATGGTTATCCTCTGCTCCCCAGTCCTGCCCATCCCACTCAAACCTGTTCCCGGTTATCATTTTACCGAGGTGTTTTCACTACACACAACAGCCCCAGTCTATTTATTCTCTCTGTCTTAATTCACCGGCCCAGTCTGGTTGTGTTCCATGTCTGAGAGTTTTTATTATTTTGTATTTATTGCTGCTTCATCAGCTTTTTCTTAAAAATACCTTTGAGTTTTATTTTGAGTGCCTTTGTGTTTGCCTGCAGTTCAACTCATTTGAATGACCACAGACCAGGTTAATATAGATTTTCGGATTCATCTATTCTGCTAATTCAATCCATTATGCAACTTACCAACATAAAGGTTTAAACAACTTGTTTTAATAGATTTAAAAGTTCAAACAACCTAGAAGGAGTTAAGTCAGCTATGAATTCAYAACAACAAAGCTAACATGGAGGTTCACATAACAATGCATTTTAAAGCAAGAAAAGAAGCAAAAGACAGGTAACTAGAAAAATACTTAGAATCTTAAAAGCCCCTTTCACTCAGATTTTTAAGTTGATAAAACATGTTAGATTCTGCACTATTAAAATGAACAAATATGGCTTTTTTGTACCTCAAAATATCTTTTCCCCGTGTCCAGCAGGATTTTATTGAAGAGCTCCACATCCTTCTCCTCCATCAGTTTGTCAGAGTAAACTCTGGAGCTTTCATGGAGCCACAAGTGAACCAGGTCCATGGGATAACGGATACTCTCTGGCAGGGCGAACAGGATACCCTGCACATCAGGAAATCATGACCTAACATGATCAGATCGCTCCTGATAAATGCTGTAAATGGTCAACACATTGTGCTTCTAAATTCTGTTTATTAATAATAATAAAAAATCTCTCAGACTATTGTAAAATAAAAAAACAACCATARTTAGCTTTATGTGTTCTTTAGGATGTAGATGACTCTGCAGGCTATTTGTCACCTGGAAAATGTTGGTGAGGTCTCTCAGGTTAAAGATGTAGTGGAAGCGTAAGGCTGTTGGCAGGAAGTTCTGGCTGATCTTTTGGTGCAGACAAATGGCTGCCTGGATGTTTAAAATCAAACAAAGTCAAAACAAAACAAATCTGTGAGCTATACTTGCAAGTACATGATGAAAAAAAGGGGTGTTGCTGAGAACCTGTATGAGAGTTTCAACTGAGCGAGAGACTCCGTAGCTGAATCCTCCCTGGAGAAAGTGAGCAGACAAGATGCTGGAGAAGATGGTGGCTAATGCATCGGCACCGGGGAAATGCACTGCAAACACAGAGAAATGTCTCTGGAGAAGAGACAGCAAAACTACAATCATACAGTGTGGCTGACATAAACTTCAATTTAAAGCAGGACCATTCAACTGGCAGCCCGTGGGCCACATGAGGCCCTGCCAATCCAAATTTTTTTATTAACCAATTAAAGATTTTTACATTTGTGAAGCAACAAAATAACACATTTAAAAGATAATAATACTTGTTCTTTTACATAATGCCGTATTTTCTCTGCTGAAATTAGTCAAAATACTGAAATTATTTTTTTTAAAGCTAAATGAAGCAGAACATCAGCTTAAAGCAATACRATAATAAGATGATAACAATTATCGTTCCACATTTGATTTATTGTATAGAAGTCTGGGGAAATGCATGTAAAACAATTACTAATCCTATTTCTTATTTACAAAAATGGCCCATAAGAATTATCACAAGAAAATATTACTATCATCCATCTAATATATTGTTCCATCAATTAAAATTATTAAAATTTTATGAGTTGGTTGAATATCATATTCTGCAGGCTATGTATAAAGCTCATAAAAACGTGTTACCTTCAAACATCCAATCAAATTTTGTTAAGAGGGAAAGCTGCCATAATTTGAAGGGATTACAAATGTTTGTTAAACTGAAAATCCGAACATATTTGAAGGACAGATGCACTTCAGTAAAAGTTATAAGACAATGGAATAATCTGAAAAATGATTATAAAAGCACTGGATCAATTAATTCCTTTAAAAAAATGATCAAAGCAAAATTATTAAAGAAATATGAAATTGTTTAATTTGTATTTTTTGTTTTGTTTTATTATTTGGTTTATTATTGTTTGAAATTAATATATTTTGTAAATAGGAGCAGATATCATAAGATCTTTTTCTTCTTCTGCTGCCTTTTATTTTTTATGTGTATTGTTTTGTTGTATGTAATGTTTTTTTTAAATGAATTGAATTAATACTATATATGTATAAATAAATATACATAAAAGGACAATAAATTTATTTATTTCATTTATTTATTTATTTAAAAAGGACAATGCACATTAATCAATATTCTGTGAATATAAATGTGCCGGAATTAGCACAACAGCTAAATTTTATCCGTAGTCCTGAGCAAATAAAAAGGCAAAAAATCTAGATAAAAGGAGCAAAAGCTTAGGTAAAAAGCTAAAAGTAGCAAACATCTAATAGCTAAATGTATAAAAAAATGTTAGCCAGAAATTAAAAGTAGCAAAAGCCTGAAAAGAGGCTAAACGCAACAAAAGGCCTTCTGGGGTTTAAAGGAAGTACAAGTCCAGTTTGAAAGCTTAGAGTCTAGATCTTAAAAGTATCAAAAATCTTGCTAGGAGCTAAAAAAAGTAAAATCATAGCTAACTATAGCTAAAGGCTAACTATAACCTAAAAGCAGCAGAACAGTATCTAAAAGTAGCAAAATATTTGCTACTAGCTAAAATAAACTAAAGTGTAGCTTAAAGAAGCACGAGAAGCCAAAAATAGAGTAGGTATACATAAGCAGAATTGAACAATGTTTTTGAAGGAATTGAAGAGATTTTAAGGTATATTTGGGGAAAAACTTGTAAATGAAGTGAAATTATTTGAAAAGTATACATCATACAAAAAACCAAAATTCATAGCACCCTGCTGAAGGAGCTACTGTATACTGTATGTTTTGATATATAATTGGATTAAATAGCACAAAATAGTCAGAAGTAGTTAGATTGGAAAAAACATCAATGAAAGATAAAAAGAGAGAAAAAGTGTGCACATTCTGATTTAGCACTCCCACAATAAGTCAGTATAAGTTCTACATGTTATCTAATTTCAACAAGATAATTTAATGTATTGTGCACTTCATCTCATCTCATGATAAAGTGAGTAGATTTTTTTTTTTTTATCACAGGAGAAGTCAGTACCTGCAGTCTGGGGTTGATGGAGAAGCTTCCTGCTGTTGGGTTCATACAGGTGATGTACTGGCAATTATGGATTTCCTTCAGGACCAGTCTTTGTCTGTCATACCTAATATTATTGAGTAAATTTAAATCCATCAGACTCTGAATCATTCAGTTGGAAAATCTGTCAGTAAAGCTGTCCTTTTTAATTGTGTCCTGTCAGTTTTACCAGTGGCTGTAGTCAAGGTGCTGGCGTATGAGTGTGTGCGGTTGCACAGTCCCATAAACGTCCACCTCAGGCATGTTGAGGTCATCTATGAAGTAGATGAGTCTCTTTCCAGTAGGAGGAGCAAATTTACGACCTGCTTTCTTCTCTAAAGGTTTCTCCAGGACACCTAATATGAGACCATTAAAAAATTAAAAAGATAATTCACATTACTTCTTTACATTTTGTTATTTTAGTTTTCATCATTTTTATGTAAACCATTAAAATTCTGGTGGCTCTTACGCTGCAGCATGGCTGATGTGGTGTAGTAGTTGAAAGGTACTTTGGCCACCATGAAGTCCTCCTGCAGTTTGGTGACTTTATCAGACACCAGGATGGTTTTGCCCACTCCTGCGTTGCCCACTARCATGACAGGTTTGCCTCTCTGAAGCAACAGATCCATGAAGTAGGTAAGACAAAGGGTTTCTGGGGTGTGGACCAGCACCGTCTAAAGCAGACATTACACAACATGACACACTGAGTGAAATAAGACATTGCACTTCCTACTCCCTTTAGCTAAACTCATAATTACACACCTGCAAAGGGACATCAGACTCCAACTCAAACGGCAACATCTTCTCACTCCAGGGAGCAAATCTTTTAGTCTCAGGGTTGATGAAATAGTCAAAGACCGTTCCCTGAGAAGGAAACTTCACAGATCTCATCTCTTTGGTCCACCAGCGGCTGAATTCGGCACGGTAGTCATTCAGCTGAGATGGRTGTTGGGTAAAATTGAGTGAAACATAACAGATTTAAGCAATGTAAGAAATTTAAATATTTACTTTTTKTTATTGTGGCTTCTGCAGACATTTGGTCTTCACTCACATGATCCTGAAATAGCGCCCCTCCAAACGCCCAGACGCAGGCGAAGACAAAGTAGATCTCATAAATTTCTCGAGGGGAGTCAGCTGGAGTGTTGTCCTCCGTCAACAGACAGTCCAGCAAAGAGCACAGTGTCTGACAGAGTAAAATACAGAGCTGCTACACTATACTGAACAACAGTAAAACCAGATTTGAAGTTATTTTTTAACTCTAATTTTAAGATTAAGATCAGACCTGGACCATGCTGTTTTCTGGAATGGGAGTAATGGTTTTTAGGTTGCAGCGGACCTGTTCCAAACAGTACGGCACATACTTGTCAAACAAAATGGAGAGGTTGGCTCGTTCTGATTGGACCTGACGAGTGTCTATCCAACTCGCCACGTAACTGAGAATATAGASGAATGCATTGTCCCATCATAAAGAGAAAGGAACCATTCCAAGAGTAAAACTGGKTTTACTGTTACTGTGAGTCTTACGAGCTCCATCCAAGGTCCTGTGGGTTGACGTACAGTATTCCTGCCCTGGACACTGTCGCCGGAGTAGCAGCTCTTAGATGAGAGATCTCAAACAGCAGACGCATGGAGGAAGACAAGCTGATCCTTTCATTGCTGGCRAGAGTCAGAACCTGCTCAGATGAACCAGAAAATGATAAAATGGCTTAAATCAGGACTTTAATAAACAAAGTAAATCCACAAATCACCTGCTGTGGAACATGAAACATAAGTTTAGGCTATTGGGTGGTTATTGTGAAAGTCACAACAAATTTAAACTCCACACATGGAAAACAGACCCCAGACTGGCACAATAGAGAAGACAGGACACGATCAGACAACCCGTTTGAACTCTCACTTTGTTATCATCCATGACTGTGTTGAGAGACTCGATCCATTTAGGGTCAATGTCCCCATCGAGAACAATCCATTTGGGTCCATCGTGGGTCACTGAGGCCAGTTCTCTCATCAGAGAGGAGAACAGACCTAAAGTAAAGAAAAAGGGCAAAACATACAATTTTAAATTTCCTATTTATTTTGAGATGACATTTATAAATGATTTATAGTTATTCCTGAAAATCCCTCCTGTTTGACATGAACTACAAGTCTTTTGGATCACTGCTCTTCTTTAACTGTTTACACTTTAGTCAGTATTTTCCATCTAAAACATTCAGGTTTCCTCACCATCTTTCCACTCTCTGGTGGCAGGGTGCAGATATCCAAACAACTCATCTGTTGTGACAGCTTTGGGGTTAATATCATTCCATACAGGCTTCTTCTTCATGTTAAAATAAGTCCGGTAGAGGGTCTTCAAAATCTGTGAAGCCATACATCGTAAAYGACTRTTTATAAAAGAAGAACCCAYCATGGTCATTCAGAATAATCKAAAGAACTGACATTAATCCATATTGAGTATAATGAGGCTAACCTGACTCTTTCCTGTGCCTGGCCCGCCTACAATAAAAACAGAATGTCTGACAGCTAGCAGCTCCTCCAGCTGTGTCACCTGTCAACACACAAACACGSAAGTCACACTGTCACAAAACGTGCCATAGAAAATACATCTTAAATCATTTTTAGATTAAAAATATTTTAAATAAACACAAACAGCTCTTCGTAGGCTCTTTGACTCCCTTCACAATAGACATTGCTCAAAGACGCAGCACCTTCAGAATGAAGTTTTCCTCTGGTTGAAGGTGCAGCTCATTGAYTGACTGACGAACAGCATTTTCCAGAGTAGGGTCTCGCTTCCTGGGTACATCTAGCTGAGGAAACAGGTCACTGATCAGTCCGAGGAAAATGGGCACGTCACTGGTCACTATCTTTGGCAGGTTGAAGTCCCTYAGTGCTCGCATCAACACCTGGAGAGAAAATGAGGCAGAGCAGATTTTATGCCTTGAAGCAAAGGCTTCAGTTTGCAAAGAGCACAATACAGTTAGTATTATAGTATTATAGGTAGTATTCTATGTTGTTGTTTTTTTTCTGTGTGAACAACAGCCCACCTGTTCTTCAGGTCTGCTGCGTTCCTCCCGCTTCAGTGATCCAGCAACAACCAAGACTGACTTTATAGCACGTAAACCCCAATCATAATGATCCTAAAAAATGTGAAAATAAAACAACAAAAAACTAACTATTAGTACTATTACTATTTTCATCATTTAAGATGTTAGTATTTTATATGTGCACCAAAAAMCGTGCCTTTCATTTATCATTCAGTATAGCACTCAACAGCATACAGTTGTCCCAAAACAGCATGATACTAATCTGTGTCGATGCTGAAGTGATTCACAATACTTTTACCATATTTTTTCAGTTTCACTACTACTGCATATGTTCTATTTAACTAATCATATAAAGTTCAGCTGATTTAAAGGGAAGGGTGCTTTAGTTTGGGTTTTTTGCCACTTAGATATTTTTTAGAATATTTAACTATTCAACTCTTTCACATAGAATTATATTAAAATACCTTTAACTTTTCTAAAAAAAAACAACCTCTGTTCTGTTAGAAATCTGCTTCAGTGTATTTACTCTTTTTTGCCTTCTTTTTCTGCTTTTAGTTTTTAGCTAATGTTCTGCTACTTTTAGTTAGCTTTTTTGCTACTTTTACCATTTAGCTACCATTCTGATACTATTAGCTTCTAACTAAGCTGTAGCTGCTTTTAGATTGACACCAACCTTTTATAATTTTAGCATCGAACTAGCATTTTGCAAACCCCTTGCTAATTTCAGCTAGTCCCTTACTACTTTTAGCTTACATTTTTGTTGCTTTGAGCATTTTTCCAATTTTATTTGTTCTTTTGCTTCTCTTAACTTCTAGAWTTTTTTTAGCCTGTTTCTACTTTAGCTAGTATTTTGTCTAATGAAGCTTTTAGCTTTAGCCACTCCTTTGCTACATTTAACTCTTTGCTTCTAGGTAATGTTTTGCTATTTTTTTGCACTTTAACAACTCCGTTTCAGCTTCTTCAGCAAATTTCAGCTAAGTAATTTAGTACTCAGCATTCACACTCTATTTTCTTTGAAATTAAAGTTTTTCTAGTTAATGTCGTTTTCTTTATTGCACACACCTGTTTAGACAGCAGCTCCTTGCACAGCGTGTAGAGGCTAATAAACTTGCATGCCAACAGTCGTGCATCAATAAACCCTTCTGCTACCAACATGATCTCACAAATYAACTCAAAGTCTGGGATCACCATCGCACAGGGCCTGGATGTTAAACAAAGAGGTCACAAATAATAGACTGTTGGCATTTGTCAACTTTTGCACTAACAAAGTCATTTTATTTTTAATGTATCAAACCTGAATAGAGCCTTTAGATTTTCTGGAAGCTCTGCTCTGCCAGCATAACCAGGGTTCAAAGTAATGAAGATYCCCACTGTTGGTTTCAGGTCAATTTCTTCACCCAGAAAATTAAACCTACACACACGATGCATGATGGGGGTATAAAGAAAGCTCAGATCAGATAGGCAAGCTAATAAAAAAGAASATATTGTTTATAGACACATGAATACCTCTGTTTTTTGTTGCGTACAGCGTCTTGAATGGTCTTGACCTGCACAGCAACCACGGACAGAACGTCCACTGAGATCCTGTTGAATTCATCAAAGCAACCCCACACTCCAGTCTGAGCCAGACCCTTATAGATGTTACCTATAGACTGAAAGTAACAGGTAGACTGAACAATTAAAACGGTGTAATTATATGGGCATCGTGAAGAACATTGCAGTTTGAGTTACCTTGTAGTCCATTTGTTCTGAGCAGTTGAACACATATACCATGATGCCCAGGGAACGTCCAAGGTCTTTAGTAGTCTCTGTTTTACCAGTGCCTGCCGGACCAGAGGGGGCACCACTCATAGCCAGATGAAGAGACTGGGTCAGGGTGATGTAACACCTGAAATGGTAGAGTTAAGATGTAAATATATCTAAAAGAAAGCMATCAAAAACCAGCATATTCAGCTGAACAGAATGAAAGCTGTGGCATTACACTAAAAGTAGAGTTTGATATTACTTTAAATGTGAGTATTCACTTTTAAGATTAAGTCAGTTCTACACTAAACTAACTTGGGTGTGTTTGTAGCTGTCATCCACAACACATCTCCAACACAATTCTTACTCACATTTACCCAACATGTGTATTCTGTGTGCTTTTTTGCATTGATGTATCCTCCATGTTCACCTGTCAGTGAGTGGCGTGACGACCAGTCTGTTTGTGTTCCCCAGGTACTCATAGCTAAACTGGAACTGGGCATCACAGATGTTGACGTAACAGTGTCGGGTTTCTTCATCCCAGCGGTGACGTAACTGAGACAGCCACGCAAACGCCTGTCCAGTCATCACCTAACAAGTGCCATCGGCAAGAGCCTTAAAAGAATTGTAAGTCACTGATCTGTGTATGTAGATTAGAAATATTACAGCTACCTTTTGAGAAATAAGGTTGGCGACCACATCTCGAGCATGGACATCAATGGTGCAGATAGTCATGATCTTCTGTCTGTCTCCAGGGGTCAAATCTCCGAGCAGCATGTGGATCAGCGAGTTGAGCTGTGTGATCTAGTAAACCAGAGGATCAATGAATAAATTGTCCACTTTTTTCACTCAGAAACATAACGTTTTACTCTGCAACACCTGTTTTCTGTTGTAGTCTTTGAGAGCATTTTCAAATCCTTCCTCCACCCTGGCAAAGGCAATACCCACATCCGTGGCCCACCACACCTGGCTGCCMGTTAATGATACCTAGAAACAAAAAGGTGTAAGATAAAGTGTGTTTTAAAATTAATAAATGCTAATACTAAAGACTATATATGATCCAACCTGTGCAGGGTAGTCAAAGAGCCACTGGTCTCGTGGTTTGTCTTCGTAGGCAGCGACAGCCTCCTGATTATGGGGCACCAAGTGTAAAATAAAATGTTRACAAATGTCACTAACATTTTTTTTATTATTTAGCTCACTTTATGRGTGTAAAATCCTAGTTAAAAWTTTTTCACTAACATTTTTTCTTATTTAGCCCACTGTTACACTGTTCTTACATTCTGCTATATTTGCAAAATGTTAATGTTTAGTTAAATCTTAAATAACATGTGAATACTAAATCTTACGTCTAAGTGTATAAAGCCAAATTGAARGATTAAATCTTAAATGTTGCAGCCAAAYGATAAAGCTTAAGTTTAAGAATTTTGGAATGGAACACAGCCTTTTCSGAAGCTGCAAAGCTCTTGTTATGACATCATCACCCTGTGACAAAAGCAACTGCTAATGCTGCTAACTCTACTAACCCTACTAATGTTCATTAAAATCAGTACGATAGTACCTATGGTCCGGCAGGTTGATGTGCAGCTCGAACACAGACCGCAACTGATCGAATCATGTCTTGTAGGGAAGCATTAGCAGTGTTAGCGATTGCTTTTGTCTCAGGATGATGATGTCATAACAAGAGACTTGCATCAACAGCAAAGGCTGTGGTCCATTCTGAAATAATTAAATGTAAACTTTAAAACTTAGCCACAAAAGGATTAAACTTTTACATTTAGATTTACACATTTAGAATTTGGATTCAACATTTAGACATAACATTTACCATTTTTAATTAGGATTTACACTCAGAAAGTGAGCTAAATAATGAAAATGTGTTAGTGAAATTTCTTAACGTTTTATTTGACACTTGGTGCCCCATACCTGAATCTCCTTTTGAACTGTACGTCGCATGGTGTGCTCTAAGGCACCCAACCAACTCTCAGCCTGAAAAAAGATATGAAAATACAAGAGCATTTAGAAGTTAGACAAGTTAGAAAGTGCCATGTATATACAAACTTATTTCCCAAATCAAACAACCAACTGAAAACAGGGAAAAAAGATTTCCTCCCTATCATCAGGTACAAAAAATTACTTTTTGCTTCTTTTTGCTGCTTATTTTACAAGTTTAACTGTTATTTGTTCATTAGAAGAAAGGTCATGTGACACTGTGATTGTATGAGATGATGTTTTAAAGCTCTACATTTAAAGTGCACAGACTGGTTACAAAAGTGGCAGCTCCTGTACAATACCTGTCCTTCACATGTGCATGGCTCAGAGAAAGAAACATATTCTCCCTCTCGACTGTACATCCCTGTAGCAACCGCCACCCCGTCCTCCTCCCCTCGTCTGGACATGTCCGAGTCCATGAAGCTAAGATCTGCTATGTTGTCAAACAGCTTCAATAAGTGCTTCGTGACCTAAAAATGAAAAATTGAAAGACAACACCACAAACACACAGAAATATTCTATTTCAATCTGAAAGACAAGATTTCAGAAATATTTCACACCGATGACTACATGGCGACAGATAGATGGGCTCTTTCTTGGAAAAGATGATTTGTGCTGTATTCTGTCACCTGTTTGGGTTGTGTTCCCTTGGAGACGATCTCTAGCAGGTCTGAGGCAGAGACAAAATAAAATCTGGGGAATGTGAGCCTCTTAGTTTCCAAATACTCAGCKAGAGACTTCTCACACACAGACAGCCTCTGCTGTAAGGTTTCCAGGTTCTCCTGGAAGCCAGGCTTGTTGGTGACATTCACCACATTACTACTCTGCACCACCTCAGTCATCAACGTCTACAACGAAGGAGCACAAACTTAAAAAAAAAAAAATAGAAAGAAATATGTTTAATTGTAATATCTAGATTGGCTGGCACTATTACCTGAAAGTCGGTGTGTATTCCCTGGAAGAGCTCAGCGTCGTGGGCCAGCTGGCAGCGGATGTCGTCACTGTTTGTGAAGATGCTGTGGAGGTGGGCCCACGTCCTCTGGACACACATCCAGGAGGAGATGACCAGGTCAGCCACCATCAGCTTCCTCTGCCATCCACTCACTTCTGCCTGGAAGTACTCCACGTACTTACTCATTAGGATGTTCTGCAACTGTACCTGAACAAGTCGAGAAAAATCAAACAGGTGCATCACATGATGCTTTGATATTGCACAAAGTCACTTTGGCATCTTTTATTTTTTTTTGAGGTTTAACTTGCTTTTAGTTACGGTCATTTATTTCTTTAACGTCAAAGACTAATCCTATTGGCCTGAAGCTCTTTAACATTGAATTAATAATAACTCTTTATCTTTTGAAGGCATGATATAAAGTGTCCAGTAACAGACTCACTTGGTTGTCCTCAAGAGTTTCTATTAAAGTCTCATCAGCTTTAAGCAAAGGAATTCCTGTGCTTCCATGAGTCTCATATGATAGTGACATGACACTCCAGGTCTGGGTTATCTCTGCTAAAACCTGTAAAGAAAACAATCTAAACACGACTGTACAGAAAAACTCCTACAAAACAGAAAAAAGGGAACACACTCTGGTTCTTACTTTCTCAATGCCCATTTCTTTCACAGCTTTGTCCACTATGTTCTTGACCTCATCCTCCACACGATGAAGCTGTAACTCTAGCAGGTCCCCTAGCGTGGTGCCCTCCCCCATCACAAACCTGACCTGAGAATCAAAACAAACAACACACCATCCTGAGGTTGTGCTCATCTAAATCGTTATTAGAGCACCGTACAGAAACTGGAGCACATGTACTGCCATACCCCTGTGGTGTGCATCAGCTGCTGCCAGTGTCTCTCTCTGATGGCAGAGTTTTGCAGCTCGTTGACGGCTCTCAGAGAGGTCAACAGGTTTTTCACAGTCGATTCCAGACCCGTGTAGACATCCCATGCTCGTACTACCTTATCTAGCACCTTTATTTCCTGCAGCACAGAACAGAAATACTCATGACCACTGAAAATGCACTAACCTTGAAGTCATAATATTAGCAAAATGAACTCATACTTTAGCAAACCGCCGGAGCTCCATGTCCATCTGCTCCACATTGATCTCTTTCCATGGGGTCTTGGTCCAGTCTTTTACACATGTCTAGGATTTACAAACAATGTCTCTAATGATTCTTTATGGCAACAAGAGAAATATAAATGCAGTTCAAACATACATGTTTTGTAGGTGTACATCAGGGTCGGCCCATGGCATAGGCAGTATGTCCTATTTAGGGGGCGCCGCAAATGGGGAATGAAAAATACAATTTTTTTTACTTCTTACTAGAGTATAGTTGATTTAGTCTTTAGAATAATCACTGGTTACTCAAGCTTATGAAGGTAACTTGTTTTGAGTTTTTTTCAGCTCCTTTGTTACTACATGAGGTTATATGGTGCAGAAGATATGTCATGATAAAAGTATCATATTATGCAGTCAAGACTAAGTATTGTAGCTACTAATGAACTAAATCTTAGCTTAAAATCTGAAAAATGATCTTAGTTGTAGCTATTTTTGTATTGGCACATGTTGATTATCTGTGGTGGCCATCTAGAAGTGGGATGGCTCCAACATTTAATCAGTAGATGCATGACCAATAATTATTTGGTGAAAGTTTCATTAAAARCTGTTCAGTGTTTCATGAGAACTTTTGCTGGCAGGCTGACAAAGTTAACTCCAACTGCTAATTGAAAAAAAATAATAAAGTTTTTATGTGATCTGTTAGCATTTCCAGAGTAGTTCCCAATTGGCTGCCCACTATCCTGAATGTTTTAGTTGCTTCCTACTTTGACACATCTGGTTTGTATGAATGAGGGATTATCAGGCTTCTGAAGAATCTCCAGACCTGCTRAAATACAGGGAAACACCTAAAACACGCAGGACAGTGGGCCCCGAGGATCACGGTTGGGAACCACTGACTTGGTGTGTGTACCACACTGAATTTTAGCCCAGTGTTTTCTGAAATGTACACATCTCTGTGTTGGATGGATTTGATGAACTGTGGTGGCCATTTTGAATTGGGTTGATTTCAAAAGTTAATCAGTTTTAGCTGCACCTCTACTAAAAAGTTTTTCAGTAATACCTGTGCACTGGTTCATGGAATATTTTGCTAACAGATAAAAAAACATTATTTCCTACCTCTTGTTTTTGGTGGTGAATAATAGTAAATAAAAGCATCTACGAAATGTATAAAAGTACCCTGACGAAGATGACCATGTCCCAGACTGCTTTGACCAGGATGATGTCCGAGCGACACTGCCGCAGCTGTTTGTACTCGGGAAAGCTGACCTCAAACAGAGCAGCCGTGTCCTGCAGCTTCTTCATTTCCATCTCCATTGTCGCCACTGATCGATTGCACTGGAGAACAACAGGCCAGTCTGCTGTCACACTTGTGTTGCTCCATAGATTTTCTTTAATCATTCACTTCAGACAACTTTAGCAGCAATTGCTTCTTTTTTTGCCTCTTAAAGATTCACTTCCACTGCTCACCTTATCAATTAGTTTGTACGGCTTCTCTACATTGATCTTAAAGATTGACTCAGCACAAAAATGTTCCCTGAACTCATGCTGCTTCACCTAAAAAGAGAGAAGGGTAAATTAAGAATCCACTGTGAGCATAAATCTACAGCTACTTGGGGGGTGAGGTCTCATATATAATGCAGGAAAGAAAATGAGACGCTTTATGTAACAGATATCGAGCTCTTTGTAGGGGTTGCTGGCCTGACATCCTACCTCGCTCACACTCAGCCTCACCTCAAAGCGAACGCATTTCCTCCTTATAACAGAAACTTCATTAGACTGCAGCGGTGCCACCTCATGTTTGAYAGTAAAAGCAATTTTTCTGAGACTTTTCCACTTTTCAGGCAGCTCCTGTGTTTAGTASCAAAAAGGCACGTAAGGTAATTCACCGAGAAGCATTTCCTGTCAACGACAGAGTGTTTGAGTGGTGTTACGTGCCTCGAGCTGCGTGTAGACACTCTCGGGAAGTTGCTGTCCRTAAGACTTGAGGAGTTCAGCCGTCGACTTCAGCGGTTTGAAGTGYTGCTCATTGCTGATCTGTCTGTCTCGTATGGCCATGAGGTGTCCCATTATGCTCACCAGACCTGCATAATCCCCGTCTGACACYTTCGTGGAAAGACCATCAGCTGTGTCCTCAAGGA
This sequence comes from Austrofundulus limnaeus, assembly GCF_001266775.1. Classification (NCBI taxonomy): domain Eukaryota; kingdom Metazoa; phylum Chordata; class Actinopteri; order Cyprinodontiformes; family Rivulidae; genus Austrofundulus; species Austrofundulus limnaeus. The sequence goes on from NW_013952405.1 coordinate 7,364,073, forward strand.
AACAGGACAAGTCCCTCACACTACAAAGAGAGAAGGGGAAAAAAGAAAAAAATAAGAAGTTGGATATTTGGGTAAAAAGAGTGACAGTGACTTGTTGATGCATGTTTAACCTCTGGTTGACGTGGTTGAGAAGATGCTCTTTAAACATCCAGCTCCACCTCTTGATGACATTCATCAGTGTRTGCTTGAAGGGTCTGATGTCCAGCTGCAGCCAGCCACAAAACACCTTCTTGTCCTCCATCTTACTCACTCGCACGTAGAGAGACTCAAAGAGACTGATCTGTGCGAAGGAATAATACAGTCACCAGGGTTTAACAAAACAGCTCTCTGAATGCTAAATAAACTGGAGAAGGTGCATTGCTGAGTGCTTAGTGACTGYTAAAATTTGCTGAAGAAGCTGAAACKTAGCTGTTGAAACTAARCAAAGCAGAACWTTRGCTAAAAGCTAAAAAAGCTAAATGATAAATAAATGCCAAAAGTTGCAAAATGTTTTCTTAAAGCTAAATGTAACAAAATCTACTTAAAGTAGCAAAATGGTAACAAAAGGCTATCTAAAAGCAGCAAAGTAAAAACTAAAGCAGCTGAAGGTTTGTTAAAAGCTAAACGCTAGGAGAGGTATACCCAAAGACTAAAAACAGCTAAAGGTTAAATATAAGCTAAAAGTAGAAAAAGGCTAAAGCAGCTAAAGGTTAAATATAAGCTAAAAATCGAAAAAGGCTATCTAAA
>NW_013952405.1:7368733-7378774 GCF_001266775.1 Austrofundulus limnaeus
AGCTAAGAGTAGTAAAAGTCTAGGTAGAAGCTAAAAGTAGCAAAACATATCAACACCTTTCAGTGAGTTCACCTGAAACTCCTCAGACTGAAAAAGTCTCTTGGGAGACTAAATGTTTCATTGAAGAAGAACCCTTCCAGAGGACCTATTTTTCTTTTTAATTTTTCTACCTGGATTACTGAGATGCATCAGGACAGGCCTAGGTGATTATTCTGTGTCAATAAGAAAACTAAYAAGCAGGAAAACATTGATGTGAAGGCTGAATCAGGATTTTCTCCCAAATAAAAGGAGTGATTCTTATAAGTGCCACCTACTTGATCTTTAAAGTTATCCAGAGTGGGTGGATTCRTTTTCAGTTCATAGTCAGCATACAGCTCAGCTTCCTCTGTGCTCAAAACGTGACCATAGAGCAGAAACTGCCTCATAAACTCAGACCTAAAACATAGATTTAAAAAAAATTAATTAAATGTAATTTTTTGATATGAACAAATCGGATCAAATAAATTTTGCAGCCACATCCATCTGACCTGTCATCAGTCCATAGGTAGCTGTAGCTAGAAAATGAAGCCTGGAAATCCTTGACCTTAAAACAAACACAATCTTTATTACTATTGAATTTCTATATAAATCTCGATCAGGGAGRAATGAAAAAAGTCACACACCTTAGCGACTGATGCACGAGCCCGTGAGCAAATGACATGACACATCTCGGATAAATCTTCCATTTCATTTATGTCTTGCTACACAATGAGAAATCAAGATTGCACACATCAAATATGTTTGTGTATTTGTGTATGAATACACTCTGTGAATATATAATCTAATCTGTCTGCCACCTGATAGTTGTTTGGGTGCGTGTGGGCTGCCACTCTGGGAACAAAGGAAGGCATGTTCATGATATTGGCCACCATTTTATCCACAATCTCATAGAAGTTACCACCACAGTTTAGGTCCAGTGCAGGGTCAAAGGTCATCTCATTGCCGTTGAGCACCAGCTTGATTTCAAACAGCGGAGTAAGACACTGAGCTGTATCGGTGTTGTCCATGAGGTACTGCAGGGAGCAGCGGACCGCGTTAGAGAAGCCTGAAACAATCATCCTGTCCACATATTCTGCATAAGCCCTCCATTCTTCCCTGTCTGCATCTGCTACACCCATCAGGGACTGGTTCTCCTAGATCACAGTGGGATAGAAAAAAAAGCGGTGATTGAGTTTTGCAGATGTTTACATGGACAGAGATCCAACATTAAGGTGGTGACGCTACCTGCAGCAGTTTGTGTATCTGTTCCCCTGTGCTGCTGATGAGAGCACGTTGTTTGGAAACGCTCTCATCGATTTCAGAGAAGTTAAGTAGAGCAGAATCATGAGGCTTTCTGGTGATGAAAGCCCGGTTGCTGAATTTGCCCATGAGTGCCTGAATGGCTTCAATGTTAGCTTTACCCTTCTCAACTCGACTAGAAAGGCTCTGATAAAAGAAAAAAGCCGCAATTGCAAAAATTGCTTTTGTAATTGACAGATATTTACGCTAACCAGGCACATTTTGTTTTCTACACAAACAGAACCTGCTTCTCTACAGAGTGTACAAAAATCAAAGTACCTTGACCAGTTCGTGTGTACACTGAATGTAGTCCCAAAGTTCATCCTGAGCCCAGGTCACCTCCAGGAGGGCTGGACTGAGCTGTTGTCTCACCCCGTCCATCTCGYCTTTCACCAGCCCCAGCTCCACAGGCAGGATGGTGCTGTGGAGCTTGTTGTACCACTGGGTCACCAGGGTCAGTGTCTGTGTATACTACATTACAGAGTGCAGCATTAACACACATTAAGTCATTATAGCCATGCATGTAACAAACAGAACTGTCCAATATTTACCCACCATGCAAAGTCTTTCTTGTTTGGAGTAAAGATGCAGAGCTGCTTCAGGGATGTTTTGGTTCCTCAGCATGCCCAGATATTTGACCTCCTTCAGCACAGATGTTAGCTGGGGAAAACAGCAGGAGAAKAAAGTATAGCACATGATATTATAAGAAAAAAGCCTGCTCATTGTTAAATTATAGCTCTGGCTTTGACTGGTGATTATTAGCGAACACTAACGATTTCTTTTCTGTAAAATTTGAAAGAGGTTCCCTAAACACCTTACATGGACACAAACACTTGTAAGATTTGTTGTAGATGGAAAGTGGCCTCAACCCGAAGCAAACAGGATTAGTAAAATGCAACAGACAGACAAAACCCTAAACAATTTAAAAGGCAAAAAGAAATAAATTTAACCAGTCTACTGTAAAGTTAAGATGCTTGGTGCTTACAGCAGGACTGAAGTTGACCTGGAAGAGGCCTGAGTCAGGATCCAGAGTCAGTAACGGCTCTTTGAGATTCATTTGGCAGACTTCCTCCAGCCCCTCTGTCCACTCAGTGAACAGCTCCTCGTCTTGCTTGTCCAAAACCTCAAGAACACGTTCACACTTCCTGAGCACGTCGTCTGCCTCAGCACACCCCAGAGGCCTGGAGGGAGTAAGAGAAAATATCTTATTTATACCTCGCGCAACCAAACTTACATCATATTAGCTTGAAACGTTGCCAATGATCGATTTAAGCTTTTAATTGTGCAAAATTGTCAGTGTTTAACAGAACTGTTTCTTACGCGTGTGCCAGCTGGCAGAAGTTGCTCCTGTTTGTGAGGATGCGATTGCGAAGCTCCTGAGACCATTTGAGGTTACCGGCAACTGGAGGCAAATTTTTTCCAAGGACTGCGCAACCAGACTGCAGCTGAAACACACAATTTATTAGATATTTATCTGTTGACATTTTTTTAACAAGTGTGATTGCAAATATAGCTTTTTTGACCCTGTCAGATTACAACACCTTTTCATAGTGTTGTGGTTTTTATACATAAAACACATTAGTTAAAATAGAAATTACTAAAAGAGGTTGTAGGTATATTACTTCAGCCTGTCTCACCCCTTCTCTATGTTGATCCAGTAGAAACTGGCAGTGGTTTATTTCTTTGTTGAACATGTCCAACAACACACTGTAGTTTGGAGAAAACAGCTCCTGGATCCCTGGTCTCTCAAGGAGAGAACCAAAAATCTTTAACAACTAGATGAGAAACAAATAATCATAAGTTTTAGTGATGAAAATAACATAAAAAACTTCAAACCAGAAATGACTCATTAAATCTCGTCAACATGGAGGAAATTGTGAAGTAGCTTTTTTTTTGACACAATATTCTCTGTATTTTTACCTTAAAGGCTGAATTTAAGTTTTTCGAGTGGTGAAAAGCCAAGTTTAGAACAGTTCCCAGCCTTTGGTCAAAATCTATGTTCTGCTCCACAAAACTCTTGAAGTGACGCACAAAATCCTGCAAGAGACGAGAGAGATTACTTTCTGGGAGTGATTGAAAAGCTTCGATTCGGTCTGTATTTTTTGTGCAATTTCCCTTTCATTAAATTTTCAGTGCCGCCTTTTAACTTCTCCTTAGCTCAGTTAATCAGTTTTGGCTGGAACAGCACAAACACTTGAGGAAAATACATTATGACACAAATCAATTTAAGATTGAGTTTCTGTTCTGAGTCACACTGGAAGCTGTTGTAAAATAAAATTTACATCTAGTAAATTAAATATTGATGCACTGAGTAATAATGACTCCCGCCACTGCTTCTTTGTGTGTTGCTTAGCAACTCCTTTGCTTTATTACCTTTCAATTACTGCACTGCTGGGCAGAAAAATAACGTCTAATTGTTATTTTTGATTTTTGGGCTGTGCCTGTTGATGGCACAAATAAATCACAATGACTTACAGCCCTTTGGGGCCTGATAACATAAACAGCAGTGTGACATCAACGACAACAGCGGTTTCAGGGGGTCTCACATCATTAGAATAGTCTAAAGGGTCGTATTTGCTTTCTCTCAGGGTCCGCCAGCGGTCATGAAACTCCTCACGCATGCTGAAGACCATTTCACTCAAGACTTTTCCTCTTGATCCCCCCAGTTCAACCTTCTCCAGCTTCAGAAAGTCCAGGGCCGTTGCAAAAAGTTCCTACACACAAGAGGGGAGACAACACTTAGAGAAAACTGACAGAAACGTGACAGATGTCAAACCKCACATTGCCACCTAAGTCATACGTTGTTCTTCTTCTGTCCACGTTTACACAAATTTTGGAGTAATTTCCTTTCTGTAATGTCAGTACTTTTGGAATCCAGATTCAAAGAGACTATCTAATTGCTATTTTTAGATGGCATTTGGATATTTAGTGATAAAAGTATATGATGCAGTCTAGACTAATTTCTGGTACTTAGCATCTAAAACAAAATAAGAATAATGGAAGTTTCAGTTATGATCTCAGACCAAATTCTGAATAAAGTTTGGTTTTCAGTGTTCTRCTTTCATAAAACACTGGTTGTATGTTGTTTTATTAATTTCAAGAATTTAGCAAAATGCTTTTCAAACGAATGGAAAATGCAGCGTTTTGAATAGACCTTTTACAAAACTTTCCAGGGAAGTACACCCAGACGCCCCTAGAACTGCTTCACTCCACAGCTGCTCGTTAACATGAACAGGTGTTCCTCGTTACCGTCAGCAGATGCTGGCAGGTACAAGGTAGTCCTCTGGTATTTTGTTTCAAATGAATTGTATTGTTAACTATTTTAGTTAGAAAACCTGGTTTCTAAAATTAAACAAATAATATCAAAGACAAAACTATTTAATTTGGTGTGTAAATGTATGTAAATTCACAATGAGATTTAGAAAACTGCACACGAGGCGCCACCTGAAATCTTGCCTAGGACGTCAAATCGGCTAGGGCCGGCCCTGAGTTTACGACTATCTTGCGGCACAGAAACTTTTTTATTTACAAATTAATTAAAAAATGTTAACAATGAAAGACTTGTCCATCCAGCCTTAAATGTTGGAGCCAGAGTCTGACGCAGAACCAGAGGAGAATGAAGATTACAAAATTGTAGTTGGTAAGTGCAGATTTGGGTTTGATCTATTATTTCTTTGATAGTGGTTCTTAGCAAATTTTTTTTATACTATTAAAAATAAAGCCTATGAAATACAAATAACAGAGAAACAGACAGATATTTATAATGCAGGTTGCTTTAAAACGGACAACAAAATGCCAGTTGGGTTTGTTCTGCTGTAAAATGGTTTTGTCGATAGATTTGTTTGTGTGTGTGTGTGTGTGTGTGTGTGTGTGTGTGTGTGTGTGTGTGTGTGTGTGNAAATGTGTGTGTGTGTGTGTGTGTGTGTGTGTGTGTGTGTGTGTGTGTGTGTGTGTGTGATCTTCTGAGTGCTCTGCCTTCAAAAACTCACACACCTCGATCATAAGTAGCCTTTCCATGATGCAGTCTAAACGCTTAAAGACGATTGTTTCCGGGAAGTCCCACAACTTTATGTTCTGGGTGTTTTTGTAGTAATTTGGGATCAGCAGACGGTAAGTGTGAAACAACTCCTTGAAGGTACGCAGAAGCGAAACACTAATCTGGACTCGCTCCATCCCCTCCTCAAGCTCCAGTTTAAACAGCTCTTCAGGGAGGAGGTACGCAAAAGCCTTCAGACACAGAAAAGATAAAGGCATAAGGTGCTTTGTTTCACTTCTCCTCTAATGTGTGTACAGTTGCTTATGTCGGTACCTTTTCAATGATCAGGTTACTGAACTCCTGCAGGAGAACCACCATGCGCTGTGGAGTGCAGTAGTACTTGGAATGACTCCAGATGAGGCAGAGAGTGTGAAAAAGAGGCGGCAGCAGAGCTTCCATCTGGGGGAAACCTCTCTCCTCTAAGTTGGTGATYTGTCTCCTCAGAGGGCGCAGATACAGATCTATGTCCTCTGCTTCCAGCACAGCTGTAGGAAACCCATCCAGGAGGATTGGTGGATGACAGAAACAACAACAAGTGACTGAGATGATGTCTTTGATCCATTTTATTTTTAGAAACCATGCATATATGATTCCCACCACACCATAACTGCTAAATGAGCTTGAGGACAAAAAAATTGAAATGTCTTCATTTCAGTAATGTGTTCAAACAGTGTTTGATTTGTTTACGTCTTGTAGATGACAGAGTTAGGAAATGATGATTTACCCTCATTGACTTTGACACAGACAACATTAAAGGCAGAGTAGTAACTGCTATTCACACGTCTCAGGATCTCCATGATCTGCTCCACTTTGGAGCTCTGGATCTGAAAACAGGACATCAGGCACCTTACTGACAGTTGAGCCGATTTTGTTACCAAAATTAAAATAATATCTGGGTTTGTCATTTGTTTAGCATTTATTGCAGGGAAACAATGAATTCTGCATTTTAAAATGTAACTTGCAAGTTTCAAAGTATTTCAAGACTTTGTTGCACAATTTTTGTTAAATTAATATAAAAAATCTTGATTGTACTGTTGGTAAACGTAGTTAAAAAAGCTGCTTGCTTAGACACTTTTATGTATATTAAACATGATGTGCAAAAACATAAAAGTAAAGAAATATTATTATTTTTTGCAAAACATTCTAAAAGTATCTTCTGAAACTTCAAAAGCTTTATGAGTGGTGCCTGCAGTCTTGAACMTTTCCAATGAATTGGGTGGATCCAGCCCAATTTTTTAGTTACAAAATTTGTTTACTTTATTTTGGTATTTCACACTTATTAACAAACAAAGACCATTTTCTCCAAAGATACAATGTGAATGCTGAGCACTGCATGGCTTTGCTGAAGATTTTTGAAGAAGCTGAAACTGAAATTTCAAATGTAAAAGGAACAACACAAATCARAACACCTGCTAAAAGGAGCTACATGCTAACTAGAAGCTAACGTGATATACTGGCCAGATGCTAAAAATAACAAAAACCTTCATAGAAGCTAAAAGTAGTAAAAGCCAAAAGCTGCAACAAATCGGCTAAAAGGTAAAAGTTGCAAAAATTAGTAAACAGCTCAGTAAAAAACTTTCTGAATGTAGCAAAAGGCTAGCTGAAAGCTAYGAGTAGCAGAATGGTAGCTAAAACTAAAATTAGCATAGGAAAATATAAACAGTATGTAAACAAAACTATTTTTTGAGGGAATTAGAGCAATCTCTTGCCCATGTGAGGAAATTAACCTTTATTTAACCAGACAAATCCTACTGAGATCTTGRCCTTTTTGCAAGGGAGGCCTGGAACTGAAGACAACTAAGGCAACCTACTACTGTATACATGTCTTTGGTCTGTGCGAGGAAACTAAAGTACCCTGAGGAGACCCACACAAGCAAAAGAAGAACATGCAAATTCCAGACAGAAAGACCCCAATGATCCCAAACCAAGGATCAAAACCAGCGCCCTCTTCCTGTGAGGCAACAGTGCTAACTACTAATCCACCATGCTGCCAATTTTAAAAATAACAAAACCAGACGTCACAGCACCTAGCTCCTAAACTGAGCTGATTGTTTTTATCTATGCATGGTTAAAAATAGACAACTATGCAAATGTAGATTCTGCTAAAGATTGAACAAAAAGTACAAAAAATAAACAAATAAACCTCAAAATAATAGCAGTAATAATGTTTTCTTAAGCACCACTCAAAGTAGAGTACAAACAGTAACAAGTCTGTTTTGCAGTTTTATCTGTTATTTTTATATCTGCACACCCAGACCTTGAAGCAAATCTCCAGTGAAGTGGAAACCCACATATTGTGCTCCAAGGGAAGAAGAAATATTAAGAGGACTTTGAAAGGTCAGCATCTGTTAGGAAATTCAAGCTTGAACTGCCTAACTCCCTTTTTTTGTCTGCACTTGTTACTTTTTTTATTTGTTTTGCTTTGTGTGTGGTCAGCACAACTCAACAACACAACAACAAACTCAAGATCTAGAGTTACAAAACACCAACGGTAATCTTTACAGAAAAAAAATGACATTTTCTGTATTACTGACAGTTTGGCGTTAGAGTTTGCAGTATATTTGACATGAAGCACTCCCCTGCTAACTTTCACACAGCTAATGTCGTACTTGTGCCTGGATGCCCAGCAGGTTTTCCCTCTGAGTGGCCCAAAACTGGAGCTCTACGTTGGGGCCTGGGTGGTCTCCCTGTAGCAGGCACATGCCCGAGTCTTTCTTCAGCACATCCCAAATCTGTCCAGACCAATGAACTATCAAAGTTTCTATAGAGTGTAACAAGCCATGGTCCAGTGGCCATCCAGCTGGGCTGTGGGGGGCAGACAGTGAGGGGATCCGTGAGGATAAAAACAGCAGCAGTGTGAGCTATGGAACATAAAGGTTCCTCGGGCAAGAACTCTGAAAAGGAAGAAGATGTTCTCTCTAAACCTAATGTCATCAMAGTAAAGTCATGAATCTTTTTAATTAGTTTGAATCACTCAAAAACTGTAAGGTTTCACCATTAATGTTACTTTCTTTCTGCTTTAATTCTGCAAAATACAAAGCAAATGATGATGATGATGATAATAATAATAATAATAATAATAATAATAATAATAATAATAATAATAATAACCCACATRTGTTGCTTTTAGAAACATAAMCTAAATGAGATACTTTTGTCCCAACTTACAGGAAGTAGCTATAATATTACAACCCCATTTCCAGTGAAGTTGGGATGTTGTGTAAAACAGAATACAATGATTTGCAATTCTTTAAAAACCTATATTCTATTGAATATGCTGCAAAGATAAGATATTTAAGGTTGAAATGGATAAACTTTATTGGTCTTTTGCAAAAATTTACTCATTTTGGATTTGATGCCTGCAACATGTTCCAAAAAATTTGGGACAGGGGCAATAAAAGACTGGGGACATTGAAAAATACTTCAAAAACACCTGTTTGTAGCATTCCACGTGTGTTCGTTGGAAACAAGCGAGTGTCGTGACTGTGTATAAAAGGGGCATCCCTGAAAGGTTCACAAACATGGATGAGACAGTGTTCACTACTTTGTGMATAACTGTCAGCAAACAGTCCAACAGTTTAGCAACAACACTTCTCAACGTACAGTTGCAAGGAATTTAGGGATTACAGTCCATAATATCATCAAAATATTCAGAGAATCTGGACAAATCTCTGCAAGTAAGAGGCAGTTCTGTTTTTATTTATGTTTTACACATCGTCCCAACTTCATTGGAATTGGGGTTGTATGTGGAAAATTAGACAATGTCTTTAAAATATTGCGCAATAAAGTAAAAAGACTAGATTAAACCACTWCGAGGTATTTTGTTACATTTTAAACATTCACCCAAACCTGAATACAATATCTTGAGGCCGTGCCCGCTCCACACACAGGGGCAGGGGTAGCAGAGTTTTTCCTTCTGCTCGGCCTCTCAGGGTCACCACTTTGCTCCGCAGCTGCTCCAGGTGTTGATGGATGTCATCAGAAACCACCTGTGGCCAGTCCTCGTGGTTCAGTCCGTTGGACAGAACACACACCAGAACCTGCATGAACACAATGGCTGCTCCAGATGTGTAGACATTTTACACACGCACACTTTTTTAGTCTAATTTTGCTGTACAAGCAAAGAAAAACCATACACGCACAGACATCACGAACACACATTTATCCGACCTCAGAGATGATGACAGGTAGGTGCTCCAGTGGATATCCAGGTATTTCTCCCAGCCTGATTTGGTGTCTGAAGTCTTGGCGGGAAATTCTCTTCACGCCTTTTTTCAGCACGCACAGGAGCTTTGTCTTCCATGGTGGAGATGACTTCACGGGTGCAAAAACAGTAGGAATGCTTTCAATAGCATTGAAAGCACCAGAAATAAGTAGTGACTTATTTCCAAAAAACATGTCCGTTAGATGGAGTAAGAAACAGCAGGTTTATGAGACATAAGCCTATGTCTCATAAGCTACATGTTATGTTTAAAAAGCATATAAATATATTTTGTGTTGGTATGCTTTAAACATGTATGTAAAAATATGAAAAACCTTTTGATACTAACTTCTTTTAAATAGATAAATTTATAGTTTGATTAAACAAACTAATCTGTCAAACATTTACTTTAGGCCACATGTGTCAAATTTAAGGCCTGTGGGCCAAATGCAGCCTGCGGGTGACTTCTGACTGGCCCACTCAAAGC
>NW_013952405.1:7378784-7380859 GCF_001266775.1 Austrofundulus limnaeus
ATAATAATAATAAATTGTTGCTTAATTGAATATTACATCAGTGGTAAACTTTTAAATTATGATTCAATGCAACAAAATAAACACATTCAGAAGATGAAGGATAAGAATTATTTAGTTAAACAGCCCTATATTAATGTCTCAAAATAGGCTGCTTTAAAGCCATACACCATATCTCTCGTAATCCATGTCTGTTATGGGAATTCCCAGTTGGAAAGTGGGACAGTTCAGAATTCAAGACTCACCACAACTGAACAGTGAGTTAAATTCTCTTACTTTTACTTTTAATGGTATTTCTGTATTATTTATTTTACATTTAGTCATTTGCACACACAGTAGCTACTCTTCAGCGTTCATAAGAGGATGTGTTAAAACACTGTTTCGTAGGAAATATCACGTAGAGTTTAGTAATGGTTTGTTAGGAGGGCTAAGTCATGGCAATGAGTCAAGGAACTTGGCGTTTTCTGTTTAGTCCAAGTTAAACATAAAATGTCAAAGTGAAAATTGAAAGTTGCATTGAATCTAAAAGAGAAAAGATAAAGATTTATAGATGGAAACTTTTCTTTATCCCTAATTTACTTATGGCCTGATTGCACTCCTTACCTTTATTTTAAAAATTTTTTTAGCCACTTCAGTAGAAAACAGAAATGAATGTTAGTTTCTTAATATCTTCATCATCAGTGAATTTTTTATACTATAGTAAAGAAGAAAAAGAAAAAGAAGAGAAATGTAAGAACTGTAAAGAGATAAACTAAAAGAAATTTGACAACATGTGAAATGTACACCAGTAACACACAAGACACACCCAACATCTGACCATCGGAGAACGAAGTAAACAAACACCCAGCAACAAAAATAAACATATGCATGTACATATACCCATACGCACATACGTATATATACATATACACATCCACACATACATACAATAATTACACCTCACCTGAGAGTCCCCTGCATGCAGTGTCCCTCCAGGTCCCGTGAAGAGCAGCAGCCTGCTGGTAAAGATGTGGTCTAGGAAATCCAGTATAATCTTTTGATTCTCGTCCGCAGAGATAAAGCGGTTCCACTTATCTGTCTTCACACGCAGCACACAGAAGGCCTGCTCACGCAGGAAGCCCACTCTTTCATCCGACAGCACCACCCCGGCCCCTCCACTGCTCAAACGTCCGCTGGTGCTCCTGATGCCCGTCGGCTCAGCCATGAAGACTCAGCTGGTGGGAAGAAGATGAAAACAGAAGCCTTCCTGGTTGTGACCCAAGGAAYGTGAAATTTGAGAAGAGGCACTTCAATCCTGCTTGGAATATTTCCACAAAAGTACAAAAGAATGTCCTCGTGTAAAAGACCCCAAACATAGTTTTCCTTCTTTCTTCTGATCAGCTGGATTTATGCACTCCTCGATGGACTCTTGCTAATGTTACCCTGTCAGTGAATGGACTGACTTCATTACTCTCAGTGGGATCTGCAGAGCCTGTAAACCTTGTAACTCTATCCAGGTAACCTGAACCCTCTGAGGTGTCTGAACAGTAAGTCCCAGAGGACAAGTAGGGATATTACACCTGAAAGTTTGCACACTAAGGTTTCAGTGATGTCTCATGACTGATCAGGTTATTGTAAATAAATATGTATTTAAATATGCATGTATACATACAAAACATTATGCTAACTTGTCTGATATTGATTGCATTTTTCTTCCAAAGCATTTTTGACCCTTCATGGGACATCTGGAGGTGTCTTGAGGTGAAACCCTCTAGGTTGATCTCTCTCCGCTGCCATCTTCTCCAAACTTCTGGGGGATATGGAATCTGAAACACCTCAGAGTCTTTACTGTCATACGTTTCCCAGTTTATTTTACTTCATTTTTAATTTTTTTTGTCATTTCAGAGAGGAGCTGCGACTATAAGGAGGTGTTGGCGATGCACAGGGGCTATGAAGCTCCATGAAAAATGTTAAAATGAGCAACACATGACAAAGTAATATCTATAGGTGCAGGATTTCCTCAGAACAAGTACTATAACCAATGTCCCCTATAACGGTCATAATGTAACGGCTGAATGGTGTTTCCCTGTATAGTAGAC
>NW_013952405.1:7381503-7383181 GCF_001266775.1 Austrofundulus limnaeus
ATAAATAAGTTTCGCCTCTCTACAACACATGCAATGTGTTTCTTCACCACAAGGGGGCAGTTTGGTACAGTGTTCCCCAGCAGGCTCTCTCCACTGTAATCCAAAGTGACCCTAACCATGACATCCTATTACGAATGCTATGCCATTTATGTAAAAACATGGAAAAATGGAACGTTTCTCTAACTGTGTTACCAGAAATACCACAGCAATGATTACMCTTTTTAAAGATCCTGCGCTTTTTGACTTTAACATTATTGCACAGACATAATCATATCCCAATTTAAAATGGAGCAGCAGGAGAGGCCCGGGCTCTTCTGAGATGTCTGACATTTAAGTGCATCGCTAACCTTATAGTCATCCATTTGATCCATATTTAGGGAGAAATCAATATAAAACTGTATTATCCACTAATGGYTGGCATCTTTTCAGCAAACGCCTTATTGAAAAACGTAAATGTTTAACGGTGAAGAAAATTGTTCTTTTAGTCAGAGAGTGTTATTTTTGTGTTCACGTATATTTCAACATCAAGTGCAATAGATCAKTTTTTTTAATCCAAAGGAGCAAAAATACATGTTTATTATTGTTATTTTTTTTTATCATGAATGCTCATTATTCATCATCAGTGAATAAATCAWTTGTTCACAACAGTGACTACAGCAGCCAATAGTCTGTGGCTGTTCTCCAAATAAATCTGTCCTTCATAAAATCCACAATTTCATGTCTCATGTCAGAAAACACTCAAGTGCGTGGTTGTGAGAAGGGTGTGTTTTGCTGGAATAACGTATACATGTGTTAATACACACCTGCCAAAGTGTCTGATTGATTGTATGGCTCTTGTGTTTGTATGCCCATCCAAAGCCTGGGGCTGGTGAGGGTTGGCTGGGGGTCCCTTGGGTGTCTCCAACAGGCTGTATCTAAGCCCATTTGAGCTGGCTGRCAGAAGGAGCATGGCTGCCCATCTCGCTGACCTCATGCCCAATGTCAGCTCTGCTCTGCAGGGATGGAGGGATGGTGGCTAGAAAAAGAGATTTCGGAACAGCAGGGGAGGGGGTGAAGGAGAGAAGAAAAAGGAGAGAGAACCAATAGAGAGACAAAGATGGAAGAGRAGAGGCTGTGTGCTGGTGTGGAGAATGAGCTGAGCCGAGAAGCTCGCTGAATACAAATGACAGAGAGAATGGAGTGATGAGGAGGAGCAGAGTAACAGTCCAACAGAGGTGTGCACATGATGATAAATATTTAAGTGTATTACTGAACATTGTTGAATAATCCACGTGGGTTGAGTGAGGTTATATGAGAAAAAATGTATCCTTAGGCAATGTTTAATCTGTCAGCTCTTGACTGTAACAGAAATATCACCAGGAAGTGGATGTAATATTCTTCTCCAATGTAGCATGGCAAAGCACTTACTAAACCATTCTTAAATGTAGTTTTATCCTGAAGCATCTCCCTCAATTTTTTCATCCCTCTCTCTCTCTCTCTCTCTCTCTCTCTCTCTCTCTCTCTCTCTCTCTCTCTCTCTCTTACATTCTCGCCATCTGTCGTTGCCATGACTACGTGTCGCTTGACAATCAAGACGCCGTTCTTGAGTCCTGAGCGTCAGGAAGCCTGGCACACTCTCCAGCTCCCTCCTCGACCACTCCTCTCCTCCTGTCCTCATCACCCTTTACCTGTCTTCAGG
>NW_013952405.1:7384651-7401633 GCF_001266775.1 Austrofundulus limnaeus
AAAAAAAAAAAAAAAAAAAAAAAAAAAGAAAAAAACCCCCCCTAAAAGCCACTGAGAGTGGTGGAGCTGGACAAAACCGCATCGTTATGTACATTTCCACACATACTTTCATGCAATTTTGCAGTGTTTTGTTTTATTTAATTTAGAAGTGTCCAAGCTGCTCATTGACTCATCGGGGACCTGAAAACGAGGGTCACTTTGGAGGAAACGGGCTCGCCCTTCTGAAGGTTACTTTACATACCCCCCCCCCCCGAACCCTTCAGTCTAACCTGTCTCTGTTTCTGCTCCTCTTTTTTCAACACCACTCAATTCTGCAACTTTGCTCCTCTCCCTTTTTCATCCCTCCACTTCACATCGCCTCTGTCCCCTTATTTCTCTGTTTTTTGCTGTCTTTGATGTCATTCTCAAACCTTAAAATAAATCAAAGGGAAAGGGGGCAATTTGAACAAGCCGGCAAAGGCAGGTGGTCTCTTTGTAGCTTGGAGGGAAAAAAACAGTTTCACCAGTGAACTCATGGTTATCAGGGTTTTCCCTTTGTTCTGCAAAGGTCTTCCACCCTGTCTGGACTCAGTGATATTTGAGCCAAAAGTCCATGCTCATAGGAAGAGGTTAGAGTGCATGGCCAGTCTACCAGGATGTGTGTGTGTGGATTTAATTTCTCCCCTTTCTCCCCAGAGTGTATATGTGTTTCTGTTCTAGTTAAAGGAGAACCCAGAAACGCTGATTTCATGCTGACTGCTTCCAAAATAAGTGTTCACGAAGTCAACTCTGTGAAAGAGAACACCCTTTTTTTTCCTGGGCAAAGTACTGCACTGTCCTCACCAAAAGCTGCAGAGACAGTATCTTTTTGCAAGTAGAAGAAGAAGGAAAAAAAAACATTGTTATGGAAGACACAGGTAGTTTCCTCTTACGGCAAGTTCACCTGGGCGTGCTCTCAGGAGGCTCATTAGGCTTTGCTGAGACAAAGGAATGCAGAGGAAGTTCACTGAATCAGAGAGGTTCAGAGTCATGCCCAAATCCTGCAGATGGGGCTATTTCTCTATCAGGCTTCACATGAAGAAAGTCTCTCCCATGTCTGATCCTCTTGTTGCTTCTTGAGCATCTTCTCAAAAAAAAAAAAAAAAAAAAAAAACAGAAATAATATACGCCTTTTTGTCAATAGACAAATTAAATATTGCACAAATACCCTTCAGGCATGTGAGACGGAATTGCTAATTTTTGAATTGTTCAGTAGAAGCATGTTTGCAGACACTTGTAGACGTTCCTTAGGTTTTGATAGAAACAACTTAAGAAAAGCATTGTTTGAATTAATTTTAGCATAACCTGCACACCTCAGAGACATTAGAAACATTAAACAATAACAGGAAAATTAAATTTGCATGTGTAAACCTCTCAGCTAAGACACCTTTTCACTAGTTGTTGTGTAGCATTTTAAAAATAGACCAAATTTTTCATTTGTTTACTCAGTTTTCTTTCATTTTTGCCAAATTTATAACCTATTTTCTCTCAGTCCATGGTATTTTATATGTTGTAGTCACTTGGGATCACTACATCCATCACTACTGCTTTACTCTGTAGTTTGTCAGCCACTACAATATCCGGATGGTTTTATATATTTGTAAAGACATAAACTGTTTTTACGTGCTCAGCAGCCAAATATAGTGAAAGTGCATGTCTGTGGCTTCATTAAAAAACGTCTGTGAACAAAGCAGGGAATTAGCTCCACTGACACACTGACTGTACCACCGTCTGACTTTCAAATGACTGTACTGCCTTCCCTGATTGGCCGCCATGCTGCTCTGCCACTACACCACGAAGACGTGTTAATGAAGGCAGACAGCGGGAGAAATAATAGACTGAGGTTTCACTCTTTTGAGTGTAATTGTAGGGCAAAGAGTCTGATTGTCTGTGACTTTGGTGCTCTATATTTAAAGCTGTTACAGTGACCTACAGTCAGTGGAGTGCAGCATGTAGGTGAACTGTGGTCCTGTCAGCACACACGCGCACACACACGCACGCACACACTTGAGTTTCATTGTTTTTGAACAGCAGTCACACAGTTTTTCATTAAAATGTTTTGGGAATACTGCGAGTAGTCATTAGCTTGCTTCATACCACAGGCTTGTTTACCCGCTTAGAAGAACAAGGTTTCGGCAGTGAGTACTGTATGCGCTGTGAGGACCGCTCATGCTTTGCTTACATAAAAACTGTACAGCCATCAGGACCCTCCACAAAATGCCTTTGGGGCATGCTTKTAAGCCTTCTCCAGATCCATAAAACACGTGGACCAAACAATCAACCTCCTTCAACAACTCTGCAAGAGTGAAGAGCTGGTTCATCATTCCACAACCTGGGAACCAACCACACTGCACCTCTCTAACAGTTGGTCAAAACTTTCTTTCAAACATGATTTTACTCTTTGCTTTGCTACAGTCAGTTATGGTGAAGAAAGTGCTGAGTCAAAAGTCAAAACTCTTGATTTACTGGTCGTTCCAACCGTAACTTATGGTCATGAGGCGTGGGTCATGACTGAAAGAATGCAATCCCAGATACAAGCGGCCATAACGAGCTTCCTTCGCAGGGTGGCCAGACTCAGCCTTAGAAACAGAGTGAGGAGCTCAGAGTAAAGCCACCGCTCCTTCGCATCAAAAGGACTCATTTAAGGTGGTTTGGGCAACTGATTAGAAGGTCTTTTGAGGTGTTCTGGGCTTGTCCCACTGGTAGGAGGCCCCAGGGAGGACACAGGACTCGCTGGAGGAATTAAATATCCTCTCTGACCTGGGAACATCTCGGGGTCCCCCTGTATGAGCTGGAAAGAGGGATGCCTGGATTTCTCACCTAGACCTGTTGCCTCAACGGCACTTCTTCAGATAACAACAGAAGCTGGATCCCAAAGTCCTCACACTTCATACTCCTTTCATGGCGGACATGGTGACAAGATTAAAGAGCTCCACAAAGTTATTTTGTTGTTTAAGATCTTGAGTCCTGGTATGCAGCTTTCCACCCAGAACACTTTGGGTTGGGACCTGTTTTCCTTTTCTGATTTGTTAAATACTTTCACAGAACTATCTTGAAGCAGACTATAAGACTTTTTTCAGGGCCTCTTCAAGTTTTGCTCATGCCTGAATTTTTGTTTCCACAACTATAGAAGCTCCAATCTTTCTGACCATTMAGTACATCTTGGTAAGAAACCAAAACCTTAAAGGGAACATGTGCAAAATCCACTTTTTTAGCCATTAAATACATTTTGTGATCTACTTGAAATTTCTAGGAGTACTTTTTTTTCAAATTTAGTCTTCCCTGGTGCTGTGTTGCGTTTGGGTCATGTTTTTCATTCCGTTCCATTTTCTCTATTTTCTGTGACGTTTCTGAGCACAATATTTGCAACGGATCTGCCAAATAATGCTCCTCCCGTTCTGGGTCAGACTCTGGCTCCAACATAAGATTGGTTTATACTTGGTCCCTCTGCTGAGTGACAAAAAATTGTGTAACTTCCGTCTGCTACCCTGCTGCTATCCCTCGGTGACAGCAGTCATGTACATTGCCCCCAGTCAGAACTCTGCGATGCAGACCTTTCGGCCCCCAGCGTGTGACTGATCCAAACTTCATGGGCGTATTTGTTCATGAGGAGCAATGCAGCGCTGTGGGGCAGTACCAGAGCAGAACTCCGAGCAGCTCTTCCTTCTACCGTTTGGTGTTTTACTGTAAATGGCCTTTTMTCTGAAGCCYGTTGTTAAATTAACCAGATGATGATGATGATTAGCAAATATTCAGCCGTTATTATTATTGTTTCATACTTATCTATGAGCTGTGGGAGGAATTGTGATAATTTATCAGTCCTGGTTCTGAAATGATGCAATCATCGACCCCCTTGAAGCAATTTATTGGGGTGTTTACTACTGATTTGTGAAAACACTACACATTGTATAGTCTTTTATTAAGTGAACAGTAATGTATTTCTATAATGTGGTTATCTCTGACTTAATTGATGATTTTATGTGCTTTTATGTGTGGTTGTGTGGGGCTCTTGAGATGGGTCTGACAGACTCAGGAGGCTGTTAGTTTGATACATGTCTGACTTAAAAACAACACATGAATAAGAACTGTGATGAACCATTAGGGTGAGGAGCGATGTGTGGCATCCTGATTCCATGTTGAGACAGCTTGCCCCTTTAATATATRTCAAGAGGTGGAGTCAGGATGTGAAAAAGGCTTTTACTTGACGGGTGTTTCCGGGTTTCTAAGGTCTGCTTGGCTGATGCCTGTTGGAAGGCACATTAAAAAGGCTAGACAATCCACAGCTGTGTCGGAATYGTTTTGTATGGCTCACTCAAACATTCACGTCATTATTATTATCTGGTATCAGATCAGAACAGATAAAAGGTAACGAACACTGCTTATATTCTAACACCCTGTCTCACAATGTATTGAAGTACCGTATAACTCAAGCTTAAGGCTGGATGGACAAGTCTTATCTTGTTGACATCTTTTAATTAATTTGTAAATAAAAGTTTCTGCACCTCTATATAGCCCTAAACCCCTCTATCAAACTAGAACGGACCGCTCTGGAAGAAGGAGGGGATTGGGGTGTGAAGCACATTGTTTTGGATTTAAAGAGACAGCCTCAAAGCAAGTTGATTTGAGACACACCTCACAAAAGAGGTGAAAGAGGGGATTGTGGAGTTACAATAAGGAGGAATTCAGACTAAAGAATTGCAGTTCTGCTTCATAAAGACTCCAACTGAATGATTTAAATGTGAAAAAGAATGATTTAAAAGCATGGTATGTCTCCTTTAATAGTAAACTTTTAAAAACTCAGATAAGCGCTTCTCTTCGCATCAACATTGACCTAACAAAAACATTCCACTGGCTGCACCTTGTTTGAGTCATTATCGCCTAAGGTGATGAAAATATAAGAAATATTAAAGCCACTGTCATAAAGATAGGAGCCGAGATGATGCATAAAGCACACGCACTCGCAAACAAACAAACAAATTAGTCATTGATCAGGGTTAAGCCTTGATCTCTGTGTGAAAGCACACTCTGACTGATCGATAACTTTAATTCAACTCCAAGTGCGTGTTTGCACAATTTTGTTTGCCACATCTCTCCCAGTAGTGTGTTTGTCAAGCAGTGGGTGCAAACGCTGACAGAGTCTTCCAGCTCTCCTTTCTTTCTTTCTTTCTTTTTTCTTTTTTCAAGCCCTCACAAAATYAAACGCAGAAATGCAGCAACCTGATTAGGTGAGCCACAGGGGTTAGGCCTAATGACAAACAAACTCAGCGTGTGCACAAACATTTCAGCTCCCAAGATGAAATATAGATTTTCTCCTGTCCCAAAAGCTGATGGGTATTAGGTTAGGGCGTATGTGTGTATGTTTCCATGCTTATGTCTAATCTTGTTCCTGATTTGGTGTTAAATAGCAAGAAAAGTCATGAGTGAAAGGCATGTAAGTGATTGGACGTAGCTTTGTTACTGTTAAAGACCTTCTCTCAAGGGAAACACTGGGTTAAACTCCCTGTTTGTGTGTGTGTGTGTGTGTGGAGGGTGGGGGGATTGCTAATTTGATTGACCATAATCCCACCTTGTCCCACGGGAAATACAGTTTGGCTTTACTGATGGCATGCTGTTTAGGATTATTCACAAAGTGCCTCACTTGTATGTCAGCCGTTTGTGTAGATGTATGTGTGCTGAATGACTAAATTTAAATTAAATCTACATTATTTGAGCGTAAAAAAAATCAAAGGAAATTTTACTTGAAACTTAATTTAAATGAAAGACAGCCAATGCAAAGTTAACTTGTCCAGGAGAAAAAAATAAAGCATGAGTTAAAAATAAAAATAAGGTATCAAAACAATGCGTTGTTTGAAATGTACAGAACCAAGATTACTAGAAAAAGTACCCAGAAGGTGCTCAACTGACAATGAGAGACTGTTCACACAAAAATGAGTAAACGGTATCTCTATTTTCAGCGACTGGTAAAAACTCTGAAAGGAGAGAGATCACTGAGAAGGCTGGCTTGAAGGGGATGGTAAAGACTTCCAGGACTGGGTTGAGGTAGGTTGTTTGTGAGTGACAGGATGGAGAGATGGTTCAGCTGAGATGCATGAGGCATTTGCTGAGGATGATGATCCAGGCAGGTGGGTCTCTGGTAAGTCCAAAGAGGAACTCAGGAGGGCACAGGTAGATCTCAGATAAGTTGTCCAAGAAAGATCTGAAGTCACAGAATGTTCGACTGAGAACTGACTCTCTCTCAAGAGCTTAAATATCCAAAGAGCCTCATTGGAGCAAGAACAGGTAAGTAGAGGTAGCTCCGCCCCTGCCACTATGGAAGCTGCAGGGTGAGAGTCAGTAAGAGCAACAACACTGCCAGGTGGGTTGAAATAAACTAGAGGTTGTAAGAATTCATTCTTTTAATTTAGTTAATATGTACACTAAGAGACATTCTGTTAGAGAAAACGAAATAGATMATTTTTAGTTTTAAGTTAGGTTGAAAAGTTGGACAAACTGTCATTTCCATGATGAATGACTTCTAAACAAAAGATCAAACTTTTTACTCAGAAATAATACATTACAACTCAACTTTAATCTAAACAAGTCATATTTCCAGCTGGATGAGCTGTTAAGAATAAAGTAACAGGAAGATGGAAATTCCTCAGTGCACGTGTCTAATTTGATGGTTAGTAGCAGGAGGTCATTTTTATCTGATGTGATAACACAGACAATATCAGTGAAGTTATATATCATGACCAAATGTTGCTATTTACTGATGGTGACAACTCTTGTTTCATTTTATGTGTTGTGTTTAACACTGTTTCCTCATTCACACTGAAACCAAAGTCAAACCTACTGCACACACAAATGCCAATGTTACTGTAAATTATCACTCAAATTTTACAAGAAAATGGGGATGGATCATTAATCTGTGCACACAAATTCCCAGAATTTAGGGAATGGATTTTTATGCCCTAAATTTTTAATTCAAACTGTGGCATCTGGTTCTGTAAATAAATAAATAAATAAATTCTTGTTTTGGTAAAAAAAAAGGTAAATAACTGATGGTGACATTTTATGTGCAACACTCAGTCTTTACTAATACTGAGAGTTTGAAATTTATATGATCTTTCTTAAACAAGACAACAAAAATTATTATTTGCAGCCTGTCAAACCACACAGAATTTGTGAGACAATTAACTGATTTATTATATTTATTCACATTTTATGTTTTTTTAATGAAATCCATTTCTTTCATTTGTTTAGAGGCTAAAAGCTAGACAATTAGGGATGCGGTCACATTGTGTTATGATGAAGTGTTATGATTTAAGCCATCCCTGCTGCTAATGCTCGAAAAATCCAATATGAGGTTAGTAAAATCCCCAACGCCAACCAGCTGTTACATAGCAATGATTTTATCATGTCTTTCATAGTATTTCATACCAATTTCWTGCTATCTGAAATTCGTCAGATAACTTTTCAAACCCCTAACTGATGGTATCATCAAAAACCATAACAGTTTTGCCACCAAAGAGATTAAGATGCTTCATATCTTTAATTATAATCCTCAGCTTGACTTTCATCCTATCAATCATATTTAAGTCTGTCAGGCTTCTTTTACTTATTGTAAAAATCATGTTAACAAAAAAAACAACAACAACATTTCAAATCGTTCCGGCCCCTTCAGAATYAATGTTGTGAGATGTGTAATGTTCTGTATCCATGTGTTTCGTTGTGAGCTTTAAACAGGCTCAGATGATTTAGGGTCAAACTACTGACTGCCTGGCACAGATATCCTTTGATTATAATCCTATCCACTGTTACACTGCTTTTTCATTCTCTCTTACACGCATACCCTCACCTCCTGCTAAAAAGCTAATCTTTTTGTGCTAATGAAAGGTATTGGGTTCCCTAACAGCCTTTAAAGGAAGGTGATGGATTGAGGGGTAGACGGATGGAGGGAGGGTATTGAGGACATGAGACAGGGAAGAACTAGGGGAGGTTGGTGGTGTCAACACACACATCAACCTGATGCCTTTCAGACCATGAGGTGGCCACGCACAGCTAATGCATGCATTCATACACGCGTGCCCACTCGCGTCTTTAGCTGCTCGTAAATCTCCGGGCAGAGCGTGAAAGCGAGGCTTCTGGTGCCAATAAGCCGAGAGACGGATTGCTGGAGATGTCTCCACCTTGACCAGTGCTTTGATGAATACCTGAAAGGTGCACATGTGCACACTCCAGGCATTACATCAGCTGGGCACTTTGGGGATGGTTGGAGTGGTGTTTGTGTTGTAATCTGCAATCTTTGGCAGAGAAAGTGATACTAATAGTGTGAGAACAAACCAATCCTGCACACAAAGCAACTAAAATGTGTTAATTAAAAAAGATGTGATGGAAGTAGATTTTTGCAGTTAGCTAGTTAGCAACATGACAACACAACCAACAAAACATAACACTTTGAGAATATGGATGTTTTACAAATGATTAAAACGGACAATTTTTCTGTTTGTATCAGTTTTATTGTTTTGTCTCGTTGCGCTCATCCATTTGAGACAATCACAGCAGGCCAGGGGAGATCCTGCACGTCTGCTCTTTCTCCCTTTTTCTACTAAAGCTGATAATCATTTGTTTCCAGATCACATTAGCATGCCAGTAATGAGAGGGGTAAGTCAACCATTAGAATATGATCCATAATTCATTGTTGACTCCCGTTCATTACCCCAAACTCACTCCAGTGAATGTTTAATTAGTGTGCGTGTGTGATTTTGCATCTATGTCCATCATCTGCAGTAGAATCAAGCTCTGATGGGCTGTTTGTGCCGATGGCCTCTGTAATCGATCTGCTTTCATATGCATTATGTAACTTATGAATGGCGCAGCCAACAACTTTGATTGGAAATGCATGCAAAAGTCTGTTCCCGTGCATCTGCTTAGGTGTGCCTCTGTCTCCCAGTTGCCGTCTCTCTCGTGAGTGGAGCCAACAGCCGTTATCAGTCACTGACAGAATCCTCCCGTCAACACCCTCCTTCTGCTGTCAATCACGGCCYATTGTCATCAAGTCTCTATTTGGACAGACGTTCTCTTCCTCTCGCTAAGGAAACGCGTGAGGCGCACAGGTGTATGTTTGCACGAGTGAACACTTTTCCTTTCCTCCTGTTGATTAATCTGTGAGAATTCCTGCAACACCTTCATTAAGTTCCCTACACTACAAAATGGCTCCCTCAATAAATAAATACTTGTTACAACCAGCTGGAACATCATTAATGTCCGGCTCAGAGCCAGTGGAAAGTCGCTTCAAGTCTAGTGAGCATGTGTCCTTTGGCAGCCGCCTAATGAGATGCCCATGCTATCCTCCATTAGTACTTTATTAGATAGCTTGGGTCACTGAGGTCTGGAAAAGACAGTAGGGTTAATTTAGCCTCTTTGGAGCTACAGGGACATGGAGATTTTTAAGGTAGTGTCGTGAGCACGAACAGCTGTCTAAGAGTTCACAATGTAAATTAGCTGTCATAAGGCTCTTAAAGCAGGCCATCTAGTAGGGGCTGGTGGCTGTGAATGAATCACCTGGTGTAGTTTTTATGCTGCCACTTATGAAATGGAGATTTTTTTTTCAGTTATAAATATGAACATTGTGGTTCCAGGCAATAGGTGCACTAACAGGTCATTGTGACTAATGTGGAACTATTGCTTCCAAAAATCTGTTTATACAGTAGATCAGATTTGTGTTTGTTGTGAGCAAACACACTGATAATAGAACAGATTGGATTGAGGTTTGAATTTGATGGCAAAAATATAAATAAATAAATAAATAAATAAATAAATAGTGCAACAAATTTAGCTGAGATATTGTTCAGAATGACAGGACACATTCTCATTTCTTCCCAGTTAATATAATTATTTATTTTCCACTGCGAGCAGTTGATTTCCAATGACATATGAAAACACACACATACCATGTTTCTCTATCCTTGTGGGGACTTTCCAATGACTTCCATCCATTTTTTGGTAATTTTATATCCTAGCCCTGACCATTTACCCTAAAAATAGTCTCACAGATAACTAAATGACCCTAACACTAAACTAAACTTATATCACATCTTGGTCCTATATCCCTTCACCCAAATTCAGCCTCCGAAGAGGCTGCATTTTCCTGAATGTTAAGAAGCACCAACCAGCTTTGTTTGCTGTAAAGCCATTAAAGAGTATGACTTCTCTTTCCTACACCACACCTCTCAGTGCAACACCGAAAAATCATCCCCATCAAGTAGCAAAAACAAGGGCACACACACACACGCACGCACGCACGCATGCACGCACGCACGCACGCACACACACACACATGTTTGCACAGCTATCCATTTGGGGACATTTCATTGACTTCCATTACATTTCTACAGCCTAACCCTGACCACAAACCCTAAGGCTAACCTCACAGGTACCTACCTGACCCTAAAACTAACCTAAACTCAATTCACACCTTGGTCCTAAAGCCAACCCCCAACCCACCAATGGCATTTAAACCAAACGGGGACTCGACTTTTGTCCCCAAATGCACCAGTTGTCCCCAAAGGTAGGATTTTTGTCTTAAAATCGCCCCCAAACATCACCAGAAACAACAACAACAAGATTTGCTAACAGCAGTCACTAGATATCACCTGTTTTATCTGTTTTCCCTTGACACAACAAGGCCCTTAAGGATAAATTCTTGTTTTATAAATGGTGTTTGTTAAACAATATATTTAGGAGACCTCCTAACTGCCACAGGAGAGCAGGGAGCAGGGGTTAGCACAGTGAGCTGATAGATTCTGTGGTTTTGTGCCTTGCTTATTATAGTAAGCAAAACTCAGACAACCATTCTACTGTATAACATGCTTTTATTGTTTAAATCACTTATTCCTGTTTCTTGTTAAATAAACATATCCACAACAAACAGCACAAGCTGATCCCTCAAGTGTTTGGATGGGGTTGAGGTTAGAACTGCTGACAGGGCGTTTCTCTCCACTCCCAAACTCTGGAGGTAGTCTCTGATAAACCACACTGTTGGGCAACTGTTGTAATCATGAGAGTATAATCAGAGTTCTGTCTCCCATGTCTCAGATGTTCTGATATCTTCCATTATTTGGACCTCGGCCTTCGAGATGGTAGTAGCACTCACATCAAATAATTCCACAACTTGGTTTTGTGGAACACCAGCGTGAAGTTGACTTATCACATGGACCCCATTCACATCAGTCAAACATGGGGTGCCGATTCTTGGAGCAGACACATACTGACCTTTATAACAGGGCCCATGCTCACAGGTGCTGCTAAGGCACCTGATTAGCAGCAGCCGGGGGATACCAGAAGGTAAAAAAAAAAAGCATTAGTAGCAACAGCAAAATAAGCAGTTTGGCAATAACAAAGAAGATTTGACAGATTTTCCATGTGCGCAGCCCACGTACTCATCTTTACTGCTCATCCCACAAATGCATGTTCCTTACACATGTGGCACCATTTAAAAAGGAAATCTATTGCCAAGAAGCATTATTACAACAAACACATAAATTTCCTCAATGTTTGTGCTAAATTTAGATTATTAATCTAGTGATTGAGTACAAACCAAAAAATATCATAGAGCAGTGACTTTTCCAAACTGGAAACTGTCAAATAAAAACATTTTACAGCAACCATAAATGATACTTAAACATTTATGGAATCTTAGAAATCAATACGATGCTGAACAGTTTTGGAACRGATCTTTGCTGCTGCATTATGTCCTGAAAACTCCCCAAATCAAAAGCCTAATTTGTTTGTTTTTTCTTATTTAATAGTTTGTGTATTTGTTCCCTTTTTCCAATATTTTCGTTGATTTCTTTTGTCATTCTTACACTTCTTCATTTACCKTTCTCATGCAGATCTTGTTTTCAAACAGAAGATAGGAACATCATGTTAATCTCTGCTGATACTGAAATCAGCAGAAACAACAGCCAACACAACCAGGCACACTGTAAAGAGTAAATAGGAAACAGCAAGTACAGAAAGAGGAAAGATTTCAAAGCAAACATTTTTTTCTCCACTTGAACAGTTTCATTTGTGAAGTGCGAGCTGGTTTGATAAATGCCACTGTGATAGCTCATTGTGTTGCTAATGAAAAGAATAAAAGGAAGCTCAGAAAAGCAGAAAGCTCACTTGTGCACAATGATTTCCACCACACACGATGTCAGGATAAAAAAGCTAGAAAGTTAAGTTAGATAGAAAAAAATAATATAAAAAAAGCAAGCTAGCAAGAAAGAAGTTGCCTTGCTTCCTTCCTTTATGAGTGTAAAGCTACAGTGTAGCCTGTGTGTGGGAATCAACAATTTTGTTCTGGTTAAACAGAGGCGAGAGCTTTAGCTTCTGTAAAAATAAATAATTCATATTAATGTCAGTCMAGCCACAGATGAATTCTGCTGTAATGTCAACATGAAAGAGAGATGTCTCGAGGAACAACTAGCAGGACTGCCTTCCAGAGAGCGCAGTGTGGATGAGCCATGGTTTTGTTTGCCTGAGATGAAGCTATAACACTATATCTGTTTTAAGTGACTTGAGGAAAATGCAAAAAGCTCGTCTCCTGTTGATGGAGTGCTGTTTGCACTCGCTGAGAAGAGAGGGAAGTTGGATGGACTGGATGGAGGACAGGAATAAATTTCCCATTATTCATCCTTCAAAGCCTTTGTCTCTCCATCGCACCGCCTCCCTCTGAAGTCATGCTTCTTTGCATCTCATCTGCATCCACTCATGTGCCATTTGTCTCCTTTGACTCCTCTCTCAGATTTGCTGGCATCATGCATCCTTGCGTTTATTTATTTATTTATTTATTTATTTATTTATTTATTTATTTATTTATTTATTTATTTATTTATTTATTTATTTATTTATTTATACTTTTATCACCTCTTTTTGTCACATTTCAGTTTCTCGCCACCTTCCTCCCCTCTTTTCCCATTTCTCGATGAGATTGTTTTAAGGTATGGCGGATTCAATCTTCCTAATTAACCCGGTGCTTTATCCCCTCCAATAATCTGCTTTTGTGAGACGAACATCTCATTTTTGCTAATTTGGATACRTGTCAGTGGCGTCACATTAAAACGTTTTCCCCAGGTTTTATTGGTAAACCAGTGTTCACTTAGCGTATTGATTCATTACTCGGATCTTTACCCGCCATGTCGACTGCTTTTTTTGTTTTTGTTTACAGCACATTGTAACATTTACTGTTAGACAGTTTTCTTTGTGGCGGCGCTTGGCGACTGTGTGCACAACTATCAGGAGCTAAGTGCTTTGAAGTTCATCCTGCTGCGCTGCGTTTGGAGGGAACAAAAGTGAGTTTTAGATTCTGTTGTTAACACTTCCCGAGAACAAACAAGGAAAACAACAGAGCTCTTGTTGAGTTTTTTTCCCTCTCAGTCGAATGTCCAATACGAAGATACGTACAATTATTCACTGCTCTTTCCTGTTTCTGTGTATTTATGGTTGGATTGTGCACATATGTCTGATGTATGAAAGCTTTTTCTTTGCTTTTGTTCTGCTTCCACGTACAGGTGCTCTGATTTAACCCTAGTTGTTCATTAAAACAGGATGCCTGTGACATTTATAAAGAGCTCAACTACTTAGCAGGCAGCTGCACTCACAAACCCACCCTGCCCCTGAGTTATTATCCCCGGTGGGTGAAAGTGAGTATGTGAAAAGGCGATATAACAGAAACGCTATATTACACCATTTAGTCTTGATACATTTACGCCTAATCTATGAGATGGTTTAATGTGAGACATGTCCCATAAATAACTATCAATACTTCTGTTAATTAAAATTATTATTACTGCCAGCGTTTCTTGGCAGGAGGATGCCTTTGCTGAAGGCAGCGAAGGACAATTTGTCATTCGGCACACAGGTCCCCTGGGATTTTGTGAAACAAGCACAATGCCCTAAAATGCAAATACTGTAAGTATTTCATGCAGAAAAAGGGACAGAGTAACATTTTCTCCAATTTGCAGGTATTAGATTAAGAAAATGCATCTATAATTCAGGTGGCGTGTGACATTGACATACTGCTGATCAGCAGAGTCTTCTGGAAATTACATTTCTGCATGACTAAATTGTTTTCCTAATTGCATAAAGATGCAACATAATTCCTGGCTATATAGGTTATCTTCAGTTTGGTCTTTTTTTTAGATGAGCAAAAAACCTGAACCCCTGAACAGGTCTGGGGTTTGGACTCAGGTTTAAACACAATCACCTATTTGTGGTTTAGTTTAAAAAGCTACAACAACTAAGCTGGTCAAAGGGAGTAGATGTGTGATTAAAAGTGACACGTGACAGATTTGTGACCTGTTCAAGGTCAGAGGTCTGGAGGATATGGTGGACCTAAACTGCCATAATTAAAATTAAAAGCAGAAATATATGCTGTAAATGGCTCAATAAATAAATAAACACTTAATATCTTAAATTGCACCAATGTTTTATATGTTTTATAATTTAATTGACCATATTTATTTTTCTAGCTTAGTTTTAACAAATTATATATTTTATCACACATTAAAATTTATAGTTTTGTAAATATATATATTTTTGTTTTTCCTTGTACTTGTAGATGCATTTGTGTCTCTTATTATTTTTTAAAWTTTATCTTATCATTTTATGTCTATGTGTACATTTTTCCATCTCCTGGTTTTACTTGACCTGGTGCAGTTCTGCCTCATCAGGTCAGCTCCTGTACTGTTGGTCAACAGACAGGAAAGAGCAGGATCTTTGCAGATCTATTGCATGTCAGTGCTGCGTCAGTTCAGCATGGGAACAGCAGTAGTGTGCTGTGTCATTAGAATCAGTACATTAAAATGAACTACAGGAGACAGAAAACTGTAAGAACAACACATAGAAATAAGACTTTGTATTGTCCAGCACTAACTGATGAATGATTAAACATGTCATCGATCTGTTGAAGTTTCTGTATGAAATACATTCTTTCAGTTTTAATTTTCTGCAGTCGATGATGGAATTGTTTTGTGCTGAATGCTTTTCATGATTCAACCTGGACTTGAACCTGCGGCCTCAGAATCATAAGACTGCAGCACTGACCACCCACTTWTTTCTTTTAATTATATTTTATGCTGGTCTTCTGTCCACCTACTTGATCTGAGATTCTGTCCCTCGCTGACATTAAATTTGGAGGATTAATATTTTTATTATAATTTTTGCTGTGGACATTAAAGTCCCCCACTGAAAGCAATAACGTGTAACCTTGTTAACAGGTGTATAAGACTTTATAAGACATAATAATCAGTCATGGATCAAGGCTGCGGATAAGTGCTTTGATTCTGCAGTGCACATCTAGTCTAAAGGAGATGAAAGTCTGCATGTTCTGTGTGTTTTAAGAATGTTTTGAGTATTTATGCGTTGAGAATTTACAGCTGGTTTGTTAAATGAAAGCAAGGAGCAAAGCAGAGCAAAGGTACCTTCTCTTTTTTCCAGTGTTTTTCTTTTTTCAGACATCTTCAAAACTTTTACACGAAATTAATTTTCCCAATAAACTAACACTGTCTTGTTTATTTCTTGTCCCGCTCTTGTTAGCAGTTCCTAAACACAAGCTGTGAGACTCATCTGCCCTCCTACTGACCACATAGCCACCAATCACTCCTGTTCTGCTTCAGCTGGTGCTGCTTCCTCACAATAAACCTCAAGTCCCTATCCAGGTTACATAGCTGTTCTTAACATAAGCTACTACAGTAAAAATCGTAGTCTAGCATCATCATCATCATCATCATCATCATCATCATCATCATCATCATCATCATCATCATCATCATCATCATCATCATCATCATCATCTTCATCATCATCATCTTCATCATCAACTTTATTTATTTAGAGCTTTAACATCAGCCACAGCTGAAACAAAGTGCAGAACAAGTCTAATTTTATTGTTGTCAATCTAGAGCCAGTCTATTTAACTAAATTGCTCAGAAAGCCAACAGCTCAGGGGCCAGAGGTTCAACAGTTACTGTCATCACATAAATTAGGGCCTGCGCACTGTGAAACAGCAGCAGGTCCCGAGTGTTATTATTATTATTATTATTTTTTATTTTTCTTTGACGGGAAGCTTTTATAATTTGAAATCTAGTTTTATTCTAAATAAATTCACTGGCAGGTGGAATGAGTTTTATAGCCCTGCCATAAATCAACTATACTGCATAACAGATTCACCTCTGTTGGAAATATTAATACTTCCATCAGAGATGATTACAAAATTAGTAATTTCAGATCTTTTTCAATGCTTTTCTTACTRATTCTCTTTTTCTGATTTAAAATCTATTTTTATTAAAATTGAAAACTCTTTGGAGCTGGATGGGGTCACCAGTTGATTAGCTTTGGAGAGGGTCAAATGATGAATTACTTGTTTCTTGTTGCAAGCAGTGCAAAGGGAAACAATTGTTATAATTCTTATACACTTTTATAAGACCTTTCATTAACTCATCTTTTTATGGAGACTATGGTTGAATTTTACAAATCTAATGAACGGCCTCTGCTGGATGTAGCATCTGCATTTTCACACAATCCATTCAGTGTGAGCACAATAAATCTGTGAGACATTTTAACCCAAAATCTTCCAAAATGTACAATATACAGTAGCTCACCACAGATTAGTGTTTAGGAGTTAAATGAATAACAGCTGCTGTGGATACAACAGTATCTGAGCCAGAAACACAAACACAAAGCTTGAGGTGAACTCACTCTCCTAATCTCATGTTTGCTGCTTCAAGGTTAATGTCAACACTTTTCTGTCTCTACCTATCTTTTTCCCCTCTCTGACTGTCATTCTCTCTTTCCTCTACCTTTATTTCTGTTCGGCTGCAGATCAATTGCCTGGGTGACTTGAGTAAATCTTAATGCTCAGGGTGTATGTGACAAAGTTTAATTGTGTGTGTGTGTGTCTGTGTGTGTGTGTGTGTGTGTGTGTGTGTGTGTGTGTGTGT
>NW_013952405.1:7401738-7416047 GCF_001266775.1 Austrofundulus limnaeus
CACACACACACACACACACACACACACACACACACACTTTCCAAGTAGTTCCACAAAATTTCCCGTTCAAATATATAAAAATCCAGAACCTAAAAGGATTATGATGTTTTAAAAAGCTGCAACAAAACCTGTATTTTTGACATAAAACAATTTTGTAAAAAATTTGAATAAAAAAGCTTTCAAATTGTAAAAACAACCCATAAAGCAAACAGAGATTTTTCACAGCAAAGCACATGGTTCATGCAGGGGTGTAAATTTCTGTCTTGCCATTGAGGGTGAGAGGTATAAACCCTCTGTTTTCATTTATTGAATCGTTTACTTTGTAAAACGATTCAGGATATTTTGGAGTTAAAGTACACTGTAATGCTTTTACTGTGTTTTAACTAACTTTCCTGTTTCCTGTATAACCTGCACCTTTTCTGTTCCACGTCAGTTCAGAAATAAAAGGCTTAACCCCCTCCCATTTTTTTTTACAACAGAAACAAATATTTGACATTTTTAGGATGTATTATGACATACCAAACATTTCTCAATTTTCCAAGAGTATGTATTTACTAGTGCTGTGCAGCTGTGTACTTAACCAGTTCGTTTCTATTGCAAATCATGTCAATTTATTATGGGGGTTCTATTGGGAAAATATTCTCCTTCAGTTTTTAAACTTGCTTTAGTTAAAATAAAAATTTCTAGAATTAGAAAAGAAGCAAGATTCTGTGCATTTACTTTTAGATTGGTGTGTTATTTATAACGAGACAGCTGCAGCTTCTCACGTTACGATCACCACGTTCCACATTTCCGTTGCTCATAATTGTTGCTGACTTCTTTGCGTGTCTTATATGGGACTGTGAGTGTGCTCGGCGTAGGTCCTCTCTCTAATCAGTGTATGATTTTAGGTCAGATGGATCTTTAATGCATGCACATGGAAAAATGAAAGCCTGATGAAGTGTAAAATCCTGCCCTGAAGAGAGGAGAGAAACAGAGTGGGAGAAGCCCCACTGTGCTTTGGATGGCGTGGACCAGGTGGTGTGAGAGAAAGCAAAAGGAAGATGAGTCAAAATGTTTTGGGAGGTGTAGCGGAGGTGGTATTCAGTGAGCACCTGGGACTGACAGCCTCTGATTCAAACTCAGGAGATCCAATTCAGATTCTGAACCCCACCCCACCCCACCCCCAGCTTATGATGCTTTGAAGGGGCTTGTGACAGCTCATTTCCTTCCCTGTCCTCTTCTCTCCTTTCCTCTTCTCTGTTTCGAGGGTCCCGTTATTACCTGCTGATTACAGACCTGTCAGTCCTGACAAGCCTGCTGATTGGACTGAGTGTGGGCGTGTAGGCTCATTCAGTTTGCTCATGCCCACGTGAAATGCCCCCTTTCAGTGCGTTGCTTTCTTGCTTGTGTGCTTACCCGTCTGTTTGGGCACCGGTGTGCATGTGTGCACCTATCCTTTCCTCTGATTTTGATTGCAGCAGGAAAGCACTGTGGTGCAAGAGCAGGAAAAAACAAGAGGAAGTGAAGCTTTTGTTTTTATGAGATGTGTATTTGGGAGTAGCATTGAACCTTAACACTTGCACTGTGCTTAGTAGTTTTTAGTTTATGCCAATCATTTCTTTATTAATAATGAGATGCTTTGCAGTTTAATTACCCTTCAYTTGTTCTTCATGCAGTATGTTGACTGTTTTTGATCTTTTTTTTACTTGACATTTAAATTGCAAATGCCTTACACACAAGAGAACTGTAAAAAAACGGTTCTTTGGAAGAAATTTTTGTTTCCATGTAAACTAGACTTTTGCCAAACAAGTGGTTTAACTTCTCAGACGAACAGCAAAAATGTGGGTGGGCTGCCTTCATTTGCACCACTCTGGGCCCTAATGGATCCCAGCTTACTTGTAGCATTAGACATTATTTGATAAAAAGTTACTTCAACTGTAAAAAAAACTTTAACAATACTTTAGGCTGTTTAGTTTATATAAATTTTGAAACAGATATTGCCACACAGTCTATGCCAGTTTATTAGCGCTGCAAAGCATAGCTACTGAGTAAACAAGGACGCTCACTAGGTTTTCCAGAGTGAGGCTGAAAGTGATCTCTAGCCACCACGAAGTTTGATCAGCCCTTTTAAATGAAACCAGATCAGTTCACAAAGAGGTGAATGTAGCAATGACTCAGCGTGCAACTGAAATTGTGGATGGAGTACAATAGAGCTGCTTCATTGAAGGAGAACCTCTGTTTAGCCTGTTAGCTTTTTGCGTTAGCGCCATGCAAACACATAAATAAATGGCTATTTAGTATTCATATGTTAAATTTTAATTTGGCTATTTTTGCATCCCATGCCTTTGACTGCTACTTATTTCATGCAAATAAATGTTTGAATGGAATTGCAGTGTTTTTTGGCCTAAAACTAAACAGATGTCAAAATAAAGAATTGTCACAGGCACAACAAATACTAAACATGCCATTTTCAAATAGCATTGTAAAACAAAACATATTTCAGTCGTTTTTAAAACATCTGCAAATTTCTTATCAAAAATGAAAAATACACAGTTATCTGTCAGTGGAAACATGAAAGTTGATTTCAGCACTAAGTGAATCTGATAAGGATTCCACACGTGTTCTGAGGTCATCAATRTGTGCCACAGCAGGGTCATTAAAAAGTGTCTGTGAAGGGGAAGTGGCCTGATTGCCTATTTGACCTTTAAAAGGTAATTGCCACTTTTACAAACTAATAAAGACTGCTGAAAAGAGCCAAACCAATTTTAGTGGAAACTATAACCCCGAACAATAAACAACAACTAAAAGTTGTGTTTCTTCACAGAGACATCAAGAAAAATATAGGAAAATAGCTCTCAAAAGCACTCAAATTGAAATCTTTAGTTTTTTTTTATTCAGTTCTACTTTGCCTTACCTTAGGCCCATAAATATTTCTAATAAAGTCAGCTCTCTGTATGTTGTAATGAACAATGTTTATTAATAATGGAGGTTGCTGCACATTGTGCAGACGTTATAGCTTGAAAAGCTTTCATCCATTAAAAGTTTCTTCAAGGCTTCCTATTAGATTTTTCTGTCTGATAAAAATGGGAATTGGAGATTTAAGGAAAATATTTTTTGACAAACTTACTGTCTCAGGGCTGAAAGGTTCCCTGGATTCAGCCAGCATGAAAGTCCAAGTTTGTACAGAAGATTAAAAAAAAATCATTTTCAGTCCCCAAACCATCACTGCTTTAAACACAATTGAGTTTCTGTTTGTTTGTAAGAATTAGAAACGTCTAGAAGAGGAACATAATTGAAAGATGTAGGATAAAAAAGAGGAGAAAAAGGAACTTGATGTTCAGTTTCTGAGTTTAAATAAAGAAATTATTGCAATGAAGCAAAGTTTGATGCACAAATTTTTTTTCTCATTTTGTTTTCTCTGGTCATTTCACGTTCCTCTCCCTTTCAAGAAATGTGAATGCTAGGATAGTTGATTGCCTCTAATTTGCTCCTGTGATGGCTTGGAGACTTGCCTGCTGCGTAACCCTTCCTCTCTAACTGTCCCTGAACAAGATAAAGAAAGTGGAAGAGGAATGAGTAAAGGTTGAAGGCATCTAAACGGGTTGGAAAAAAACACCCGAGTCCTTCAGGAAACAGATAAACCAGCAAACTTGAAAACATAAAGAAGCAGGAGAAAGGTCAAACGATACACTGAGAGGAGCTGACAAGATAATAGCCAACTTGTCAAGCCTCAGTGAACAAGAACAGATAAGGACAAGATCAAAAAAAGGAGGTTAAAAGCCGACATCAAAATATCCAAAATAGGAAAACAAAGGAAGAATTTAAAGCAATAAATCTGGCATTTACTGAGCGCTGGGTGACAGCTGTGGTCATCGTGTCTTGTAAACCCCCCCCCCCTCCAACAGTGTCGCTGTGTTGGTGCAATAATTACCATCTAAGTGTTTCCTCTTAAGTGTGCCCATGATAAACAACACAACCATCAACCGATACCACCATCACCAGAGGGAGCAGCAGGCGCCCCGCGGCGGTGATTCAACATCATTTGTGAACATGACTGGCTGCGGGCATTAGAGACGCAACATTACATCACACCATGCCTTTTACTAATGATGTGGAAAACTAGATACCATCTCTTACTGTCCTTCACTCACCGAATGCTCCAAAGGGGGAAAAAAACCATGAAGAACACAGTTGTTCTTTTGTCTTTGGCTGTATTTGTGTTTAAAARTCACATAAACCAAATACAAAAAGGAGAACGTACTTCAGTGGTGACATTATCCAAGGAAACATTTAGTCTTTTTTTTTTTTTAGCTTGCAGTATGTTTGCCTTAAGCCCTTTTCTTTGTGATGTTTTCTTCCCAACCTCCTCAATCAAAATACACCACTGTCAGGTAGCCTCCCATGGAGGCTTTGTGAGCTCCACAGCGCTGGGAAGAGTTAGCTCGCCATATCTGCTAAATCTCCCTTTAATGTTGCTTCTCTCTACCAAGAGATGTAACATCTGTGAAATAGGGGAAATGGCGGAAAATCCCATTTTCAAAAAGACATCGCAGCAAGGCTCACTTATCTGTGAAGACTGATGCAGCAAACGCATTCAAGAGTGTGCATTCCTGCGTTCCTTCTGTGAGGCTGTCTGGGTGAGTTTATGAGTGCTTCTGTAATATTGCAGCCCAAAGACACCCGGCCTTTGTTTTGGTGCATGCGCAGGTGACGACTTATGCACAGGAGCATGCCTTGGCAGCCTGCATTAAACCTTTCTGCATCAAGGCTGTCATCATCTCACCTCTTGTTATTAGCAGCTCCTCTGACAGCCCACTCCTGACTAAATTAACTTTCCCCTCATTTTAAGTTTCATTGACTCCGACTTCCTCAAACTCTTTACGCCGACTGTCACCAGGCGCGTGTTTCTCCTGCTTTTAGCCTCATCTCATTTCCTTTTTTACTTTCTTTTCCAACCTCCTCTGTGTCTAACAATGCAAGAATAAGTCGGTTTTCCACTTCTTTTTTTGTAAAATTTTCACATTCTAATGTGTCTGTACCTATAGTTAAGATGTGCTGGACATATCAATCTTAAAAAAAAAACAGAGATAAAAAAAGATCCCCCCTAAAAAAAAAATTGGAAGGGAGATTGCGATTGTTTGGAAACCAATTGCTTGTCTTGGCTTTGCAGAAATCCATTTGCACATCATTTCCATCATAAAAAGGACACAAAGACATGGATGGTGGCTGTAATTTACATGAGTTCAGAAACTCTTTAGAGGAGCTTTTCATTTCTGTCACATGCATATTCCACCAGAAAACCCACTTACGGCTGTCACACGTGAGTTCTTAAATAAAATTAAGCAGGAGGTGGCTTCAAACTGGAATCAAGTTCAGACAATTGGATGCACCATCTGTCTCGCCTTCCAACAGCCCCCATCTGACGGAAGTAAATACCAGCCAAGTTTAGCAAAAGGTTAAAGTAAATGCCACCACTTGCTGCTTTATTTCTGGAGTCATTTGGTGATTATCGAAATGGTTGTATTTGCTAGCATGATTACATGAAAGAAAAAGTCCAACAAGTGATGCTAAACATGAAGGGCTGACATGTACAGCACCATAGCTTGATGAAGTTGTGCTCCATATGCTCCAGTCATAACAGAAAACCTCAGTAAAGTACAAAAAAGCAACAACAGCTCTCATTTGCCTTCAGCTCCCAGTAGATGCCCACGGCCACACAGTATCTGTCTCTTTCTGCCTCTGTTTTCAGGCATTTATTTGTTCCGAGGTTCAAAATGTAAGTTTTATGCTGGCAAAATAACATTTACTTGAGGCAAGCCAGAGCCTAACATATGTTTTATCCTGTTTATGAGGATCAGCTGTAGAAAAATTGAACACAGAAGCTCCAGAGGTCGGATGCTCGAGGCATTCACTGCAGTTTGTCAAAGAGAATTTTGTCTTTGCATGATCAGTGGAGGCCCCACGTTCAGCAGGTCAAAAGGGCACGACACGAAATACAAAATATGTCGAACAGCTGAACAGTGTTTGAAGCAAATAACTACGGGTTTGACAAAAAAACGAAGAAATATTTATTGACTTTAGTTTCTTCTTGCCTTTTGAAAAATAGTTTCACATTTTTGGTGGTTCTTTGACCACAATCTAATGCCATATTTATAACGAATAACTGTCAAAGAACCACGTAACAAAAAAGAGAGAAAGCAGAAATATATTCAAAATCAAGCCTCTTATATTGCTTTTTTGTTGTTTTCAGCWACTGGCAGAGAAATAAAAAACAGGCTTAAAAATGTATTTATTGTTGGGGTATACTTGTAAGACTTTAAGTTACTTAGGAGAGCAGCAGAGGCCAAAATTTCTTGTTTAGTGACAAATATGGACTCAACTGGATGTGAGGCACGAGTAAAAAGGAGAAAACTGCAAATTACTGTATCTGACGCCCAATTTCCTGCAAACAGTTGGCCATTTCTTCCTTTCAATATCCAGTCACATAATCAAATATAAGTAAATATAAATTTATTTTACTACAGCTACAACGATGATGGAGGCATTTACTGAAACAAATCTTTGACCAAATGTGATCATTTGTATTTGTTTATCACTTTAAACATCATGCAATCTGTGTTTGATATTTGATAAAAAAAGTGCAACAACTGCTCAACAGCATCCAACAATTTCTTACAGAAATGTGTCCCTCAAGTACAAGAGGGATGGCAGGTACTATTGACTCTACGAAAAAAAGACCATTTGAATAAGTCATATGTAAAGTGATGAAAACATTGCATTATTTGTCAGAATGGACACACAGATTTATTTGTTTTATTCCATCCGTTCGTTTTCTTCCATTTAYCCAGGGTCGGGTCGTGGGGGCAGCAGACTAAGCAGAGAGACCCAGACTTCCCTCTCCCCAGCCACTTGGACCAGCTCCTCTGGGGGAATCCCATGGTGTTTCCAGGCCAGCTGAGAAGCATGGTCCCTCCAGTGTGTCCTGGGTCTTCCTGGTCTCCTCCCAGTGGGACATGCCTGGAACACCTCACCAGGGAAGCGTCCAGGAGGCATCCTAACCCGATGAACCACCTCAACTGGCTCCTCTTTGTTTTATTCATGAAAAAAGCTCCAACAAACAATAATTGATAAAACTTGAGCAAAACCAACAAAACTCAATATGTCTATGTGTAAACAGGCCACCTCATTTGAGGAAACTTTGCTTTGTAGTTTTAGTATCGTTTAAAAGTTTTATTTCCTCTAATGATTGTGAGAGGCTGGTGGTCAAAGGTGAATCTTTTGTGGGCAAGGCCACCATTGGCCCTCCCCTGGCTCCAGGTTTGTATCAGGTTGTGAATATAATTGTTCCTCCGTTCACCAGGATATGTCACTCTGCAATGCTTTGGAAAACATAAAAAATCTTCCAATGACCTGTGTAATTTGTATTTCTTTCAATATCTTGCACCAAAAACATTAAGATTTACTTGAATTTCGTGTTCAATTCCAGTACAAAAAAACACTCATCTTAAAAGCTACAAACAATCACTATTCAAATCCCTCAGCGATGGGGGATATTGGCGTCCTGCTTAAATCCTGCTTCACACTCAGAGTTAGGAAGATCTTAGGATCTTCATGTCTTTACTCAAGATGTGCTGCACACAAGTGCTCCATCCAAACATCTCCAGTTCTGGATGCTGTCCACCCCAGTGCCCTGAGGTTTGTCAGTGGTTATGATCACCTCACTCATCACTGTGAGCTGAACACTAAATCTGGCTAATTTTCTCTGAGTGCATGCAGGTACACACACTGGGTGACTCTGCTAGGCTTAGTTCCATCTCATTTGTGCAATTTTACACAAAATACTACAGCAGCCTACTATGCCCTGTGCTCTAACAACGTTGTCCATTTATCAGTTCCTTGTGTCAGAACTGATTTAGGGGGAAAGGGTGTTGAGCTTTGCTGCCCTCTTGGAACGCCCTGTAGGCTGATCTCAACATGCCAGACCTCAGTTTTTGAGCTTTCTGCTCCATCCTGAAACACAGTCAGTGAGACATTTGAAGGTTGCAAGAGTTTTAAATCACTGCCTGTATTTGAACTACGGCTTGTACTTTATTAAAACTAGTGCATGTTTTTTTAATCTGAGTATGTAAAGGATTGGACCCAAAATTCAGGTAGACTCAATGTGAATATTAATGTACTGACATCTTAGCCTATATTTATTTATTWTTTTTGCAAAAAATCATGTTGATCTCAATACGTTTTGTATTTGTTTGAATAAAGATAATGAACRACATACACAAAAATATATTCAAGGTCCCGTCACACCAGGCAAGTTCTGAAAATTTTGTTAAACACTTAAGATGTGTACATCGAATATGTAGATACATTTTATTTTACCTCACACCAATATCAAATCTGACAGTGAATTCAAAAAGGACATTAAAACCCCTTTAAAATAACACTATAATCTTGGTATTATCTCAAATATTAAGGAAGTTATGGATGTTTTTGTTTGGTAAATGAAGCTTACGATTTCTGTTGTAATTTATAGCTGAATAAATTGGGTCTTTGTGAACATTTTGCATTGTTTTGTATTTTTTTTTATAATTTCTCAGGATTTTCTCAATGTTAATATATTACCATGAAATTTTAGAAATGATCCACCTTTTGCTTTTTTTTTATTTTTGGAAGCATACTGTATCTTAAAACCAAAAATATGTTACAATACCCAATGTAAAAGCAGCAGAAAATATACAAAATAGATTTAAAAGGCTCACGTCACCAAGTTTCAACATGATGCCACTTGGAAATCCAAGAAATGAATGTTGTTTAAAAACTATGTGGATTTTTGTTCCATAAACAAATTCCCTCAACCAATGACAGCGTGCAAAATGTGTCAAGTGACAAAGACGAGTGTCAACACACTGCATGTGGACAATTCTGTAGAAAAAAAATGCACTTTGACGTTTCAAATCATAATAAMATTTGGAACAAAGACAGATAAAATAATGTTCTTCATGTAAGCTTGTCTATTTAAGGGGTAACTGGAAAAATCTGGATGATTTATCATTTCACGAGGGTTTATCAGAATCTTTTGAAATAACGAAACAGGAGCAGTAATTAGGGAGGTCACCCTCAGTGCAGTGTTGTGCAATCCGGTCACAGCGGTCTGAAAGAAAATAGCAGCAGCTGATGATGATGATGATGATGATGATGATGATGATGATGATGATGATATGTCAACATCACTAGAAGACGGAATTAGAAAAAAATGTACTTGAAGCCTCTTTTGGATGCATACACTTCGTAATGCTAATGAGTTTAACAAAAATAACCATATATGAGTAATTCATCTTAACAAATTTTCCATAAATTATCTAAAAAGGACCTTGTGAATTTTAAAAACTTTTTCATCTGTTATTTCCATTTTTTCACAGTTGTTAAAAATGTTTATTTTTTTATTTATGAGTTTCTGACTGGTTAYATTTTAAAAATAAAACTACTTAGGTCGAAGCGCCAAAAATAATTGCTACAGGCCAGGAAAAGATATTGTTTTGGCAGCTCTGTTACCTGGGAAACACTGGTAGATTTTGATAAATGCCATCGCTTCTCACTGAAGCTTTGACATCATCCTGATAACAAGGCAGGTTGTTCTGACAGAAGCAAAATAACTTTTTAACGCCGCTGAGCACAAAAATGTCACCTAATGTGGTGCTGGCACGTAATTTTTTAAAAATATTTTTTTAAAACACATTTTGTGCTTCCATTTAGTGAGGCTATGTTAACAAGTCTAGCTCTTACAACACTAGAGACGGGTAAATGTCAGACAGGAGCTGACAAGGAGACACAAAGAAATATCCAAACATAGAAAGAAAATAAATACAAACAAAGCTTGACAGCAAGCAACATAAATATAACCCAGCTGAGGGTAAAAAAAAGTGAACAGGGTGAAATATTGAAGAAAACAGGTATGAAAATAATTGTTCTTTTTATTTGTTCACAATCCACCTTTATTGTAACACAGCCTCTAAAATGCTGTCCACCCCTTATTGTGAAACTCACACATTAGAAGTAACAAGGGCTCAGAAAGGATTAAGACAACTAAAACTGAAAGATTTCACCTTAACTGTAGTTTTATAAGAATTAGTAATGAGTCGGGATATTTGCATAAAGATATGGATAAAATCAGAATACTTGCATCTTTTCTTAGTTTGTCATCAGTCAGTTYAGGGAAATTAGATAATCTTGTTGAGAGACTGACTGACATTTATATGTGATTGTGTTTGTTGCAATGGCGCATGGTGGGGATGTGATGTTTGGCTAAATTGTTACTTGATGTCTATGTAGTTTTATTGCTGAGTAATTTCAGAATATTAACTCTGTAGTCRCTCAGGCGATGCCCTTTGGATGTTTAGGTAATAATCCCCACCCTCCCCTGCGCTTCTTTGCTGTTATCTTTGCCAACTTCATGCCTGTTCCTCCATTCCACTGCGCAAAGTCACAGGTGATGAAGGCTTTTTAAAATGTTTATCTGGCTCTTTATGCCTCAACCTTTCTTAGCACACCTGTAGATAAATCCACCCAGTCTGGGAAGTCGTACTATGAATATTTGAGGAAAATTCATGTTGTTATTTCTTTTTTTTCCCTCAAATGCACAAAAAAATCATGTGACCTCAAATTATATGGGCTACAGCGGAACAGATTAAACTGCTGCCTTAACCCAGGTGCAAGTAAAAGTCAGGAATAAACAAGATGTGTTTCATCACTCTGTATGCACTGTGGTTGCACAACTGAGCACTACAGAGAGAAACATTCTGCTCAAAAACCCAGCAGGAAGCTCATGTGGTAAAAAAGTGAAAAAGACAGTAAAGTGGTGATGTGCTGCGTGAATTTAACAAGGCTGCATTAAAGTTTTCTTTTTGTTTGTGACTGTAAGAGTATGGAGGATAAGCTYATGTAGTAAAGCAACTAATGCTTTTACAAAGTAAACTAATATTAGTTCTGTTAGKAAAAACTCTCATGAAGCACAGGCAGATTTTATTGAAACACCAAGAAAATAATTACTGAATCAACCTCTACAACAGATTACCTCTGGAGTCAGTCCAATTCAGGATGGCTTCTGCAAAAACTAAAGTGGTTAGGACTTGGACGGACATTGACCTCATGCTGGGTTTGATATCCATCCACACAGTCAGAGTGCTGGCTGATAAAGCGTCATTTGTTTCAAAATTTTGCCTCTACTGGAGTCAATTCTCTCTTCTTTGTTAATAAAATAACTCCCTAAACAARTAATGAATTCTGATGAAGCTCCCAGAAAGTAATCATGGGACATTKACAACTGAGTTAMTCTRATTAAAGATGGCCTCCAAAAGCTAACCAACATCAGTCAACACAAAAATGATTATAACTTASTCAGTTTTRCAGATGTTGACCTAAAATGTGGTGYGGTCATAGCTGAGCATCTCCCCCAACACATACTTTGAGCACTAACTCCCTGATTTATGTTTTAASTTCAAACATTTAGAATACATGTGACTGCTTGCATCAGCACTGTCAGCAATCTCATCCATACGAATCATGGGATGTTTACAGATTATTAGCTTTTAGAGTCAACACAATTTAAAATGGCCACTGATGCTAACTGACATTGACCCATACAAATAATAGCTGTAATACATTTACAGTAAAAGTATGACTATTTATAAAGTTCTTTACTTACTGCTGTTTTAACTAAGATTCTGCTCTTTTGACTCAGTGACATACAATTAAACAAAAAAAAGTCATTTGATGCTGATAAACAGCCTAATCTGCAACACAACACAGTTTTWTTKTTTTATTTCCAAAATAAACTTGGACTTCTTTCACAGCRTGAGAATAGTTCTGCTTCCTTCTGR
Organism: Austrofundulus limnaeus; assembly: GCF_001266775.1. NCBI lineage: Eukaryota > Metazoa > Chordata > Actinopteri > Cyprinodontiformes > Rivulidae > Austrofundulus > Austrofundulus limnaeus. The sequence goes on from NW_013952405.1 coordinate 7,413,594, forward strand.
CATTTTCTCATCATCCTTCTGCCTCCCTCCCATCTCTTTTTCACCCTTTTCCCTGCCTGCCTCCATCACAGCATGCTCGACTGGGGTGAATTAACCTTTCTAAGGAACAAAGCCATTACAAGCATGGGTGCATCCCACCATGCATGCAAGCATGTTCGTGTTTGTTAGAGTTACGCAAGCTTGTATGTGGCTAATGTAAGCGCGCAGTTATGCAGACTTTCCCTCAGGGAGGGAACTCGCGGATACAGTCTTTTGTTTTTTTTTTTTTTTTGCTCCTGCCTCAGATTACAGTTTGTTTTATTAATGCTATGGTAATCTGTTTTTCCCCCTCCTCCTCTGGACTCCGTGCTTCCCCGAAATGGAGAGAAGCTCGAAGGACACCCATTGATCTAAGCGGCTCCAGAGACCCCATGCCTCTTAGCTGGTTTCTGGCGTGGCCGTCTTTCAGTCTTTCATAAATGCTGGTGGAGAAGAGTGGCCGCTGGGGGATAGCTACAGACGATACGCTTAAAACAAAAGGCTGGAAAGGTGCCAGAGCCACCAGTGGAATGGCCTGGCCCTTCTGTGGCTGCATGACCAACTCGTTTTTCATTATACGCCTATTTGCAACGCTGTTTTTCCACTTCAGTGCCTGATTGACACAAAGTGCTGGCGGCTAAACATGTTGCCAAATAAGCTAGGTGAAACAAATTAGTGGCTGTGTTGCTGGCCTCATCATGATTTAATTTGCTGCAAATGTCAGTAAGTCTCAGAGGTTTTTTCATGCTACACCTGTTCACACAGCAAAGTGTGGAACTTTGTAACAAATTTTAGTTAAGACTTTGGCTTCATTGAAACATGTAAAAATTAAAGTTTTAAGCAAACTTTTCATACATAATACTGTATTTTACTTATCATGTGCACATAAAAGCGCATCACGTGTTGAAACATTGACAGATACTTAAGAAATCTCTGCCTCCTTCTTTATTTCCTGGTTTTTGTTTTTACATCTGTGCCTCTTTCAATCTAGTCGCTATTTGCCTCCACCTGCAGGAGGCAGCCTATGAAATATTAATTATGATGCGCTATCAAGAATATGTGCCTTGCCTACTGAGAAGCTCTGTGTGCGTGTGTGTGTGTGTGTGTGTGTGTGTGTGTGTGTGTGTGTGTGACAGCATGTGTGTCCATCTTGGGGCTCGTGCTCTGCCTGCTAATGACCAGTGTTTTTGAGACCTCTTGCCCTTTTTGTCTTTCTACTCTTGTCCGTTTTCCTTTTCCTGCCCCTCTCACCTTCCAATCCTACACACAGGTTCAAAAACAAGCCTCTGCCATCTCGCTGGTGTAAATTGAATCTTTTCCAGCCTTTATCCTTCTGTTGTCTCTTTTTATTGTTATTTTTAGTTTTAAAGACTATGAAGTAATGAGGGTTTTGCGCACGGTCAGTGAGACCCTCCTAACCCCACTCAATACCATCTGTACTTTATTTTTTTCTCTTGTATTGTTACTTTCTCTTGTTGTCACCTCTCTATCTTTTCCTTTTGTTTCATTAATCAAGTGCATGTGCTGATGTGTAGGCTGGAGGTCAGCACTGTTTTAATGTGAACACCATGTGACACATCAGTTAGTGTGCTCTGGTTTGTTGAGTATCAGTAAAGAATCATGGATTTCTATGTGACTTACTCAGCAGAAGACTGGTTTTGAAAGAATGCAAATTGTGACTCAGAGTTTATGTCAGAAATAAAGGAGAAATCACTGGGGGTGCATGAGCAGACAGATTACTCTGCAAAGTAATGTGTAACCAAAATTTTTGAAGAGTTAAACACATGCAAATTTAAATTTGCAAAAGTAAATATTTTTGGGTTGAACTTCTGTGAAATCTGTATTTTTTTTTCTTCCTGACATAAATAAAGCAACTCCTTTTAAAATAACTCTTTGATGGGATCCAGAGCTTGACAATCTGTTTCACGGAGCTGTTCAGTTTCGAAAGAGTGACATCATTACAGTATGTTTGGATAAACCTCATCATGTGGCGTACATGATGACGTAATTCCAGCTTTTGGGCTGTACTATGTGTTTTCTCGAGCAGAACCCCCTTTTCCCTGAGCTGCTGTTCTCCACCACACTGGGTTTTATTTTTGTGAAAAAGTGAAGAAGGAGCAATTTGTAGTTTGATTTTATTTTACTCCCCCATTCTATCTTTATTTCTCCTCTTTAACCACAGGAGGATTAAAGATATTACAGGGAGTAAAACCAAATCAAACTACAAAAGGCTCTGTCCACAACTCAGCCCTTATCATTCGCTGGAGCCTTTCAAATATATTCAGATCTTTTGGAAACGTTGCATCTCTAGTTTTTAATGACTGGAGTTATAAAAGTAATCACTGTTAGAACGTCTACATTTACAACTCTATTGATTTATATTCATTTACCTTATGCTGATACTCAGACTTAGTTATGTTTCTGCAGCCAAAATAC
>NW_013952405.1:7416211-7422405 GCF_001266775.1 Austrofundulus limnaeus
TATATAAACTATAGGGTGGTGCTCTGAAGGGTAATTTACTCATTTGTGACCTCTAGTAGTCAGTTGTTCAATGTTTTGTGCCTCTGGAAAAATTTCTAAAGAGCTGACTTTGCCATTTTCAGTGAAGGTGAGGAAAAGTTTGGGAGCTTAAACTACTTTAGCCATCATACAGAGCTGACTAACACTTGCACCAGCCAATGGGGGGTTAAGGAGTGGGACTGCACTTAGATTGCAGGACCAGTGAGATAAAAGATTTTTTTTTCATTTTTCATTCACTTCCTCCACTGCACACTGCGCAGAAAGTCGACGTCGTTCAAAACTCTGCCTTCTGTTCTCTGATTGGCCCAGGTAAAATAATCTACAAGCAGACTGCGCAGAAAATCAACGTTCTGTTCTCTGATTGGCCAGGCTAAAAATCTGCCAGCAAAATCCTTGTCTATGGGATGGAGCAGAGAAGGGAAACTAGAATTGGGCGGAACTGCGTGGGAAGGCAAGGGTCAGGCTAGCTCAAAACAGTCGTGCCATAACAAAAATACATCCTTGGTTGTCATGCAATGTCTCATTTTAGATTTTTGTCAAGAAGCTGGTGTGATTTTATGGACTTCAGAGCAAGATCTCATTCCACAAATCCCACAAGATATGCTGATGATTTTTTGATAGCTGCATTGCTCAAGACCTTTTATGTTTATCTTAAAAAAAAATGTCCAGAAAGGTGGCAAGTGTTTATGTCAGGTTGTCAGTTTTCCCAACAGAAATTTACACCAGTTTTATTTACTGTACAAGTCACAGTTCAGTGTTGTGGCTTTTCTGTGTAAAGTTTATGATACGTCCTTCCTTTTTATGATTTCTAGTAAACTAATTAACAGTGATGTCTGAAAAGTTAAACTTTTTTTGTTTCAGTTCTGAGAGTGATCGTCCTCCATCAAAAGCAACATGTTTACACCAAAGCAATCTTTGTGCTATTTTGGTGAAACCCAGCAGGATTCTTGTTGGACTGATAAAGTTGGCTCAGTGATGGGCAGCCCTGGAGCATTTTTCTGTTGAAGCAAGTCACAGAGAATTACACAGGTGGCTGTTAGGTTGTCTCTCTGTTTACAATTGGACCCTGCAATTGAGAAAAATGAAGTCTGCTACTGACCCAGTTAGGGAGGGAGTGATGGAGATGGATCACTTAGGGGCACACTACACTGCTGTAAAGGATTTAACATGGTTCCTTTCTTGGCAAAAAGGGAAACTGCCAAATCAGACTCTCACACACACAACAGAGTGGGCACACACTTAAACACAGCGACTTTATGTTTTAATCATGAGACTCTGGAGCCTTTTTTCTATCCACTCAATAACCATATTGCTCCAAAATCACTTTACCTCCATGAGTCAAATCATTGGCTACAAAACACTGAATCAAAAAATGCCTATTGCTATTTATTTGCAGTGGATGCAGACTGCACTCATTCTCAAAACAAAACAAAAAAACCCCTAAAAATACATTAAAAACTTATTTGTTGGACATTAAGTTTTCTGAAACTTGGTAACCAAAATGTATTGTGTTTTGTGTGTATATCATGATGCTGAATGCCAATTTTTCTAACTCTTACAAGATTGTGCATGCTCAACAATTACAGGTTGCTTAAAAGGTTTGAAAACAATTTTAGGGTTTGGGATGTTTACCGACCCGGTGGGGGGTTGGGGGTGGGGGTAAAAATGACAATCACATGGACCATTTTCAACTCGCTATGGTAGTGTATTGTAAAAGCTGCTATTAAAGAGGGCAGCAGTGAAGTAGTTAGAGCTGTTGCTTCTCCACCTCTTTTTATTTTTTTGAGGATTTATAAATTTGGACGAAAGAATGAAAATTGTCACTTCCAGACTTCTGGATCTGTTTTTCCACTGTGTAACGTAAAGATGGCTCTTACGTCACTTTTAAAAAGTTTATGCTATTGCATTATAAAAGACTAAAAACACAGTTTGTTAATTTAAACTAAAAGAATAATAAATAAAACTATAGTTTAAAGGGGAAAAAAGTCCTTCCATTGTAACAGTTCACCGGATTTATACCCAGGTGCACCACAAACTACTTTGTACAGTCGTTGAGATTTTATTGTAGACCAGATAAACAAAATCAATGTTTCAAATTATCCCTGCTGTTCTCAGTCTCTGTACATCTTATTGATCCTCTCTGCACTTGTTTTAGCCACTGTGCTCTTTTGATTATGCTGAGATGCATCAAGTGGCCTTACAGTGTTCCTCTCCTACAATTGAGCTTGATGAAAGAGCTTTGCTGTATTTTTCTCTAGTTTGATGAAGTATATTTGTAATGTCAGCACCTTTACATTGACACACAATCAGTCTCGTGTTCTGACACAAATGTATCATGGCTAAAACTCGTGTCTTATCTGGGATCAGAATTTTTCTGGTTGATTAAAAAATATACTTTTTAGATTTCAGGGATAAAAGTTTACTTGCACTTATGTTATTTTGTTCAAAACCTTTAAAATATTAAGGTTCTGTTCTGCAATATGACTTTAAAGACAACCTTCTTTGCTGCCTCTGGTCGAATGAACTGGAACCAGTTGAGCAGGTTGCAACAATGCATGAACCAGTGAAGAGACATCAGCACCTACTCACCAACTCAACTCTGTGACTGCCTCCGTTGTTGACACTGAAGTGTCTTCCCAGATGACATCAACGCGGGAAGGTGTCTCAACTTAAAGGGCCAATATTATGTGTTTCTCAGGCATATATTTAAATACTATACCATAATAAAGTATCTATGTCACTTTTAGTTGTTATTAAAATGCTGTTTTCATGTTTAAATAGAAAATAAACTTATCTTCTCATCACTTCCTCTTCTAAACACCTTGAAATTGGCCTCTGTCTCTTTAAGAACCTCCTCCTGCTTCTGTCCTGTCCCGTCACCCGTCAGTGGTGGTGGGGGGTCGTGCGCACGGGGGTGGGTTGCTTCGTGCATGCACTATGATGCTGTTTACTTGGCATCTGAAAATACATTTCCTCAAAGGTATTTTGAATCTGAAAAGAGTTTCACTGGATCTCAGCAGACAGCTTAAATTTAACTTTCAGTTTTGTTCTGTTACTGCCGAGAGCCTGCAAGAGTCATGGGCGGGGTGTGTGAGGAGGGGAGGGGAGGGGTGTGTGGTGAGGGGAGGGTTGGGAGTGGGTGCGCTCTGCCATGAGGARGTTCCGCTTAAAGACACGTCCCAGGGGCGTTTCTGGTCCCCACCTGTTGTTTTGCTCCTCAGCATGGCTGCCTAAAAACACTGCAGGATTTCTCAAACATGCATGAATGAGTCAAAGCAAGGCTTTGGGCAAATTTTTTTTATGAGAGTGTAACATTGTAACATGAAATAAAACTCAAAAAAGTTGATTTTACATGATATTGCCCCTTTAAAAGTTTAGCGTAAAGGGGTTTTAGAGTTTTAGAGTAACCTGTCTGTTGGAGAGCCAGTCTGCAATGACAAGTCAGTAGTTTTTAATGTAAAAGAATACAAATGTTTTTTCCCCTTTCTTAATGCTGAGGGATGTTTATGCACATTCTCTTGAAAGAGAGTATGCATGTAAGCTACAATAAGAAATATTTTGTTGCTGCCAATAAATAGATATAAAGAATAACAGGAAAACAGATAAATAAACCAGAGCCATTTTTCTTTTGAAGGCTTTTTTCTTCTCAGTGTGATTCATGAGTTGAAGACATCAAATCAGCACTCCATATTTAATAGCCTTGAACACCTTTTCACATCCATTCCCTTCAGAATAACTCTTAAGTGAAAATGTTTTCATGGCTAGTTCAGGAGTACAGTTTAGGAGGTGGAGAAAGATGGACCCAAAGGCCAGAAAAAAAGCAGGCAGGAGAAGACTCATGAATAACGGATGGGAACAGAGGTAATGTGTTAGACTTGAATATGAATGACCTTCCCCGCAGACACCTGGTCTGATCAGGTCTCATAAGTAGAACCCAGAGGAAGTACCTGAATGTTAACTCTCTTTCTGCAGAGGCTGTGGTAACTTATTGTTTAAGTTAACTTGTTATTTTTATTAGCTGTACTACCTGTCAATGTTATTTTAAGTGTAATTTTCTCAAAACCACTATTCTGTTATTCAGATAACCAAGCTTTGTTTGAATATTTTAGGAAAACAAAGCTGTTAATTAAAAGAAAGATTAGCAAGGTAGTTTGTTTTGAGATTATGACATTAGCCACACAAAAAGAGTTTTGTCTACTCATAGTAACGAGATAATTATGGCACAAAAATAAGTAGTTCTTGTGAAATACCCATTTTCATTTGATGTCATGTCACTTAGAGATGATTCATACCAATAAAAACATGATCAATGATAATATCCCTTTTAAGTGTGTTTTCAGTTTAAATCAACAGCATGACTGTCGTCGTCTTTGTTAAACAAGTTGTAAGAAATGTTTCTATTTTTATTTGTAATGGTACACTAATATAATTTTCAAGTTATTACGAGAAAGCATTTTTCTAATAGAAAAAAGAGAGAGAAAACACCATTATTAAACCATTTTCACAGCAGAATCTTTTTTCTTAGCTCAATATTGTCATCATAAAATAACTTTAAATGGGTCCATTCTTTGCTTTCATCAGACTTCTAATTTAACTGTGTTATGAATAGCATGAGACGAGTTAGTAACTATCAGATAAATTTGCTTTAAAAATAATAGAAAAAGATACATAAACATCAGACTGAACACTGTTAGGTAAACTGTTCCTTTATGTGAAATCTGCTTTATGACATTGCATTTCTAGCTGATGTGAAATAAACTAAATCTGCTACAGTATAAACCTACAAATACTGTCAATTTTATTTTTAATAACGCACGATTAAAGACATATCATCAAAAAAATAAAGACATATCATGAAGAATTTTAAAATGTTTGAGTTCATCTTCATGTTCTTGTTTGAGCTAATAAAAAATATGAATTAAACTTGTAAAAAATCCATTTAAATTAAAACCCTGATATAAAAAGTTTATAAAAGAGCTGTATCGCAATTAAAACTTACAAACGTTTAAAATTAAGCATGTAGTGTTACATTGTCCTGAATATGTTTGTCATCTGAGGTCCAGCGTTATCTTAGCTTGTCTGTTTTACAACTAACCTCAAGTTATTTTCATTATTGCTTGGAATTTTGTACATTTGAAATTCATAATGTTTAATGTCTGCCTCGATAAGTCTGCCATTCTTGATTAAAGGACGCTACTTCAGCTGCAGGAAAGACTTGCAGATCTAGTTGGTAATTAAATAGAACATCAATATGTGCATGTAATATTCTCACATTATCAGCATCAAGAATGAGTTCGGATTTAGATCTGTTTTTAAATGGCCAATATTTCCCAAGTGTATGAGTGAGTATGAGTCACCTGTGAACGATGGCCATGTGATGTGAGTATCAGTCACCTGGGAACGATAGCCATGTGATGTGAGTATCAGTCACCTGGAGGCAGGACTCAAAAGCCTGAATTTTGCCTGAAACTCTCAGACTGAAGAAGTCTCTTGGAAGAGAGACGAAACGTTTCATTAGAGAAGAACCCGTCCAGAAGACCTATACAATTTTTTTTCCTTTGATTTTTTACCTGGATTACTGAGATGCATCAGGACATTTCCCAAGTGTAGATGAAGCACTTATTATGACCCCCGCACGCGAAGCGTAAGCAGGAGTCATATTGTTTTCGTACTGTTTTATTTTATTTTATTATTTTGTTTTATTTTATTTTATTTTATTTTATTTTATTTTATTTTATTTTATTTTATTTTCCCTCCGGAGATTTTTGGTCAACAGTAACACAAAATCGGCTGCACCGGTCAACATGAAATTTGGCAGGACTGTAGAAGAGTCTGACCTATACTGTGCCAGCCAACGGTTTTACAATAGACCCCATATTTGAGGAGGGGGCTCCTTTCAAAGAGGGGGGTGTCAGGACATGCAAAAATGCTTATAAATTTAGAAATTGTTCAACATAAAAGCTTCAGGTTTCTTTTGTTGTTTAGCTCTGATGAAGCTTTATCCATCAGGCCCACCAATCAGTGCCTCCCACCCCCCCGGACCCTCAATTTATCTGAAAAAGTGGTTTCTGACATGCAAAAATACTTATAACTCAGAAACTGTTCAACACAGGAGCTTCAGATTTCTTTTGTTGTTTAGCTCTGCTGATGAGGGG
>NW_013952405.1:7423040-7426308 GCF_001266775.1 Austrofundulus limnaeus
CCCAAAAAAAGACCCCCACCCAAACCACTACAATTTTGGGATGCATCTGGTTGGATGACATTTATTAGGAATAAAGACTTCTGAGTTCTGGTGCATTTCTGCGTGCGGGGGTCATTGTGTTACCGCTATGCTGTGTCTAGTTTAAGATAACACTTGCATTCGATGAAGGAATGCGTATTGCTTGTTGTTTGGGTTGATCAGCTGATTAACTCCAAAAGTTAATCTGTGGTACATTCACAATCTAAATGATTCATTAGATATTTTGCTAACAGTGTTGATTTCAACATATAATGCCAGTTTTAAATAAAGAATTAGTGAGACAGAAATGTGTGAGCTGACACCAGCAGGTGATTAGCTGTTGACGTACATTCTGTGATCAGGATGGGAAACAGCTGTTCGTGCTTTTCTGCATCTGTGGAAATCATATGTGCACCGGTGGTGATGGTGTTGTTTTGTTATCTTTTGGATAGACAGTTAAGAAGTAGAAATAACGTGCGAGTGGTTTCTCACCAGGAATTAGCCTACAGTTTTTGTGCCGTGGTTACTGAGTGAGACATTATTTAATGTTGATAGCAGAACACAGCTTCCGTGTTGTCTTTTCTTCTTCTGCTCAGGGTTATACGCAGTCCTTTTTGTCTTTGTGTTTGGCGCCACCATTTTAGATGGAAGAGGCATGTAGTGTAGCTGTGCACAGTCAACATAGTCACAAAATCTGGGCTGTTGAGAGGACTGGCAGACTATAGCTGAAAGGTAAAGATGATGAAAGTCATGTCACTGACAAGCATTATTTTCTGAGGGTTTTTATTAAAATCTGTCCAGAGGTTCATGAGGTATTTTTCAAATATGACACATTTGCTTGCCTTAAGTCAGTTTTGATGTGTTGCGTGTAAAACAAAAAATCCCATACTAATTAAATCTTTTAGAAAAAAAGGCCAACGTATTGAAATTTTAATGCACCCTTGTGCAGATGACTGCGTTTGTTTCCACACTTTCCATTACTGCGGTGCCAACACAAAGCAGGTAGCTGATCGTCCTCTCTCAGTAGGGCGCACATACAAGTACACAAACACACAGACCCAGGGATTAGGTTTTTTCGGTCAGAAGCCGCTGATTACAATATGTTTAGAACTCTGCAAGTCAACTGCGGGGCCCTTATCAAACATGCACGCACACACACACACACAAACCCAGTTTTGAAGCTATACTTGTGAACTGCAGAGTTCTTATTAAAAATTGATCTGCAAGCTGTTGTGTGTTGCTGCTTCGACGAGGAATTCATTACCTCACCGCCGCGCACCGCTGTATCTCGCGTGCACAGCAAACATACACAGCGCAGGCAACATGCCTGCAAGCAATTTTAGACCCGCTGAATGAAACAACACCCTTTCATTTGGAATATTTGAGATGCAAACAAACAAATCGTCCGTTGGGAGAAATGGGAGAGGGAGACGGGCTGGAAGAAAATGAGGAAGACAGACAGTCAGAAGGGGGCAGAGGGGAGGAGGAGGAGGAATCGAACAGGGMTCAGGATGGTGTGAGGATGATAATGAGGAAGGTGAGATGACAGGAACATTGTAAGTTAAGAATTGAATAGARTGGAAAGCAGCAGATTATTAAGTAATAACAGCATCTTTAAAGTCAGGGATTGCCACTGTGTGAAGATTTACTCTTCCCTTCTGCATTTCCCACTCGTTTTTTGTTTTGTTTCATCTCCTTCTACTTTTCTGCTCTTTCATCTTCTCAAACCTACTACTTTGACAAATCATTACTCTCCCATCATTTTCTTCTTTCTAGCGTTCACCACAGTCACATTCTATTCTCTGCCTTCACGGTGACGCCCTCCCCTCTCATCACTCACCTGCTTCTCAAAGGCTTTTTTCCTTTTAAATCCTCAGAGCTGTGATTGTGAACAAACATGCGGCAAGCAGCAAGAGAACTGAATTCTGGTTGAATGAGTTACTCAGCTGTTAGTCTTCTCTCGTATTAACTAGGAAATTCAGCACAACCTGCCGGGCTGTGTCCCTGAAACCTGGTTTGGAAAGGAGTGCAAATAAAGACGCTGAGATAAAGAGAGGGAGAAAAAAAGGGAAGGGAAATGGAGGAAATGAAAAAAGAAACCAATCAGTGCATCTGTTTGGTCAGAATCACCTCTCACTACAATCGGTGCACCTCAAAGAGGAACTGCTCTCCGTCTCTTTGCTCTGTCATTTCAAACCAGGCCCTTTTATTTTCTGTAAGTCTTTTTTGCTCGGTGCAGCTTCTCCAGCTTCATTTGTTTCTCTTTATTAATATTATCTGCTCCAGCCCTCAGCGAGCTTCCTGTCCCTTTYATTAGCCGACCACATTAGATTTCCATATCTTTGTCGTTTTCCTCTTTGCCTGCACTGTTTCTGTCATTTCACTTGCAGATCTGCTTTGCCACGTCTCATCTTACATTCATTTATGACTTAATGAAATTTCACGCGCTTCCACAGAAACTTACATCCACAAGTGGCTTTAGGAAACAACAAGTGTTTTATGTCTTTCTGAAATGAATGGAAAACATCATTGCATTCATATCTGTCTGTAAGGGGGCGCAACTATTATGCAAAATCAACATTTTAAACTTTATATCATGTTATGTCATTCCCTCATCAGTAACATACCGAGCGTGTTGCTTTGACTCATTCATGCATGTTTGAAAAATCCTTTAATCTGCTTGGTAGCCATGTGGAGCTGCCTAAACACTTACTGCTACAAAGCACCGCTTATTTATACAAAGCTCCTCCCTGGAGCTCAGTCTGCAGTTTAGCTTCTGCCCCACAGAGCACCCTTCCCCCAAAGCATTGCTGTGAAGACGTGCTGAAATGGGAGTGTCTGAAACAGAAGAGGGTTCTTAAAGAGAGAGAGGCAAATTTCAAGGAGTTTAGATATGCTATGATGAGAAGTTAAATTAATTTTGTTAATTTTATGCTTGTTCTTGAACTCCATGGGGACCTTCCATTGACTTCCATTCATTTTTTTAAAGCCTTTATAGCCTAACCCTGACCATATACCCTAACATTAACCTCACAGAAACTTACCTGACCCTAAAACTAACCTAAGCCTTGGTCCTAAACCTAACCCCACACCCATAATTTGCATTTGGACCCGTGGGGACCTGACATTGGTCCCCACTATTCACTTCGGTCCCCACGAGGCAGCTTTATTTGGGAAAAAATTCCCCACATTTTGGGAAAAACCCGTACACACACACACACACACACACACACACACACACACACACACA
>NW_013952405.1:7426648-7430355 GCF_001266775.1 Austrofundulus limnaeus
GTTCACAACTGCTCACAGACAGGTGTTCTGATCCGGGGGTTCTGACAGGTCACTGAGTGTGTATATATGTCTATGTGTATATACTGACAATATTTATGAATGTAGGCATGTATGTATATCTTTATATATGTATGGGTATGTGTATATATTTATATCCGCCATCCATGTATGTATCCATTTATTTTTCAGGTGAGCGAACAGATGTTGTGTGTGTGGTCCTGTGTTTTGTTGGTGTATATTTAATATACTTTTAATCTCCATTTCAATCTTTCTAATTACTTTTCTCTCTGTTTTCCTCTCTTTCTCCATTTTCTCTTCACTCTAAAAAAAGTCACTGATGATGAAGAAATAAATAAACTAATAATATTTAGTTTTGTTTTCTACTGAAGTGACAAAAAAGAGAAAAAAGAAAAAAAGAAGTGCTGTCGAATGAATTCTTCAGTAAACTGTGTATGTGAACATGTTGAGTCGTGAGTGAACGTATGCCAAAAATCTCCCTCCTTTTAAACTTCCTTGATCAGTCATTAGATTTTCCTTTATAACACTATTTAAAAAGAAAGTGAGTTTTAATTCAATCTTAATGTATCTAATTAACACAAATGAGTCTTAAATTAGTGATATGTAAAATTAAGGTTGCCCTTATCAAACATTTAAATTGAGCAAAAATCACGTATTATATCCAAAATATTCTAACCTCTGTATGAAATGTGTTTGTTTAAATACATTTTGAATGAAGTAGTGTTGTAAGACACTGATGTAAAAACAAATGTTTAAACTTTTTGACAGCACTTTTATATAAATGGGAGAAGACCCTCAAATCATAAAATAAAACAAACCAAAAACTTCAAGTTGCATAGTTTTCAGAAAACCCAAGTTTTATGCAGAACTGGCTGAATCAGCAAGTTCTGCTCAAGTACAAACTTTTTGACACCCCACACTTTCACAAAGCTCTGTAGATCTGCAGGTAACTTAGCATCTGTTGGGATTAAAGCCCGAGTATCCACATTAATAAAGATATTTCATTTTTTAATGTTTGTTGGAGCCATAAAAAATGTCTGTTTAAAGATTGCACAGGAAAAAAATGAAACTGGCTTTCATATTAAAAAAAAAGGGCAAATACCAAGCCTTTTAAAATAATGTAAATCAAAAATAATTGTCTAGCCATAATGGTTTGCAGACAGGCTTAGAGGAGAAAAATGGAGACATCTCCCTTGGACAAAAACCTAGAGCAGTTTGTGCTGTAATGTTGTCATTTTTGCTATTAAAAGTGAGGCACATTTTAGAAAACTTAGACATCAAAGATTGGTGGGGAAAAGAAGAAAAGGCCTTCTGCTTTGCTTTTTTTTAATAGAATAATAGAGGACTAAATGAAGAGCAAAAAGCAACCCTCAAACAAAAGTGATCAAACAGACATAAACCCAATGTTCAAATAACAGTGAATATAAATGAGACATCATAACAGAAGGGGTAGTTCCCATGGATTGGCCTTTTTAAAAAGGGGGACCGCAGAGTGTGTTCTAACTATGGGGGGAACACACTGCTGAACCTCCCTGGTAAGGTCTATTTGGGGGTTCTGGAGAGGAGGGTCCATCGGATAGTCGAAATTTTGGATTCAGGAAGATCAGTATGGTTTTCTTCTTGGTCGTGGAACAGCGGACCAGCTCTACACCTTCAGCAGGGTCCTGGAGGGTGCATGGGAGTTCACTCAACCAATCTACATGTGTTTTGTGGATTTGGAAAAGGCGTTCAACTGTGTCCCTCGGGGACTGTGGGGGGGGGGTACTCCGGGAGTATGGGGTACCAGGCCCACTGATACGGGCTGTTAGGTCCCTGTATGACCGGTGCCAGAGCTTGGTCCGCATTGCCGGTAGTAAGTCGGACTCGTTTCTGGTGAGAGTTGGACTCCGCCAAGGTTGCCCTTTGTCACCGATTCTGTTCATGACTTTTATGGACAGAATTTCTAGGCGCAGCCAAGGTGTTGAGGGGATCCTTTTTGGTGACCTTAGGATCACGTCTCTGCTTTTTGCTGATGATGTGGTCCTATTGGCTTCATCAGATCCTGATCTCCGGCTCTCACTGGAGTGGCTCGCAGCCGAATGTGAAGCGGCTAGGATGAGGATCAGTGCCTCCAAATCCGAGACCATGGTCCTGCCCCAAGTGGAGGAGTTTAAATACTGTATCTCGGGGTCTTGTTCACGAATGAGGGAAGAATGGAGCGGGAGATCGACAGGTGGATTAGTGCTGCATCTGCAGTGTTGCGGGCGCTGTACCAGTCTGTCGTGGTGAAGCGAGAGCTCAGCCAGAAGGCAAAGCTCTTGGTTTACCGGTCGTCTACGTTCCTACCCTCATCTATGGTCACAAACTTTGGGTAGTGACCGAAAGAACAAGATCATGGATACAAGCAGCCAAAATGAGTTTCCTTCGCAGGGTGTCTGGGCTCTCCCTTAGAGATAGGGTGAGAAGCTCAGTCATCCGGGAGGGATTCCGGGCAGAGCCGCTGCTCCTCCAGGTCGAGAGGAGCCAGTTGAGGTGGTTCATCTGGTTAGGAGGCCTCCTGGACACCTCCCTGGTGAGGTGTTCTGTGCATGTTCTGTGCATGGGCCCAATGGAAGACCCAGGACACGCTGGAGGGACTATGTTTTTCAGCTGGCCTGGGAACACCTTGGGATTCCCCCAGATGAGCTGGTTCAAGTGGCTGGGGAGAGGGAAGTCTGGGTCTCTCTGCTTAGGCTGCTGACCCCGTGACCCGACCCTGGATAAGCGGCAGAAAACGGATAGATGGATCATAACAGAGCTGCTGAAGAAACTAACACTGACAGTTGAGGAACAATTATGAGAAAACACCAGCTCTGATGAGGCTGGTGTGAACAAAAGTACAGGATCTACCAAAAATAAAACAGGAAGCAAAGTTAAGAAATTACACAACAAGGAAACCAGGTGAAAAATTAAACTTTAAATAATTATTCATTAAAATAAATTTTGCAATGAAGCCGAGTCTGTACTATTAAAGATAAAAATACAAACTTCACAAACATAAGAAATAAAGTTATATTTGCACCAAAAAACAAAGCAAAGCAAAAAATACTAATTTGTACAGCTAAGGACACAAAGACATTTTTCGCTTTAGAATTCCTTAATTTGTACTTTTTATCTTGTAAATGGATAAATAGATAGTTTATTGATCCCCATGGGGTAATTTAAGAATTCCCTGCTTTTTACCCATCGCAAATGTGAGCACCGAGCACACATGTGGAGTCATGGGCTGCTATTTCTGAGGCGCCGGGGGAGCAGCTGACGGCCTTGCTCAATGGCCCAAAGTAGGGCTGGTCGGTCTTCGGTCTAGGGAGTTGAACCAGCAGTTTTCCAATCACAGGCTCACCTTCTCTAACCTCTGCGCCACCTGCAAATACCATTTTTATATAAGAATAATTATATAGAGTGTTCTTAAAAATGATGATTTTTAGGTGTAAATTAAGTTCTTTCAAAATCATTTTGATCCTGAACATAGTTCATACTCTGTCTAAACATAATTTGTAAAACTCTTGGTAAAATTCTCAAGTAAAACACTTTTACTGAAATCTGATGAACAAAGTTAAAGACAAGCTTCAACCTACAGTGGTTTGCAAAAGTATTCATACCCCTTGAACTTTTCCATATTTTGTCACATTACAACCACAAACATAAATATATTTCACTGGAATTTAATG
>NW_013952405.1:7430718-7435718 GCF_001266775.1 Austrofundulus limnaeus
TCCAGTGAAATATATTTATGTTTGTGGTTGTAATGTGACAAAATATGGAAAAGTTCAAGGGGTATGAATACTTTTGCAAACCACTGTATTACCAGAAGTGTTGCTCAGCTGCCTTGCTCAGAACACTTTAGCAGGCAAGCTTCACGGTGATAAATATACAAAAAATGTAGATTCTGCAGTCTCTAAAGTGTTTCATAGCATCACAGTTTTTAATTTCACAGAATGCAAAATTTCAATCAGTGTTTTTTTGTGTTCAGATAATTTCTCATACCCTGATGGCTTGCTGCCTTTAATGAACACAGCCTTTCCAGATTTTTATTTTTTAATCTGTCTGTTAAAGAAGATAAATCACAAGAAGACCTGGCATGCAGTGATAATAGAAAATGAGCTTGTCTGAGTTTTAAAATTTGCTTTCTAAAAGCTCTAAACCTGCTTCACTAAACATTTCTCCCTTCTTCCCTGATAAATTGTGGATTTGTATACAAACAGGCACAAATGCAAATCATTGTGAAAGTCTGTTTGTGTGTGTATGTGTGTGTTTCTTATTTAGTCTTTTTGCAAGTTCTAGTGACTTGGTGTTAAGTATGTGTATTCATTGGCGTATGCACATGTATGTGTGTACTTTGCCTGGTTTGAATTAGATTTGGGTTCTGAGGCGAGAAAAAGAAGAGACGCTTGGTAGAATTTCGCTTTGAGTCTCATAAATAGTTTAGCCACCCAGAGCAGATTCATCAAGAAGCATGAGAAATAAATCATACTCCGTCTCCACCCTCTTTACCCCTCCTTCCTCATCTCTGGCACCTTTCTCAAAATGACTGAGGATTAAAAAAAATTGGATAGTATTTTTCAGAATTCAGAGTGCCTAAGATTTACTAATATTTGTATTGCTCTGATTCAAGAAATGAAAACTCTATCATGCTAAGAAAAACACTCTGGCTCAACCTATGAAACCTGTGGTAACAATTAACAAGGTTATTTTTTTAAGTACAAATACAAAATTTTAAGTACAAATCCATCCATCCATCCATCCATCCATCCATCCATCCATCCATCCATCCATCCATCCATCCATCCATCCATCCATCCATCCATCCATCCATCCATGCATCCATCCATCCAGCCATACCCACATCTTCCTTTCAGGGTCACAGGGGTCACTGGTGCCATATCCAGCAGTCACTGTACGAGCGGTGGGCAGCACCCAGGTCGCAAGGCAACGTAAAAATACTACTGAGGAAATCTTTTATTATGTAGAGTGCCCCCTCCAGGTCAGGGGGAATGAGTCATTGTTTTGTTACCTGTAACATCGTATTAAGTGCACCAGGAGCAAATCTTTCAATGGCTCAATGTGTTCCCATTTAGTTGGGTAGGTAAAAACTGCACTCTAAAATTTAACTATTCTCCAAAGGTATAGCTTGTATTCAGAAACAATATTTAGAAAAGGCACTATGAAATCTCATAGTTTTGATGGTACTTGATACTGCCAGAGTTGTTTCTGAAATCAGCAGCCGTGGTCTCTTAATGAGCAAAGACTTGGAAAAAAATGGGTGTTTTAAAATAAGAAGGCCTCCACCACAGCCCAATCATCCTAAAGTCATATACAAAATGCAGTTAACTACCTCAAGAGGGGCGATTTGAATGTCTTTTTGTAGTCTTCCCATTCTGTACATCTTTAACTACAACCCCCTCAAGAATTTAGCAAAATAAGCAGCAATTTAAAGAAATAATTGGCAAGAATTCCAATTAGTTTGCTAGAAAAAGTTCATAATCCTTGCTACTTGTCAGATTTGTTTGTTAGAAAGTACTGTCTTTTCTCCTTACAGCCTGAGGACCTTTTTTCCTATTTTATTTTGAAACTGTAAAATATGGAAATAAATAAGTAATCTTTCATGAAACATTAGAATAAATCTGTCATGTTTATTGTTATGCCTTTAGGATAAAAAATGCATCTTTTCCCTCAATTAATTTTCACAAAACTCCAGTCTTTCACACCCACATGTACCGCACTGAAGCAATGAAATTCAGTAGTTTGTCTGGCCTTGTGTCGTGGAATGGGATTAGCTCATATTGACAGCTAAGACAGACTATAATCAACACGGAGGTTAAGATGCTTGAGTTTCTTCCTCACAAACACCCACCACATTTAAGCTGACAGAGATTTCACACAAGAGCACCTTCCTATGAGCCATGTCACGTAAAACCTGTTCCATCGATTTTTGCTCTGTTGCTTTGGATTGTCCAGTGACGTGACAAATATCCTGTTAGGCTGCTGCGAGCAACAATTTCCCCCAAATTGAAAGGCCCCAAGGCCCTTCAGGCACTAGTGTTATTTGGCTGCTGCTCTCCCCTCATGGCCATCCAAGAAGGATGAACCTCTCTATACATCATGTCTGTCTCTTTGGATAGAGCCCAAACTCCATCACAATAGCAATGGGTCTTTAGCCTACACCCCAAGAGATGAAGTCATTCCACAGATTGCCTGCAAAAAGATGAGATTGTGTGTGTGGCAATGGATTTTGAAGTGCTCTGTGTGTAGATGTGGATCTATGTTCCTTCTGGTGTTGCCTCCATTTGTCAGTATGAATTATGAATCAAGGTTGCCATGGGATTTATGATACACGCTGAAGAGTCAGCCAGTCACACACCTGAGCCCACTTGTCTGTTCTGAAGCAAGACGACAACCTGTTTTACAACAAACCGTTCAGATGACCACATGCCTTGGCTTCAAAAACGCTAGAGCTGTTTCCCTTGGCGGTCCTAAACCTCACCCTCAATTTGTATTTCATGCAAATGGAGGCCATACATCACAGTGCTGGTCTTTCTTGTGTCTGCTCCTTGCTTCAGTTAACTCACACTCCTGACTTTCTTTAGCTCTCTGTCTGCGTTCCTCTTTCCCTCTGTCCTCCAGAGACACCTCTTTCTCCACACAGCAAGCTGTTTGCCCCTTCATTACTTCACTCTCGTTCCTCTCCCTCTCCCTGTCTCTCAGAGGAGGGCTACAGTGGGTTTTCATTACTCTACAAGTCAATCTTCATTATGGCGTCCTCTGTGTGCTCTTATTGGTGCAAATACACACACACACTTGCATGCATACAGGTGTGCTTCAGCTTCAAAAAAGTGTGTTTTATAATTTAGAAAGAGGAAAAGCTTTTCCATTACTGCTCAACCTTTTTTTTAGTTTTCTGTTGTACTCTGTTGCACACAGAGATATGCTTTTCTTTTTGTTTWGTTAGTGGAAGAGCACTAGTTTTAGACGTTATTGTGTACAATTCTGCAGAAAACAAAACTTCTTTTTTAAAGTAGGTGTACCAGGTATGCTAAATAAATTTCATCCTGTTCCCAGCAGTGCATTGCTTACCCTCAGTATGCTGAGGGCTATGACATACTCATAGAAGTGAATTTACATCCATTACCTCTCAGAGGAAAAGCCTATAAACAACAACAGGAAGGGAAAACATTGTTGTGAAATTCTGAAGGCCATGTTGGACCAGGATTTCTGATTAGCACAAGTTTCTGGAATACCCAGGCTACATTATTATTTGAGTCTGCTCACAACTTTCTGCATACAGGTTCACAGCATCCATATGAAGGTCAAGAATGCAAGAATGTATTTCTGTAAAGAAAAATATTATTTTAGCAGATTTCCTGTTAGGTAGAAAAAAAATCAGTAAGAAAAAAGTTTAAACAAAACAACTGGACTGAAAGCAAAAGATTTTTCGCTTCTCTTTGACATTCCTCTGAATTCCTTTGACATTTTGAATTGAGAAAGCTTCCCAGATAGAAAGCAACATGTCTTCAGCTTCAGAATAGAAGTCCAGTTGTTTTTGTTCTTTGGCCTTTTTTATTTTTTAGATTAATCATGACCCGGATGACTTAAAGGTTTTCCTATGTTGGTGAAAATTTTAATGGTTGTGGAGAAATTATTTCTTATCAGTCTGGGTACGAAAAAACAGTATTGTAGTCAAGACAATCTAACCTAAGACCAAAACCAGAGTGTATCAAGACCAAAATAAACCCAAGATTTTTAGGGCTGAACTAAGTTGAGACCAAGACTGAGGGAGGGCAAAACCGAGTCAAAACCAAGTCCAGAATAGCTACTGTACACTGGTAGCTAATTTAATATGTACAGCTAATATTGACTAAATCTCTTTGTGTAAGGGATGGGTAAAGAATTCAGGTACAGAGGCAGATTGCTAATGTTAACAAACTAGCTTTGCTAACATCACACATAGTTACACCTTGGTGCTTCCTTTCTAAGTGACTATAAAAGTTTGACATGGTCCCCACCGTCTCTGAAAGCGAAGCACTGCAGAATTTACAAGTCACTGTACGCTTTCTTCTGGGTGTTGTTTTTACAAATATATTCTTTTTAATAATTGTTTTGCTGGAATTTTTTACAGAAATCTTCTCTCTCTACCAGTGCTGCGTACAAGTGAAAGTGGGTGGGCATGGCTGACAATGTAACAAAAATACATACCACAATTAGCAATGAGTTACGCTTTGATTTGAATTGGTTTTACATCAAAGGAAAGCAAGAATGTTAACGAATTAATTGGATAACATTCTGGAAATTTAGTATTTCAACAGTTGTGGTCCTGACTTGTCTTGAAATAAAATCTCAAGACTTCAATTTCAAAGACTGAGACAAAAACTGCATTTGGTGCAAATGTGATTGAGTCTGGAAAACAAGTGGTCTCGAGACCAAGCCAGGTTTCAACTACAGTACTAAGAAGCAATAAATTCTTTGCTAATATGTGACAATCCATCTAAATGGCTTTTTTAATGAATTAGATTTTATATTTGTATGCAGCCACTTTTGTTTCTTTACCCAACATGTATAGAAATAGAAATTGTAAGAAATGTAATAAAATTTGAAAGAACATATAATATCAGAGACTGAGACAAAATATCTATCATCTGTCCGTCCGTCCGTCCATCTGTCCGTCCATCTATCTATCTATCTATCTATCTATCTATCTATCTATCTATCTATCTATCTA
>NW_013952405.1:7435893-7439714 GCF_001266775.1 Austrofundulus limnaeus
ATCTATCTATCTATCTATCTATCTATCTATCTATCTATCTATCTATCTATCTATCTATCTATCTATCTATCTATCTATCTATATTCTTTGTTGAAATGAGAAACCCATGCTGATTGGTTAGTTGTTGCTCAGGGCATTTTACCTTTAATTGTTGTACTTCTGGTTGATTGGGGATAACATAGACCACCTGGGAACCTAATAAGTGTCTTGCTTGCTTAAATCCTACCTCCAGTCTAACCTTCGTCTCTGCTCATCCCCATAGAAGTCTGCCACCTTTGTGTGTCAGGTTAATTTAATTTTTTGTGCACATTAGAACACATTCTCCTCAAGCCTATCAATGCACCACTTATTTGACTGACCTCTACTCCACACAATGTCACTTTCTGATTTAATATTATAATATAGTTTAATTTAAATGCAATGAATTATTCCTAACATTTACACATTGTAACAAATAAAGTTTTACTTTGAGCAGTTACCTCACGAGACATAAAATGGGGGTAGAAACTGAGCACAGACACGCAGCCTGAAATTAGAAGCATTAAGTTGGCACATATCTTATTGTATTTTATGACTTGTTTGGTTTAAAATGTCTTGTCAAATTGTATTTGGCAGTTTGCAAATTTGCAGTGAGCCTGTGTGTTAGACAAAAAACAATGTTTACTTGCAAAGATTTATCATGTGTTGGACTGATCAGAGAGCCTGTATTTACATACATACACAGATACAACCACAAGATTATGACCAGCCTATTAGGACTGAGTAGGTCTCTTTTTTCTCTCATCACAAAAACAGATGTGACAGAAAACATCTGGGGGTCTCTGGTGCTGGAATTATAGCAATAGATGTTTGGGTTCCTGTGGATTATGGGATGGGGTCTTTTGTGGATTGGACTTACTTCCAGCAGATGCTGTCAGTTCCCCTCAGATTGATGTCTGGGGATTTTAGAAGCCTGGTAAAAATGCCAGATTCTGTTGTGTTCTTTGCGTCTCAAAGAAATATTATATTGTAGCAAAACAAACAGCATTTATTATTTCAGTTGTCCTTGGTTTAAATGTTGTAGCTAAAAACTGTTAGCTGGATAAGATTTTTTTTATTTACAAGTATGTTTTAGGGCATGTTTTTGTACATTTGTTCATGTGTATTTGCCACTATTACTTGTTTCTTTTTACCCAGCAATTTCATATAYAGGCAGAAAACAGGGTCTTTAAGGTGAGAACAAACTAAACTCAAATACACACCTTCAAACACACACATACACGCGCATGTGTGCATCAATTTTATACCCTATTGTTTAGCACCTTTAGAGAACAGATTGTCTGCAGCTATAGCTGGTAGTTTACTCCTGAGACTCACTCTTGTTTAGCATTTAGATTGGCTTGATCAGCCAGCAGTTAGAAAATATGTTTGTAGGTTTGTGTGTGTGTGTAGGCATTCAAAGAAGGTGTGTTTCTGTACATATGTGAAAGCCCACGCCTGCCTGTGTATTTCTGTGTGTGTTTGTGTGGTCTGTGTGCTGCGCATGTGTGTCCAGTTCAGCTCACAGCTCGATGGATGTTTAGTGCTTCGTACTCCCCATGTGTGCATGTGTGTGTGTGTGTGCACATGTGTGTGATGAGCCATAGCTAACAGCTCTGGGTGAACACTCCAGGGCCAAGGTTGTCAATGAGCCAGTGAGCCAGGGTCATCCAAAGTTACACATTAATCTTTCAGAGGGAACCTTGCCACAACCATTACAGCAAACCACAATGTACCAGAATTTCACCGTGGATGCTTGAAAAAATTCCTCCCAGTGTCACAAGTAAAACTTTCTTACATATAGGGAAAAAAATCCTGCCATTTTGCCAGCTTTGCACTTATTTTTAATTTCCCTTATTTGATGTGTAATAAGAAACAATGCTCAATAATTTATAGGATTTCAATTACCCCATCAGTCAAGGTGTATTTTAGTAAAGGAGGTCAGAAAAGGTTAATGGGTTTCTGACTGTAAGCCACACACACATACAGGCACGCACACACAAAACACGGTCAAAACTGGACGTTTTTCTGCTTTCTGAGTACAGACTACAATTGAAATCACAGAAATTAGGATAAAATTTGTCCAATACCATCTGTATTTTGCTTTCAAATGCATTTTTTTTCTTCCAGTTGATTAAAGTGGTTTTATTGTGATGCTTTCACGTGTCTGTCTGTCTGCACACGTGAATCGCACTCTTACCTCTCCCCAACCTTGAGTTCAAACAGAGTTCACAGTCTCCCCTACGCCTCTTACAGTAATGTGTGTAATGGAGAAAAGACAGTGTGTATGTGTGTGTGTGTGTGCATGTGTGCTCCGCTCTCAGCCTTGAATTTACCCCCAAAAGCCTCTTACAAGTAATAACTGTGTGTAGAGAGAGACAATTAGTGTGCTTATGTCTGCACACCCGAGCGTCAATGTTTCACCTGAGTGTACAAGAGTTTCTCAGTGACAGATGTCCATTTCCTGATGATTAGGTGTTTTGGGGATGTTTCTGCCTCACAGTGTTTGTTTTTATAGGCCGACRCAACGTTACGGTTCCTGCTCTAATCCCTGCTGCTGCACGGCTGAAGGATGTACGCTGCGTGATGAACTACATTAGCTTGTCTCTGTTCTGCTGCAGCAACGTTCAACCTGCTTACCATGCAGAAATGCAACAGTTCACGTGGGTTTTGCCACCAACTGGGTACATGTGAGCGACAGARGAAAAAAAAAAGAATGCAGTCCARTTACACCGTGCGCACACGCATGGAGCTTAAATAATTCAGCGTGGAGGTGTGCTGCCAATACCGCTCCATAGGTTGAGCTGCACCTTGTCTCACACACACACACCTGTTGAGGTCTGTGGGGGAAACAGACTGTGTGTGGTGGGAAGGACGGCGAGCTAAAGCAGATTTGACAGGCTGTCCTGGGCACTAACACTACAAATGGCTGCCTGGATGGAAATATCTTCATCATCCCAAACAAACAGGCTGTCACTCAGAGCGCTGGAACTTCCTGCTGACAGATTTTCTTGTTTCTCATACTTTTTTTTTYCAATTCATCTTACCTTTTGAAGTTTCTGTTCTGCTTTTTATGTTCTCCTGAACAGAGAAGCAAATTATTTTTTGGATTTGTTGATGTATGTGTGAAGATGGGAGGGAGATCATAAACGAGCCCGACAAGTGGCCTTTGTTTGAAATATGAAACTGCTCTCAGCTGTATAATATTACAGCGATAGAACAGCAATCAGATGTTAATTGAATCTGGGTTATGACTTTTCTGTGTTCTGGCTCAGCTGAGTGTCTCTCCGACTTTCCCTCTCTGTCCTTCTCCCTCACTGACTCCCACTTTCAAATTCTCTCTGTCTCTAAACCCATTATCTTCTCTATAAACCATCTAATGCCCGTCCCTCTGGTCTTTATATGTATATATGGTGTAATTCCTAAACTTTGGATTGTGCAGACAGTCAGCCCCTCCCAGTTACTTTCTCCGTGTCACAGCATGCAGCGGATTCTCCTCCCTGCTTTATTCACATCTCATTAAAAGGCCTCGTGGTGAAATGTCACCATCCTAACTACCCTTTGACACGGGACACTGGCTCTAAAATGGAGAATTATGGATGTCTTTTTGCATGTAAGTGTGCACTCATGTGTGCCATTGTATCCACACACTTGGGTTGTCTGTTGCTCTGTGTCTGCATGCTGGGGAGAGGCGCTCTTCATCCATTCGGATGAGGAGAATACTAAAATTACTCATTACACAAAAATGTGTGTGTGTGTGTGTGTGTGTGTGTGTGTGTGTGTGTGTGTGTGTGTGTGTGTGT
>NW_013952405.1:7440169-7442492 GCF_001266775.1 Austrofundulus limnaeus
CCCCCCCCCCCAAATAAAAAAATAAAATAAATAAATCCCCCACATACACACGTGCAGCTGTTGTTACTAGGGAAACCAAAAATTAAAGCCATTTTTATTTCTGTGTGACATCAAGGTTATATTACRGTATACACACTTATGTGTTTGCGGAGTTTTATGTTGCCTTTGTGACCTTCTGCTCATGAAAATCCTCTGAGGAGTGTTCTGTTTATTAAACCATCCATTCTATTTGAATATCTCTTAGTTAATAACACAATTATGTGTTGCCTAACAAACATATGGACTTATTTAAGAAAATAGAAAAATGTAGGAACAGATTAAAAACCCATTCTCCCCAGAAACAAAAACAAGKTTTCGTCCCTCAGAGACACATTATTAAATTTTAGTTGGAACATTTGACACGGCCTCCACTGTTTTCACTTTAACTCTATGTTGACAATCTAAACTTACAGAAAACTCTGTTATTATTAAAGTTTGTACAAAGTAAAAGTTAAAAATGTAAGAGTACATTATAGGATTATATATTTTTATATTTGGACTTAAACTTTTTACCTTTCGGCGTTGTGCTAATCTTATTGGCTGCTGAGGGTTGTGCTTTTATAGCCATTTACAGATAATGTGGTACATTTGCTTTATCACAATGCTGCAAGCAAAACACATGATTACACCCACGTAACGTGATGATGCCATCACATCGCCATACGTGATGATGTAACTCTTTCAAAATCGAATGGCTCTTTTGAACGGCTCTATGAAACAAACGGCTCCCCAAGATCCAGATCCCTTCAAAGAGCCATTTATCCCATCAATATTTTACACAACATCCCAGCTTCATTGGAATTGGGGTTGTCTATGAAAACATAATGATTTTAAGAGAAACCTGGTTATCAGTGAAAAATATGACAAGGTTGTCWTAAATGGAAGAGGCATGCAGTAAATTCTATTCTGCTCCTCTTGACCACAAAAGGACAGTTAAAAACAAATTAGCAGACTACTGTAGAGGTCAGTTATAAGAGTCAGTTGACAATTGATAGGCAGCACATAAATCATGCAGTCCAGTTAGCTTTAACAAGACAAAAAAGCAAATGCTTCATTCTTTATTCATTTTGTTCCTCTTTTTCACTTTTCCTGCCTTTCTTCTTATCTTGTCTCCACTTCCTCATTCTCATGATCTCGTAAAGTGAGTCAGAAAAAAAACACCGCTCTTCTCTTTTAGCCCACATGGGAGTCTGTAACTAATCAACTTGCACTTTATTAACTTTATTAGGAGCACCTGCAGCATTCTGCCTRCTGGAGCCAACACTGAAGCAGCAGCTCCCTCTCAGAGCTGGGCTGTGACGCTGCTGCTTAATTATGAGATTCGTCTGATTTCCGAGACGCTAATCCAATAGAGGTTCTGCCAAAAAATGTAATCATAATATTATCAGTATCATTCTATTAGCACAAACGAGTCTTCGGAATGAAACGGTGGCAGATAATGTTCTTCTTTTTGAATTGATTGTAGCCGAACACTAAAATCTGACCTTTAACGAGAACCCACTGGTGTCATCTCAGAGATTTACACTCCGCTGTGTTGGGCATTTTGTCTGGGCCTTGGTTCACTTCTCCAAATGAGCATTTCTGCTTTGCCAGCTTACCTGAGCTGTCTTCACTATCTCGTCCCCCCCACCCCTTCTCTTTCYAGCTGACAGTCTAATTGTCATGTGGGCAGCCTCTGCTGCATGGATTTAGTGTCCCGCTTGCCTTAATTTAATTGAAAAGCTGCAGAAAGGAAGGAGAAGGGGAGAGGAGGAGGGAGGGGATGAAAACAGATAAATAAAAAGTGGAACCAATCTTTGCCGGGTGCGCTGGGCGGTAAAATGGCTGTGTGCGGTGAATAATGCATGGGGGAGATGGATAGGTCTGTGTGGTTAGAGCCCGGGACTGCCGGGGCTTCATTACAGGGGTGTTTGTATGCTGATGCTGTGATGCTGCTTCCTTCACTCGGTGACACAGCAGTGGCTGCAGAGGTGGTGCTCCATAAGCAAATGCAAATTTTTTTGTTCTTCATTTGCTCTGTTAAGCTTTTTTTCCTCCTTCTTTTTACTCTAAATTTGAACAGCTCATCCACAAGCAAACAGTTTTTTTTTCTTACATCTATGTGTTTATACACCTTCATCATCAGCAGTTACTACACTTGAAAAGCCAAGCAGGAGGGGAAATACTATTACAGCCTTTTTTTTTTTACTTTGCAAACACACACGGTAAGAGCAAATCACCTCCACTGCCTTAGATCTACCCTTATATTTTGCACATTCATGCGGGGTGGGGGGATGGGTGGGGG
>NW_013952405.1:7443965-7446100 GCF_001266775.1 Austrofundulus limnaeus
TATTTATTTATTGCTACCTGGAGTAGCTTTCAGAATATCACTGGGATTGCTCCTGGCTTCCACCACACCAAATTTGAGTTCAGTATTTTATAAAAAATACCCGAGTTGTAGCCATTTTAAATAGCTTTGGCAGCCATCTTGGATTTTGTATTTGAAATCAGATTGYAAAAGATTGTTTCTCAGCTACTACTACCCTAATTTACAGCTGTATATAAATGACTTACAGCCTTTTGTGAAATTAACATTAGCAGTTATCTTAGTTAGGACTAACAATTGGCATAATTTTTTTGATCATTTTTAGATGCGATCACGCAAAGTTTGAACTCAACATTTATACTGTTTCAATATCATAATATGTTTTAATATTAAAACGTGTGAATTAAGATWAAGATAGGATTTTAAAGAGCCCAGATCAGTTTTTAAACACAATTTTTTAAAGCTCAGGATAAGCTTTTTTTATTATCACAGTGATTTCATGCTTTGCTACAAGTATATTTTAACATTTGTTAAAAAWTTTGAAATACATTCCTCCATCAATTTGAGAGTCCCAGACTGAAAAACCTTAAAGACCTCTGCGTTAGATCAAGAGAAAATTACATTCAGACATTGTTTTTAATTCATATAAGCAAAGAGAACACAACTATGGGAGCACTTTCTTGTATTTTTTTTTATTTAAATACTAACCTAAAACACACATTATAGCACTCTTTAAAATGTACTTTGTTCAAAAACTTTCAGTGACATGAGCATCGGTTTTGGGAATCCAAAATCAGTTCAGATGTATTTCTTAACAAACCAATAAACATGAGATTAAACTGAATGTCAGGTTCTGTGTGTAATACCGTCTGTTTTCATTGCTGCTAAAAATCAGCAGGGACTTCTACATGTTCTTCAGTCAAACATGGTAAACAACTCATAACATACAAACTCCAGGGAGGAGGTTTTACTTTGAAAATGCTGGATCAGACTATGGTTGTCATTGTGTTGTAGTGTTTCCTTGTCATGAAAGAAAAGCCACTTTAGTTCAAAGTCTGATCTGAGAAAATGTTGGTTTTTTAATCATCTTGGGTTTTTCATTAGGTTTTGTTGCTGTCAGTACCTGAATCATGCAGAAGTTGTAAATTTTTACTGCCGCTCCTCTGGGGAGTCAAAAAACAGTGTGATTACAGTTCTTCAGGCATATTCATTTGAGCTTGTAAAGACAGTAAAGGCAGAATGAGTAAATTCGCTCTTGTTAATGCTGGCAGAAATTTAAACGAAGCTCTTAGCATTTTATATTAGAGCAGCAGGTCTCCTAAACGGCCAGGCCTTTGGTGTGCTGACGTCCTGTAATGTATTCCATTTCATTATAGTCAACCTCCCTGCCTGCTCTCATCAGTGGATCGAGAGTGCGCTGTCTTGCAGGCAGACTGAGATATAATTACTTTCTAACTCACAAAGAGCAGAAAATAGCAGCAAAGAGACACAGAGAGGGAGAAGGAACGGACAATGAAACTTTATTATGCTTAATGGCAACATTTGTAAAAGGAAAACAAAGTCTCATTTCTCTGCTAAAGGGGTTGAAGATTTGTGCAAGGCCTCAAGTTAGCCTCTAAACAAGACAATTAAAGCCTAACATTCTTTGACATGAAAGGCAGCAGGTTTCAGACTGAGATCATTTGTTAAATAATAAAGGAGTTATAGCTGTTTTTGTCAAACCATGAACATAACTCAGATTTCCTGAGTTATTCCTTAGTTCTGCTGCTATAGGTTTAGACTACTGGAGCACAAACTGACCACATTTCCTCACTTTGCTGCTGTCTTTAGTCACTCTCCTCTACATGTTTAATTACTTGTATCAATAACGTGTTTTCTTTGTCTCTCTTCCAGAAGAAAATACACCTGCACCAGTCCTTCTGTTTGTGTCTCTTTCCTGTCCCCACATACCCAGCCGGTCAGATGGCCACCTGTCCTGAGCCTGGTTCTGCTGCAGGTTTCTTCCTGTTAAAATGGAGTTTTTCSTCTCCACTGTCGCCAATGTGCTGCTCAAGATGGGAGACTGTGACGAAGTGAAGATTCAACACAATCTGCTGGCTTCTTTAGATTTATTGTTTTGTGTGTGTGTGTGTGTGTGTGTGTGTGTGTGTGTGTGTGTG
>NW_013952405.1:7447342-7450140 GCF_001266775.1 Austrofundulus limnaeus
GTGTGTGTGTGTGTGTGTGTGTGTGCAGTGCCCTTTTTGGTGCTATATAAATAAACTGAATTGAACTGAAATGATCATTATGTGCAAACTCATGCAGTATTGTGAAGTCTCTAGTGCTCTTTTAGCACTTGGAGTATTTGTCATGAATGCTTTTCAACTATTACCACACCATGTTTTAGCCCAGTATCTGTAAAATGAACTGAGCTGCATTCATTTTTGTGTAGGCTAAAGTTGTTTAGGTGTGACAACCAACTTGAATTGGGTTAACTCCAAAAGTYAKTCATTTGTTGACATWCATWCACCAATAAATTTTTGTGAGTTTCATTAAAATCGGTTCAATGGTTTAYTAGAGTTTTTGCTAASAGACAAACAGGGTTGACTCCAAYATTTAATCCTAWGGTTTCAATCAAAACCGTTGTRCAATGTGTTGCCCTCAAAGTGAGTGTTGGGAACAATGCTCAGCTACTACTGCACCATATTTTAGCCCGATATTTGTAAGCTGTGGCTATTTTTGTGTTTGCTCAGACTGCTTTGCTGTGGTGGGCGTCTTGGACCAGGTTAACTCCAAAAGTTAATCAGCTGTGTGTTCAAGGATTACTTCCTGATTTTTTAAAATCAAAATTCATGCAATGATTCATTAGATATTTCGCTAACAGTACATGCAAACGCAGACACAGACAAAACATTATTTCTATATTTTCACCTTTTAGCTGCATAAGGTAATCAGAGGAAACAAAGATAAGATGGAGAATATGATCATACTTATTGGAGGGGGAAAAATGGAGGTGGCACAACTCTAATTCCAAATGTTCCCCTTCTCATTTTCCCACTACGTTTGGTAATTGCAGGCTTTTCAAATAATGAGGGGAGTGTAATGGACTCCACTTGTACTCTCTCCATGTTTCTAATTGCAGATTTCCCCACCTCTYTGCTTCTGCAGGTCAGTGATGAGAACTTCACATGCGCCGTCAAACTCGGCCGGACATTTTGTCTCCTGTCACTCACTCGTCAGCGTTACTGATTCGCCACGGCAGTCTCATGCATGTGYGCATGTACGCAAACACCCATGCAAGTACACAAACCACTGTGAAATCCCMCACAGACAAACACTCGCTTAATCAAGGACAGATTAATTAAAGGGAACAGTCTAATTAGCGTCATTAAGGAAGGAATAATAGAGAGGCTTGTTCACGGGGATACAAACTGAAGCTAGCTGTCAGTGTGTTTACACACACACACAGGCGTGCTCAGATACACTCCCCTTCTCTCGCGACATAACAAGTTTGATATTGATGTCCTTAAGAATAAAAATAAAAAGTGTTCCACTTTGGCTTTAACTGTGCCGAATCAATATGTCACTGCTGAACGGGTTACAAGAAACAACATTTCTGCTCTTTTGTTTGTGATCAGGTCTTTTGATGTTGTGTAAGAGCGGAGGAGCGTGGACACAGCTGAGCTGCCCCGAGCAAGAGGCCTTTTGTGTGGAGGCTGTATTCGTCGGTCACTCAGAACTCCCTGGGGTAGATTCTTGAAAAAGAGAACCAATCAGTGACGAGTTTACACACATGGATTCAAATGTGTAGCCATGTTTTGCCTGAAASCGCCAAAAAGTACCCATGAGAATGCACCCCGGATTGAGTTACAAGAGGCGAAATTTATACGAAAGTGAGCCGTTTAGCCAAAAGATTAAAAAAAATCTCCCCCCTTTCTTTTCTTTTCTCCTGCTCACACAGTCAGGTATGGCAAAACAGAAGTTCTCACACACACACCTACCTGATTTTCTGCTAGAGGCTGCATAAATATGAATCAGGGGTGACAATGGCGTGCAGAGTGGAGCCCTGTGCGTTCTATTTTCATCATTTACCTCAGGCTAAATGGATTTGGAACACTGCTGGATGGCTTCACCTTTCACACCGATCTGCCAGCTTTAAATGTGAAAAAYGCCACAGTTCAAAAACTCAGCCTTACTTTTCCTCATCTTTTTTCCCCCCACCACTTTGTTGTCCCGCTCGCCTCCGCTGCCACACTCGCCACCGGTGATTCAAAACATTGGTGCAAAGTGGACCCAGAGATTGCAGAGGTATTATATCGCTGCAACAAGATGCACTCGCACTGATGGAAGTTGTTGAGGTGAGGCACATTTTACTTGCAAATGGAAAGGAAACAGCGTTTTAGTTATTTATTTATTTTGCAGATTTGCTCTGCGACTCAAATTTAGATTCTGCCCAGCAACTTTTGCATCCTTGCAAAATTGTAGCAAAAAAGTAAATATTAATTGCTGTTTTTATTGTTTAAATATTCGTAACCAATTATTTAAAGGCATAATGTTAGAGAAGTTAAATAGTTTGTTCATATTTCTTAAAAAAAGACCATATGCAGTTTTAATTGAATTGCTTAACACTGTTAAAACATTAATTACCATCACAGCAATTAGATTGCTTTTTTATTTTTATTTATTTATTTGTTTTGCTGTGTACCTCCTTTGGGATTTTTTTCTTTTACTCTTAAATGATACGTCAGCCTGAAGATGGTAGCACTGGAAGTATTTTTTGTTTGTTTTGTAGAGTTTTCTGCAGCTGTGACTTCTTTAAAGCACACTGGCTATCTTGAGGTTGACTGACAGTTATGCACTGTGCAGCGCATGCACAAGAGTGACTGACAATCCCCCTGCCTCTGATTGGCTGTTTCTGACCGGGTGCGGTAGACCACTAGCTCAAGATGGTGTCATATAAACCTAAAACAATAAATGCACAAATTTAATTCAATATGAAGATGGCTACAAGTGAGCTTTCTAATAT
>NW_013952405.1:7450363-7459329 GCF_001266775.1 Austrofundulus limnaeus
ATATTAAGTTTTGTTCACCATTAACACCAATACAATTACTGCATGTAAATCAACCTTCTGTGAAATCAAACTATCCACTTAGGAAGCAAAACTGATGACAAACAATTTCACAAGCTGTCAGCACATTCAACTTTGTATAGAAGGAAGTATTCAATGAGAATATTTCATTAATTCAGATCTAGGATGTGTTATTGTTCCCTTTACGTTTTGAACAGTTGTGACAACATGGCTAACAGAGCATGTAGTTAGAAGCCTACRTATGCTAAACCACGTTCTTGCTCAATTTTTATTGTGTTTGGCTTATCCGGTCCAAGCTACACCACTTTAAGTTTCTCCTCATATGTTCTGCTTTGAAAGGTTTAGATATAAAGAGACTTACAGTGTTGTTTTCTCCTTCATTCTCGTTTGTTGTTCTCCAAAACTGGCTTCCTGATAGCCCTGCTGGCTAGGCTTCCGCATTAACATGACATCGAGACGTCGACAGGGTGAACCCCATAGAAATGAATACCAGAGGTCAGCTGCAGAGCGGTGACGAGGTGTGCCACAGGCTACTGTATTCTTTTGCAATGGGGACTTACTGCGCATGTCCAAAATCTTACAATGACTTGCCTATGGGAGTCTGGAGTGGCGAACAGCCCGTGACCCGGAGGTGACTTACCACAAAAAAGCTCATGAGTAAAATGGAAGTTTACACATCAATAACTTTAAATTATTTATTTTACTTATCAGAAAATATATATACGATATGATATTTTTTCGAAACATTTATAAGATTTTATTTTATTATTTTAATTGTTTTGTTTTTTTGTGTACCAAGAGTAGTGGTGGGGCGGCGCCCTAGCGCCCCATATTGACCAGCTACCACTGCCGAAACTGCTCTTATTAAAATTACTAATGATCTTCTCCTTGCTGCTGATTCAGGACTTCTGTCAATACTCATCTTCCTTGATCTGAGCTCTGCCTTTGACACCATCTCTCATCCTATCCTCATTGACAGACTAACCTCTATCGGCATCTCAGACAMCCCCCGGACTGGTTTAAATCCTATCTTTCTGACCGCATTCAGTTCATATAGCTCAAGTCCTTCCGCTCCCAGTCTTCACCCATCTCCACCGGTGTTCCCCAAGGTTCTGTACTCAGGACTCTACTTTTCATAATCTATTTGCTCCCGCTTGGCCACATCTTCCGTAAGTTTAGTATCTATTTCCACTCTTATGCCGACAACACTCAACTCTACATTTCAACAAAACCGAACTCTACCTTCTCATCCTCCACTCTTACCGACTGCCTCAGTGAACTCAATAACTGGTTCTCTAACAATTTCCTCCAACTAAACCATAACAAAACTGAACTCCCTCTTGTTGGGACAGAAAACTCAATTTCCAAATCCCAGCATCTTAGCTTCACTCTTAACAACTCTGTTCTTTCCCCCTCACCTCAGGTCAAGAACATCGGTGTCATCCTTGACACCACACTCTCTTTCAACTCACACATTAACAACATGACTCGATCTGCATACTTTCATCTTCGCAGCATTAATCGTCTCCTCCTTCACTCACTCTCCGCTCCACTGCCATCCCTGTACACAGCCTAGTAACATCCAGGATCGACTACTGCAACTCYSTACTGTTTGGCCTCMCCAATAAATCTCTTCACAAACTACAGATGGTTCAGAACTCAGCAGCCTGTGTAATCATTCAAACTTTATCCTCTGCCCACATCACTCCAGTCCTACAACAGCTCCACTGGCTCCCAGTTAAAYCCCACATCACTCCAGTCCTACAACAGCTCCACTGGCTCCCAGTTAAATCCCCCATCATCTTTAAAATTTTCCTACACACCTTCAAAGCTATCCACAATCTTCCCCTCCTTACCTGTCTGACCTCCTGAACATCTCCACACCCTCCCGCTCTCTAAGATCTGCCTCCTCCCTCCAACTCAGTACCCGCTGCCCGCCTCAGCACCATGGTGAGCAGAGCTTTCAGCCGCTCTGCTCCGCAGCTCTGGAACTCACTACCCCATGGATTACGCAATACCACCTTCCTCTCCCTGTTTAAGACTGGCCTGAAGACACATCTTTTCGAATTAGCCTACCACTGTTAATTCCAATTTTCAATATGTCTGTTTTTGTTGTCCACACTTCTATGTTTCTCCCCCACAACCCTATTTTTCATTTTGTCTACATTTTTGTATTTTATTATATGACTGTTCTGTACTCCGCATCTCTGTTTCTCCCACACTACATTATGTATGTATATGTTTCTACATTTTTTTTCTTTTTCTATTGTACAGTGTCCTTGGGTGTCCTGAAAGGCGCTTTATAAATAAAACACATTATTATTATTATTATCATGATATTTTATGTCATATTGCGTGAGTTCTTGGAGGTTGGGAACAAGTCTCAGTTACTACAACTACAAATTTCTGAGTTTATTTTTTGCTTCTACTTTTTTCTATCTCTCCTTAGCTTCCTTCATTTCTTTCTCTCCATATTATCACCTCTCCTCCTGCTGCTCATCCCACTGCTCCCACAGAGACTTAACGGAACGCTGATGCAGGGATTTTATTTTCTAAACGAACTGTCCGTCTGCTCCTGCAGCCTCACCTTCGGTCTCCTCTTTCCTCACTCCAGTTTTCCTCTCATCTCTCCTTCCTCGAATGACCCTCCCATCCCATAAACCATTGATCCGTTTCAGTTTGACCTTTGATGGACGCAAGGTTGAATTCGATGAAGGGATGGATGGGTTACAGTTAGAGAGAAAAGGTTTATACAAAAAAATAACATATATGACGGAAAATGCGTGTTATTTTTTAGGTTTTTAGTTCTCTGATGTGTGGATGGATAGATAGATAATTGATATCAATAATAAAGCTGTGATAGATTTTCAAAAGGAAGGTTGATCACTTATGGTTATAAGCTGTAAACAACAGAACTGAAAACNTTCTTAAAGAAACAGAGGACAATTTCAAGGCATTTAGATGTGATGCAAAGTCCTATTTATTTTTGATATACAGCATTTTTATTATTAACTGAAGGTAACATAGTTTGATCGGTATAGAATTCAACAAAGTGCCTATGAAAATACACAACATCCCCCCTTTAACTTTCATGGAGACGTCACAAACTGTTGTGCCCCATTGTCAGATAATTTTTCTTCACATGGGAAGAAACCTGAACGCAGTTCTCACTTATCTGACAGGGTATTTGTTTCTCTCCTTGCTGCCTCCTCTATCCAAACTCTTTACCTTTCCTCCCAGGTCGACTCTCTCCACATCTCCTTCAGCTCCTCCTGATGGCAACATGTTTATCCATTATTGATATTCTGACTGGGCTCACTTCCCGCCCTCATGTCGCCCCACTTTCCTCCAGCCTGCCCTACTTCAACAAAGTCCTCCTGAGACACACACATTCGTAGATGCTTAAGTTTGTCTGTGTGTGTTGTGAGACAAAAGTTGTAATAACCTTGAGTGTTTAGCGAGGTGTGTGTATGTGAGTGTGTATTTGACTCAGTGAGACATAAAGAGACAGACTAAGTGAGCGCCCACACACACAGAAAGAAGAGAGTCCCTATATTTAGATCCATATAAGAGCCTGTTCCCAGCATCCAACTGTGCAGACACAAGGTTCAGCAATACATTACAATCTTTCAGGCATTCAGTCGCCGACATGTTCAGCTCACTGGTGCCGTCTCTGTGTGTCTGGGTGCACATGCAGTACATGTGTCTTTACATGTATCAGAGAAAAGTGATTTTTTTTCTGGGAAAAGGCTTCCACTACTCTTGTTGTCTGAATGCTGATTCAACATTCACAATGTTGTTTCCCCCCCTGTTTTCTGTGTTGGTTTATTTTGTGTTCTTTGCAGTCGTATTAAAATATTCTGCTCATTCAGGAGGCAGGTGCTATGGCTTTTGTTTATTGTGACAATTTGTTTACATTATTTACGAGTACATTAGAAATAMACTCGGACTGATGCAGTTTGTTAAAAACAGTGTTTAAACAAGCTGTCTCTTTAAATGCTACTTTTAGGCTCTATAGCTACAATTTTGCTACTATTAGCATCTAGCTACTATTAGGTTCTAGGTACAGTTTTGTTAGCTATTATTAGCTTTTGGCTACTTTTTGCTATGGAATTAATGCTTTTAGGTATTAACTTGCCTTTAGCTACTTTTCATAATTAGTCTGCTATGTTGCTTTTACAATATCTAACCTTTTGCTACATTTGGCTTTCAGAAAATTGCTATGCTGAGCTTTTTTAGCCAGTAACTATCCTTTTTAGCTTCTAGTTAGTCGTTATCACTCTAAGCTAGCCTTTTGAAACTTTTAGTTTTACCTACTCATTTGATTTTAGCTGGTTAAACCTTTGCAGCTTGAATCTGTCATTTTGTTACTTTTAGCTAGCCTTTTGCTCTTTTGTGCTTTTAGTTAGCTCTTGCTGCTTTGGCATTTAACTTTTTTTCTTTTTCATGTTTTGCATCTTTTAGATTTGCAAACTCAGTTTCAACTTTTTTTCAGCAATTTCCAGCAATCATTCAGCAAAATTTACATAAAAAAGCAGTTTATTTGTTTTGTTTAAAAATCTCAATTGGTTTTAGTTAGATTTTTAAAAAATTACATCACATTTCTTAGTTTAGCCATTGAAACATAAAACATTTACTTTCCTGGTTTGAGATAATTAATATTAATGTGTCATCATTGCAATTAATGAGTCATGTGACAGAAGCTCACATTTAAACACACACACACACGCGCACACACACACACACACACACACACACACACACACACACAAAGTTGCAAAAAGCACTGCATGCTCAAACAGTTCTGAAGCTTTGATAAGGTGGACTGTGGAGTGCATTACAATGTGATCCTTTGAAGAGAAAACATGAAAACATTTGTTGTGCTCAGAGCAAAGGCTTGTTTGGTGCTGTCGCCCTGTGTGGATCCATGGGGCCTCCCTGCTAGTAAGCTGTTATCAATTTTCTATTTCTCATCCTCTGCTTTCCTTTAGCAGCAGATTAGCTTTAGCCTCTCTGGAGTCATCCTCTGCCTCACATACAGAGTTTTGTGGTCACTTGTGATCATTTGTCTCTTTTTGTTTTAATGTCCAGGAGGTTCATGCATGTTTGTGAAAGATATTCACTCGAGCTGTCTACATGCTGCCTGCTGAATTTATATGAAGGTGTGCGTGCATGTGCATATATGTGTCCAGATTAGTGCCTGCAGAAATATTTCTCGGTATTGACTTTTAATTGTTCTGTGCTTCTGAGAGAGTGTGTTGAGTTTAGTCCACAGCAATTGTTCTAGAGAGTAATGATTGGGAGGAGAGCCCCTGGTCTCCAGAACCACTGTCTGAACCTCCTCATAATTACCTTTGGGAGTGAAGGCAATCGAGGCAGAAAAAGAGAGGAATAAGCAATGATATGTTAGCAAAGTACACATATGGACACCAGGCTGCTTGGCACTGAGAAAAAAAAGTACTTTGTCAAAAGAAAAGGAAAGTTTATTGGCTTGGACACTGGTGTTGAGAACATGATAACCAGAAACTATTCATAGCTGTCACTTTAAGAAAAAAAATAATCCAGGATTTATTTACAAAACCCCTCATCCAAGCTTTTTTGTTGATAAAAATGTGTTGAACTAATGAATAACTTGTTCTAAAATGTAATGCATTGTAGCTTTCATTCAGCATGCAGCCTGTTATGAACAAAAATAATCATATTTTTTAAAATAAAATTTAGAAAAATAGACAAGACAAATCAGTGTTTTTAAGTACCCTTTTTGTTGCAACTCTTGTAATTTGATAAATCTTCCTTTAATTTCTGGAACTTGTCTAGAGCACAATTATCTGCTAAGAATTAGCCTCATAATGCAAGCACAACAAGTTTCAAGCGAGTGAGCATGCAACAAGATCTGAGAGCACACAGGTGCACGGATCTACTTGCCTGTGAATGTGACTATAGAGCTTTTCACATGTGCAATGCTGCGTAGAGATGTGACGTTCACAAATGGTCCAAAGCTTTTGGCTCCTTGCGATGAACAATAGGAACTGAGTCGCGGGCAGTAAAGAACCATTTGTCTTTTTTAAAAATTCCTTGTAATATGTTTTTTTTTACTCCTTAACCACAGAGATAATTGCTCCAGCTTTGCTTTTTCATGGCAAATAGGCAGAAGGATGGTGTACAGCAGCTCTAGGGGAAAAGGGGAGGGAGGTACCACTTGACTAAAAACACGGTTCCATGTACACAATGATGTAACCAGTGGCAGCTGGTCAATAGAGGGCGCAAGGGCGCCGCCCCACCACTATTTTTTGGGACATTTATATCAAAACACACAAAGAAATATATTTTCCAGATAAAATGTTAATTTTGTGGACTATACAGCTAATAGAAAGATCTCTAAATGGGTAAGTTTTTCTTTCTGTGCAAAACTATCTTGAAAATCAAAAAGAAAAAAATAAGCAGGTCCTCTGGATGGGTTCTTCTTAAATGAAACATTTCGTCTCTCCTCCAAGAGACTTCTTCAGTCTGATGAATTTCAGGTGAACTCAGCCTTAAATTGAGACGTTTATTCTGTAAACATGATGTCCCAGTGACTTTCAAAGCCCAAAACACGTTACGACAAAGATTAGTTCACCCCAAAGATCCAGTTCCCCCGCAAAAACAGAGTAATATAGTAAATGCTGTTAAGTGTCAGGAGGACTGTGATCAGTTATACATCGGGGAAACTAAACAGCCACTGTTCAAAAGAATGAGCCAGCACAGATGAGCTACTTCATCGGGTCAGGACTCTGCAGTTTACACTCATCTACAGGCCAGCGGTCACTCTTTCAGGGATGAAGATGTTCTCATCCTTGATGGAGAGGAACGTTGGTTTGAGAGAGGAGTAAAGGAAGCCATTCACTGTTCACTGAGAAATTACTGATGGAAAATTTCTTTTAAATCTATTTAGTAGTTTGTGAGGTTTTCTCTTCTCTGACAGGGTTGGAGTCAACAGTTAATGTCAAARATTTCATCTTGTGAAGACTGATTGAGCCACTAATGCTACACCAAATTTAAGCTAAACATCTGTAAAAAAAACTCAGTAATTTGTGTATTAACTGAGGTCAGAAGGCTGAGGCAACATTTTGATTGGGGTTGACTTCAAAGGTTAAAGAGTTGTTGATGTACATCCAGTGGATACTTTCTTCAAAATTCTCCAAAACGTGTCCAATGGTTCATGAAATGTAGCAGGACCTGTTAGTGATCAGAGTATGTGTTGGGAACAACTCTCAGCTGCTATCACATTCATTTTAACTCAGTAGGCATACAGCTGTTTGAGTTCAGCCAATTTTGTGTTTACTTAGTTATGGTGACCATCTTGTGTGGGTTTAACTCTGAAAGTTATTAATTTCTAAAGGTTTGTTCAATAATTACTTTGAAAGTTCTTTTCACTACTTGACCTTGATTTTTTTTGTGGGAATTGTGTTTAAAAAGTTCAAAACCTGCAGTGAGAGTTTTTTTTGGTAATAATTTAGTTTCTGACTGTGTTTCTGTCTTACAGTTTCTATCTGTGCTGTTTGAAATCTACTTGGTAAAGAAGACTATCAATTGTTTGTCATACATATAATGAGATGTATGACCGAGAAAACAGGCATTCTCCTGCAAACACAGGGAGATAAACATCATCCAGCAGGTTAGCAAAGAGCTTTGTGTCTTTGTTAGGGTATCATCTTTTTTTTTCCTTTTCATATCCACATTAAGATTGCATCGGAAAGAGAGAGCAGATGGAACCAGGGAGCAGGGGGAATAGGAGACGGAGAGAGCGACATTGTCAAAATGAAAACAGGAGATTACTAATCAACGGGGAACACATGATAAATATTTGATTCAGTCTTTTGTGATGTTTTCTTATCTGCGAATACATAGTGCTTTTATATTGGTGTGTCAAATACGAGCAGGGCTGGAGTTCAAAGCTGGTTCGGAACAATTTTCAGATAGAACATAATAAAACAGTGATTCCTGATGTCACGGTGCCTTGGGACGGGCTCGCCTGTTGGAATTGAAAAAAGCATTTTTCTTCCAAGGGAGATTTAAATTATTTTCTTTTGTTCCCTTTTTAAATAAAAGAAAACATTTTAGGTGTTTGACTCAATTACTGCTGACGCTGCAGAACCACCAGATTGTTGCTGATGTCCTTGTGTCAATATAAAAGGATTTAGTTCAGCAGAAATCCAAAACACTGCTACTATGTGTGCATTGTGGTGCTAATTTTATACATCCTTCTTTCTATATAAAGATGATGACCTTGTACTGAAGATCATCAGTAAGCAGCGGTGCATGTCCGAGGGCTGATAACATTTTAAAAATTGATGCCACTTTGAAAATAGCACATTAAGAGTTTATTGGCTTTGAGAGGTAAAGGCTGGCAGGTGTGTTTATGTGCATGTACACACACGTGAAAGCGCACACACACACACACAACAGATATCCCTGCTCTTGTAATTGCTCTTCTCATTGCCCCGAGGCATCGTGAGCTGGCATATAAGCTACATAATAAAGCATATTATCCTGGCCGGTAATGCATTTCTGCCTCCTTCAGCCTGATGACAGCTGGAATTGAGCTCTGCGTGTCGCAGAGGGTGATCCATACAAAATTCCTTCAGGCAGCTTGCAGCTCTGTGTCACAGTGCTGACCTTCTTCTGACAACTAGTATAATGAGTTTTGGAATAGCAGCGTTTTCTCTGAATGAACAGGGCTGCCTCTTAAGTTTTTTCTTTAAAGTCTTCACATCGAAGACTTTTGATTTCAACCTGTTACCTGTCCAGAAAATCTCGGGCTTCTGCTTGGTGRCTTCTTTTGCCAAATTAACCCAGCATGCAAAAATGTAGTCATTTTTTTTTTATACATGGTCAATATAAAATCGTTCTGGTTCATTTCAGCTTGCATGTAGTTTGCATATCTGTTTATTTATTTATTTATTTATTTA
>NW_013952405.1:7459756-7466871 GCF_001266775.1 Austrofundulus limnaeus
GTACATTAGTGTTAAAAAGTAGGAAAAACATGTTAAAGTGCCTACTGGACTTCCCAAAAACACAACTTATTTTGCATGAATCAAGTAAATAAATCCAAATCAAGTGCTTTTTTATTTACTCTGTGGTTTTAAAGCAACCAGAACCAGCGAAGTTATCAAATAAAGGCAGAAGGCGCTATTAAAAATACATAAAACCCAAGAAAAAGTAAGTTACCAAACTAACTACAAGGCAACTTATTTAAAAAAGTTAAAATCCTGAAATGAAAATTAAAAGCAGAGGAAAAAAAATGCCTTGAGCTATGTTTTTAAAAAGTCTAAATATAGTGGGTACACCTAATTAGAAGGTTGTTACAAAATTACAGCAAAGGCAGCATTTTCCTTGCAAACTAATCTAGATACTGTTCATGTCGTTAATAAACATGATGTATTTTATCTGAAAAATGTTTAGTATAAAAACAACTCTTTGACACAGATAATAGCCTATATGCCACGGACATCCGGTCCAGCACTTGATGCCACTCCCAACACTTCCTGTTCGCGGTCAACACAGTGTTAGCGAAAGATTTTTTCACCCGACAACGACTCTTAATGATCTCCACAGTACAGAATTAGCATATTACATGTAACACATTAACACAGGAGACCTCCAGCCAAGTGGAAAAAAAATCACTCCAAAGTGGATTAAAGTCATAAAAACAAAGGAAAGACGTTTGTGTTTATGGTTCCAGAATTTAGCCTTTTTCACTATTCCTTGGCTGCTTGTTCCATGAATTTTTCACATAGAGCTGTGACACTTATATTGTTGGAAAGAGCAAAGTCTAGGCTTTAAATCAATGGGCTACTTATTGTTTTCCCCGACGTTAGTGAACTGAAAACGTAATGATTATCAGGCGGAGGTTCTACTACTCTCGGTGCTCGGGGGAGGGGGGGGCACTTGTCGCTTGTGTTTTGTTTACGCTGTAATATACACTCTAACAAGTTTTTACTTGCATAAAAGTTCTTACTTTTGCATAAAACTCATGACAAAGTCGCCTAAAAACTTTTCATACTCTGTATGACACAAACGCACACACACACCTTTGAACCGACTGCGGTGTTAGCTTCCTCCTAGCTGTGAGGTGGTCTTTCCTCTCGTCTTGGCAGTGAAAGGGGATAAATGTACATTTCCCTTTTGTAACCTCTGTCTTCTCATTTCTGATGCTGACTCTTGAATATCCTCAGGTTAGAAATGCCGATTACAAACACGAGCGTGAGCTTATAGCTAATTTCCCTGTAGCTATGATCCACAGCTGTCACCTTGACTCCTCATCAAGATGAAAATAGATAAAAGCTAGCTACTCGGTCGTATCTGCTGCTTAGTGGACACAACGGCACACAACAGAACTCACGTTTTATACCAGTAGCTCACAGATGCTTTAACTTTTGTGACTTTTTCACGGACTCGTACTAGGAGCTTACACTAAAAACATGGGCAGTAACTAGGAAGTGGAAGGGAGGAGCGTGGCCAAAATTTTACCGAAAATGCGTCATAATGACCATGACATATAGGCTATTGTATAATGCAAACAATTTAACCCCAAGAATAAGGCATAAAGTTTGGGTATTGCAATATGTACAACATTACATTTTGACAAATTTCATATAATATTTACAAGTGTATTTTCTGGCAAAACACAGTTGGTATTTGCATTTAAGGCAGATATTTCCATTCTCACATCTCGAAAATTGCGTAGCATCCATGTGTTACCTCCAAATGACTCGCACAGACTTTGTTAGCAAGATGGAAAGCATCGAGGAGCAGCTTGTCTGGTCCTWTTGAGCACATGTATAAATCCTGTTAACATTCAGAGGAACGCCCGCGTACCTCTTTTGTTTCGTTTTATTTTGAAATGTCGTTCTGTGTTTCTGCTCATCCTGTGTCCATGTGCAATGCATCAAAATTGACGTCTAGGCCCTCCTCTTTCGATTGACACCTCAGTCATTTGACCAACTGGGTTTGGCTGTCCCAAAACAGTTTGACGTGTGACTGAGACCATCAGGACCAAACAACATAAATCAATTTATCATCTGCATAAAGTGAAGTCAATGTATTCACCRAATAAATAAATCAGGCAATGATGGTTGTTCTAGTTGACATAATCATTGTAAGCTTCTTCATGAAATTGCTGTTTGCCCACACCTATGTTGCGTTTATACTAACTGTACACTCTTACAAACAACAAATCAGATGAAATTCGTCAAGTTTCCATTATTCAGATAAGTGGCCCCACACCAAGAATAGAGTGTAATCATTTCTCACTCTTTTAAGCAATAGTTTTCTACAGCAGCAGAGCAGCGGTGTCCAGAGGTACAGTGTCTCTTGTCTTGATGTCAGCCTCACTCATATCTGATGAGATCTGCTATAAACAGGAGCAAAATCAACYGCATGGGGAAGAAACAAAAGTATGCCTCTGGTTTTGCTCAGATTGATTTATTGCATCAGAATCTTCGCCAATCTATCTTTCATAAAGTCATAAAAAGAAGCTTGGTGTTCCTCATGCAGGATGCAGCGGTTCTTCCACTTAACAGATGTGATTTGTCAGAAATGCTTGTATTTTATGATCTGATTGAAGCTTTTTGTCTTTGTAACCTACTCTGATATTTGGAAGTGTTATATGCTGTAAAAAATCTTAAAATCTTTACCTTTGGAGTTTCTAGAAAATATTGGAACAGCATATATAGACACAGAATCATGATTATTTTCTAATGAACTTAGATTTGCCTGATCTGTTCATCCCGTGTCAGAAAGGCATTGATTCTCCTCTGTAAGGGTTTGTTTGAATTTATTTCTGTTATTGGTATTCTTGTTCTTTTTCAAATGAAATGTATTTGAATTCTTTGTAAAATGATGTCTTGACTGTATTACGTTAAACAGTCTTTGAGGACTGTTAGGAAATGGTGCCTAATAATTCAATTAGATTAGAGGTGAATTGCACTTACCAAAATGTGTAATTTTGTGCTGGAATTTTTACATGTGTGACTAAAAAAATACAACTATTGTTAAATGTGGGTAAAAATGAATTATTATTTAATGTACTATAAAGTTTGCTGAAAGCATTTTTATTTAGGTTTAACTTATTTGTTTAGATACAGTTGATGTTTTTAATACCTTTTTTACACTTTATCAGCAGGGTGAAGTTTTAGACAGCTGGCAATCATCTGCCTTTATGAATCATGAGAGATCATATAATTACCTTTGTCTGTGCGTGCATGTCTGACTGTTAGCAAAATATACCCTGAACTAGTGAAGAGATTTTAATTAAACTTGGAAAAAATGAATCTTTGGCTGTAAATCTGCAGCTGCATAACTTTTGGAGTTGATCTGATTCATGATTCCTGTGGTAGCAGTTGAGTACTCATCACATACCCCAAACGTTAACAGATCTTGCAAGATCTTTGTTTAAAACTTTGGCATACACACAGGTTTTCTAATGTCTTCAAGTGAAAGCATAACATCTCATTCACCTCTAGTGCCTAAAAAATTGTAGAATAAATGACTTTAAATTTTYTTCTGGTACACTTATTTTAAATATCCACATCATGGCAGTAAATTAGATTTATTACATTTTTCTTTTCCTTTTCTGCATCACTACAACATATTGTTTCCGCAATGTATGATTAGTAACACATCCAGTCCATCTACTTCTGTAAATCACCAAATAAAGAGTTTTTGCAGTGTGTTTTTTCCATTTTGTAATCTGAACGCAGTCTGAACCACTACTTTGTTATTTAGCTACAGATGAAGAGAAGGCAAATCTTTAAATGGGAGCTCTGTAGACTAATCTTACCTCTGTTGAACCTCTAATAACAGGAGGGGAGAGATGGTAGTTCATCACAGCACAC
The DNA here is from genome assembly GCF_001266775.1 of Austrofundulus limnaeus. NCBI lineage: Eukaryota > Metazoa > Chordata > Actinopteri > Cyprinodontiformes > Rivulidae > Austrofundulus > Austrofundulus limnaeus. The sequence goes on from NW_013952405.1 coordinate 7,463,639, forward strand.
TCGCAGGCCTGCTGCTTCAACAGGCCTCATTATTAGCGATGGAAAGATGATAAAACATAATAAGGATGTMGTGTGTAAAAAATGACATCGGAACAGGAAGTGTAGCTGATGCCATAATTCACCACTATTGTGAGGATGTACATTCATTTCTGCGAGTACAGCTTTGGCTCCTTGCATGAAACTGGCCTCGAGGTATATKTTCAGCATGTAAAAGAGAAACACTTTAGGGGGTTTGTGAGGAGTGAGATAGGAGGGTGAGAGAGAGCAGGGGTTATTTAATGATGAGAAGAGTGTAATTACCTCCCAGTGAGGTTCTGCCTTTTAGACAGATGATTATTCAAGTGGAGAAATCTCATTTGCATCTTGTACAGCAATATGTAGAAGTGTTCGTTCTACACTAAATTAAACAGCCCCATTGATTTTTTTCTTCCTTCTGGTCATTGGAAGTCTAATTCCATTTATGTCTGCGGAATTATGGTTTTACATATCGTGAAATGTATCTGTGAGCACAAGAGGGGAGATAGTGTTTCTTTCCTTGGCAGATTTTATACTCTTGCGATTAACTTGGAAAATGTTGTCAAGGTGTTTGACATTATAYCAGAGATTCTCAAAACCTGGACTCCGGTCTGGATCTGAACAAACGGCATGTCATTCTAGACTGGAACACACTAGTGTGATGCAAAATATGTACATTCAAGTTATAAGAATGGTGTGGCCCCATAATGTGCTCTCAAACAGAATGCACAAGGTGAAGGAGGGAGGAGCTTAGTATGAGAATGGGAGCATGTGATTGAGGCAGGGGAAAAAGGCTGAATTTCTAGCAGTAAATGTATAATGTAGGATGCTTTAACACCAAGAAATGCTACAACTCTTCAAGTCACAGGCTGTCTGAGTCTGTTTTCCAACTGCTGCCAAAGGAAAAGTCTTTTACTCTTTCTGTCTGACAACATACTGTGTGCAGTTTAGGCAGCTCATTAGAGGACGACAGTGGGAGTTGTTAATCTGTATTTTAACTGTCTTGGAACGTCTATAACTTGTAACAATTTTTTTTGATGTTCCTAAGTTGTGTTGCCTTTAAGTTCAGTTTATTTAACATTTATTTGTGTGTAAAAAATTCATTTTAAAAAGTGAATTTAAATTTTATGATAAAAATTCTCATAAAAACTACAGACTACATTAGGGTTTATGGTCAAAAGTTAGAAAGTTGAACACAAACAGTTTTAGTTATGAAGGAGTATTAGGGCCAGACTAGGAGAATTTATGTATATTTTTATTACAAGAATAAAGTCATGATATTATGACAAAAATGCCACAGAACTATGAGAATAAAGTTGTACAAAACAAAATCATATTACCAGAATAAAATCATAATCTTATGAGAATAAAGTCATTATATGAGAATTCCTGCACAAAACGTCTTATCACTACACTAAAATGAGGATTGTTGAGAATCTAATAATGTTTTAACACATCAGCATGAAATTATTCTCAGTAGCAGGACTTTGAAACAATTGTGCAAACAACTGTCTATTTTGAAAATATTATACTCATATTATTTCAGCATTATTCTGATATTTTTATTTTATTCTAAAAAAATCTGTTTGGCTTTAATTCTTGGTCATGATTTTTTTTCAGGGTTACAAGCAAATTTGTAAAATATTTGCTTATTGACTTTTGTTGCTTCTTTTAGCTTTTTGCTATTCTTTTTCAGCTTTTAGCTACCATTTTTCTACTTTTAGCTAGCCGTTTGTTACTTTGAGCTTTTATTTGGCTTTTTTGCTGTTTTGGATTTTTGTATCATTTTGCTTTTGGCTTGTTTTGATTCTTTTGGTTTTTGTCAGCTTTTTCAAACATTTCTAGCTGCCATTCAGCACTCACTGCAAATCTCTGACCTTATCTAGAAATCAGATTTTCATATTTAAGTATAAAGTTTGAAAATCGCTGCATCATACTCTTTATAAGTTTTTAGAGAGGAAACAGCATTCAGGTAACCTGTGTTAAARACTCCCTATAGCTTTATGTATGTTCTGTGCCATAATCAACCAACTATCTGCCATACACAAAACGTCTTCCTTGCGTCTTAGTAACTTTTCTCAGATTCCACACCACACCACATAAGGACACGTGTCTTGACTTGACAAGCTCTCTGCTAAGTGTCAGTCTCTTTAAAGTATGAAATCAAGGACCCTGCTTCTATTCGCAGCACTTCCAATTACAGTGGGATTGAAATAGCAGGACTGAGTGTAATGACGGCAAAGCAGCGTGGGGTGAAAAGACTAACGTTGCTCATGTCACATTTGCTGCTGGACCACCTGGGGACAAATGGAGAGGAGCAAAAAAGACTTAAATGCTAACATATGAGTAACACTATGCTATATTAGATTCTGGGATAAGTTAAGAGGGAATTAATGATGRCGGAGACCAAACAAGAAAGGTTTGAAAGGAACCAGCTGATTGACAGGGAGCCATCTGTTGATCTTCAAGCTTATTTGGACAGCTTCGAGTCTCGATCGCCTCCCCTTGGCCCTGTGCATGGCTGACTGTGGGTCAACTGGGACTGATAGTCTTTGCTCCTGTTTCTCTGGCTGACAGATGGACGCAGGTACTGACTGTGGTGCAGCCTGAAAAAAGGATTCTCCATCTCTCTGTGTGCTGCCACGGCCATTTTACCCAGCTGTCAGTCACAGACAGCATGGCTGACGTTATCAGTTGTTCTGTGCTTAGCTGTGGAGGTCTGCCCAGAACTGCTGCTGGGGAGGAAGGGAGGATAGTGGGGGTTTGGAAAGGAAAAAATATATATATAAATTGTTTGAAGTAGAAAGGATGAGGGGAAAATCAATTTTGTCAAAAAAACATGCAGACTAAAGGAGGGGGATACTGTTAAGAATGACCAAGAAAATAAATGAGTGTCTCGGCTTGCTAAATTAGATCTCAGAGCAGTTAAAATGACATCAGATAGTGAGGATGCTTACATTGACTCCTGCTTGAGATGCACACATTATGAAGACGGCTCCTGAGGCTTTTTGGATCCTCACCAAGAGCAAAAAGGCCAAAGATGAAGTACAACAAGACAATCAATTCTCTTATCCCTCCGCCCCTCCTTGACTCAGGGACAGATTTACAAGCTAAGTTATTATGGCACGCAGCCACATCTTGGTCCCACCGTCCAACAACAGTCACATGTACATATATTTATCTGTGTGTGTGTGTGTGTGTGTGTGTGTGTGTGTGTG
>NW_013952405.1:7466881-7468760 GCF_001266775.1 Austrofundulus limnaeus
ATATATATATATATAAGAGGAAGAGAAGAATGAGAAAACAAGGCATGAGAAGGCAAAAAGAGAAAAATGCAGAGAAAGGAAAAATGCACCCAGAGTTACCTGAAGTGGCATGAAAGTGTGTGTGGATCAATAGATACGGATGTGAATAGGGAGACTTTTAAATAAGGCTCTTGCTTGTGACCTCAGATCCTGTTTCACAAAGAAAAACAAACTCTACAGATCAATAACTAGCTCATCTCTCTGCTTTGGCCAGCTGCTCCTCTTGAACGTGCRCCTGTTTGTGTAGGTTTCAAATACTGGGAGGGAAAAACAGTCTCTTTATCTCTGTGTACACAGTCCCACTCAACATCAGCAGCATCTTTTTATTGTAGCTTCTTGTTTGTCTGTTTTACTAACAAAGCAAATGTCGGTGAAAATATGTATTGTGTCTCCTTCTATTTGTTAGCATCGAGGACATCTTCAAACCTGACCCAATCTCCAACATTGTTTGCCGAACTGTAACACTGAACTTACAGAAATTTTCACCGTGTTGCCTGCAGACACTCATTATTGCACCACTCTCCAGCTGTTCACTGAACAAACTGTCTGCTGCAAATAGTTTCCGTTTTATAAGAATAAGGACAAAGTGACATTTGTGAAGCACTGTTCTGCCAGTTGACCAGTGTTTAATGTGGCCTCCTCCCTATTAAACTTACCTGAACCAACTCCAAGGAGAGGTGACTGAGAGTCATTGTTTTCAGACSTAAGCTTCAGTGCTTACAGTGTGTGATTGTGTGCATAAATGAGTAAATGACGGTAATGCAAAGCGCTTTGGAGTCCTTGGACTAGATAAAGAGCTACAAGAGCTTTCTGCCGCTCAGCATCCCACCTCTGGAACTCTCTCCCCCAGAATAATTTATTATACAACCCCTGGCAAAAAGTATAGAATCACCAGTCTTGGATGAGCACTCATTCAGACATTTCATTCTGTAAAACAAACTCAGATCAAAAACACGATTCAAAAGTGCAACTTATTGGCTTTCAGGAACACTCAAAGAAATGAAGAGAAAACATTGTGGAAGTCAGTGAATGTTACTTTTATTGACCAAGCACAGGGAAAAAAATATGGTATCACTCAATTCTGAGGAAAAAAGTATGGAATCATGAAAAACAGATAAACAAAAGACCTTTCAAAATACATCACTAGTATTTAGTTGCACCACCTTTGGCTTTTATAATGGCTTGCAGTCTCTGAGGCATGGACTTGATGAGTGACAAACRRWATTCTTCATCAATTTGGTGCCAACTCTCTTTGATAGCAGTTGCCAGATCAGCTTTGCAGGTTTGTATGGTCATCTTCATCTTTTTTTTCAATTTCCACCAGAGGTTTTCAATTGGTTTGAGATCTGGACTATTTGCAGGCCATGACATCAAGTGAATGCGTCTTTCTCAAAGGAATTCCTTCACTGTTTTTTCCCTACGGCATGATGCATTGTCATCTTGGAAAATTATTTCATCACCTCCAAACATCTGTTCAATTGAAGGGATGAGGTGATTCCATACTTTTTGCCAGGGGTTGTAGACTGTGTGTAAAACTCTGAGCGCATCACTGTGTTACCATGTAGTCTCTTTTCTTCACATTCTCTTCCCTGTTTTCTCATTTGTTAAAGCAGACCTTGTTCATCATTATGCAGTGACCATCGCTCCCCTCTGTGCAAAAGTCACCAGAGTCCTCTGCCCTGTTTCACCTCTTTCTGCTCCCTGTTGTCCTGTCCAACAACTCCAGTACCCTCTGTGGCCTTTCTTTGACAAGTAACCAAGGTGATCTCAACACACACACACACACACACACACACACACACACACACACACACACACACACACACACACACACACACAC
>NW_013952405.1:7470267-7472256 GCF_001266775.1 Austrofundulus limnaeus
AATTATCGCTGTCATTTTCATGAATGGACACTTCCTGGTATCTGAGGCAGGAAACACAGCCTTACTGTATATGGTGTTTTTGGGGTGGTAATTATGCTAATCTCCTCTCGCGTGCACCAGCAGCTGGGTAGAACAGGTGTAATTTACGCAGCTCATTTACACACTTTTCCTGAAGATAGAAGAGTTTGTTGAATTTGACATGACATGTTCGTATGAACCCTTCGTATGAACAAAAGGAAGAGAAATCTAGGATAAGAATACGAACATGTTCTTGCATGAGGCCCAATGTTATTTCAATGAGCAGCAAGATGTTTTTGATTTAGGTGCCATTTTGTTGTGATTTCAGTCTTAAATTAACACAAGTTGGCAAACTGTCATGTTACTGTTTATTTCATTATATTGTATACATTTGTTTGAATTCTTTTTTGTATTTTACTTTTTAAAAGTAGAGTTTTAATAATTTGTTCTAATGTCTTTTCATCATCTTAGGTCTGTGTCACGTGACAGGACAATTACCGAATTCTGGCCCTTCCAACAATCTTAAGGACGTCCAGAGTATCGTGATGGCTCTAAAGATAATCTGAGCAGAAATTCCTGTTAAGAGTGATGGACGTAGGGAACGCTCCAACCTCAAATCGAGGATATTCAACATGTTTGTTGTTTGGCCTGATATCACACTGTGTGTGGTGTACACCCAAGAASAAACGAGCTCACAACCTGCTGAATGGGATGTGTGGCCAATCAGAAAGCAAGGTGATGTAAACACGGAGGAGATTCCAAAATACAGAAGACAAAAAAGTTAAAAAAAAAACTGCTGGACGTTAAAAGTCCTGTGGAACTGTTTTTCCTCTGGTAAAAATAGTCCACAAACGATAAACATTGTTTCTTCCTCGTCACAAATGTTTATTTACTCTGAACTCATGTCTCTCTAGGCCATGCAAGATTTTTCCTCTGACATCTGAATTCTCGCAGGATTTCACATCTGACATCTGAATGTTCATGAATGAAATATCTGTCCGTGTGTGGTGCGTTGTCTCTTGCCGTGTGACTGTACACCACACACCGTAGGCCCAAACCTGTTATATCCATGACTTTTTATTTTCATGCGTGGCTTTCTCACTCTTTGAAAATCGGCCGACTATTTTAAAATCTTGCAGTGTGATGCAGCCTTTACCCTGTATCCAAATTTAGGGGCTGCRTCCTTTGGCTATTTTCGAAGTCACAACAAAGTGCTGAAGGTTGTCCAAATTCAAAGGCTCCTCCAATTACAACCCTCAAATGCATCATCTTTTTTTAAATATGTATCCTCCCGATTTGAGGGACAGGTCTGGTGTTTCCCTCAGCTCACCATATCCCAAGATGTATTGAGGATTGACCAGGAGATTATTATTTTTTTGCTACTAATGGCAGATAAAACGTAAGATGGAGTGAGCAGGAGAACATTTTTTTTTTAAATCTGTACAATATCTGAAAGTTTAAAGCTGTAGTGTTGTTAGGCTTTTGACATTTGCTTAAACAAAAGTATTCTTGTCAGAAGTCATTGTTAACAAGCTCGAATGGCAGGTTCCTTATTTCTTCATCTACTGCCTCTAAGCTAATTTTGTTAATTTATAATATTGCTAATAATAATATAATAGTATTTTGCTAACTTTGATTTTCATTGCTTCTGTGTAGCACTTTCACGATTGCTGGGCAACAGGACATACGCTGGGGTAAGTGCAGGAATAAAGTTGAAGGCTAGCCTGTCCAAATTCACAGCCGCTCACTTCTGGTTTTCRTGGTTCAGAAAAATCTCAGCCTAATGTTCTCCCAGTTAGCCAGGATGCCTGAAGGACGCAGCCCCTGAATTTGGAAAAAACTTGTATACAGTGGTTTGCAAAAGTATTCATACCCCTTGAACTTTTCCATATTTTGTCACATTACAACCACAAACATAAATATATTTCACTGGAATTTAATGTGAAAGACCAACACAAAGTGGTATACAAT
>NW_013952405.1:7472266-7474919 GCF_001266775.1 Austrofundulus limnaeus
ATTGTATACCACTTTGTGTTGGTCTTTCACATTAAATTCCAGTGAAATATATTTATGTTTGTGGTTGTAATGTGACAAAATATGGAAAAGTTCAAGAGGTATGAATACTTTTGCAAACCACTGTATCTAGAAGTTCCCAGTAGTTTCTATTTGCAAGTCCACACTCACCTGTCTTGCATCAGCAATCAACACACCTTCATCAATCACCTGCTTCAGTACTGTACTCTCCAGTTCTTTTTCAGACCTTGTCTCTCTGTGTAACTTGCTCATCACACCATGTCATCCTGCCCTTTTCTGCTGTTCAGTTTTGAGACATGTTTCCAGCTCAAAGGGATGGCCTGGTCATTTTTAAGGTGATGTTCCGTTAGTTATCACTAGTTAGTACCTTATCATTTATGACATTAGTCAAAGAACAAAGGGGCACAAGTCTTGGTTTCAGCCTTACAAATATTAAAGCAAGTCTTTCTCAACAACAACAACAGCACTACTAGCAAATATTAAACCTTTACCTTTTTACATAACACTCATTGTTTGCTTATATGAACTACATTTGTGTTACTACACAAATGTTTGTGTGCTGAGTAAAGTTAGACCATGTATATCTGGTGATTGGTGTTAAGAGCTTTCTGAATAGTTCTGATCAGCACGTCTGCTCAGTTCAAACATTTACTGAACTCCTGCTGGTCTGATACATTAACAATCTCTGAGAAACATTGGCATATAATGATCTATGCTCAACACCATATCAATCTTTCACACTAGTAAGTTGCTTTTTAGTTTACTTTGGGAGAAAAAATGCCTTATAAGCTTGAAAAACAAGAACAAAAATGCTCCTAGTTTAGCTAGTGATTAGCCTCGCCTGGACAAAAATGTTTGCCCGTTTCTCATATTCCATGCTGTTATAATACTATTGATATCTATTTGACTGAATGACAAGGTATTTTGAATATTATATCTTAAGACTTTGATTTCTGTTACATATGTTACATCACCCAGCACTAAACTGTAGATAAAATTCAAAATTTCATCCAAAAAGCTAATGACTTTTGGGAAACAAAGCAAAACAGACCTGAATGGTGTGCTGATTACAATTAATCAACGCTTTTGGTAATTGCTTCACTCTTAAAAAAATAGCAAAATTAGTCTTCAATTCTGTTTTATTATAAATTCGCCACATTTATTTGTTTAAAGCAGCACAATGATATTGTCACTACCAATACTACCAGCAAAAAACACTAATAAGCTACCTTGCATAAACAGTTATTTGTTATTATAATTATTTTAATTCAAATTTTATTCAGGTTGTTAACTTGTGTATACTCAGTCTCTGATAAACAATCATATCATCAGCTGTTATTGATCACTGTGCTTTAATATCAGCTCTCCTGAATCCACAGCAATGAAAGCAGAAAAGAAGGAAAAGATAAAAAGTAGTAAATGCAGGCACCGGAATCAGGGTCAATTATCCTTTGAAGGGTGAACATGAAAAAAAAATGGATAAAGAGAAAGCAACATCAGCATTTTAAATGGTGTACTACTTTTTTTTTTAAGTCATTTAACCTTTCACCTCCAAGCAGTTATGAATTGCCTTGTCATGTTGAATCAATGCAGTCGATCTCAGTTGTTGGTTCTCTGTTAATTGGACTTGTCAAAAGCTATAATCCTGTGGTCGGTGTGTTTCTGCTTCAAACCGTGAGAGGTTATCATCAAGTATCAGAGCTGAGTGGAAATGAAGGGGAATGGGAGCAGGAGATAATGATGGAGCAGTGTGAGAAAGAGAGGCTGTTTTGACTTTGTTTTAGTGCTTGTGACTAACAGAGTCATTCTGAGGATAACCTGAGTGTGTGTTCAGAATGAGCAATGAATCATGAATGTCTATACTTTATCATAGTTCAGACCCATGCATTTGCATCAACAACACATCACTACTTAWATGGAAAGAGGTTATGATTGTCACTGTCAGCACAGATCAGCTGTTTTCAGACAAAAGGCACTAATAAACCCACTATAAGTCATCTGACTCAAAACAGTCAACACATTATCAACCACTTATCAATAAACTGTTGAACATGAGGAAAGATTTACCTGCTAAATACAGACGTTTCTAACACAAAACATAACATTATAATAAAGGATAGTTCAGGTCTTTTGAAGTGAGGTTTTCTTGATAGGCTATGAGCAATCAATACCTTACCTGTTGTAGGTAGCTGTTTGAAATACTTATAATTATGACCCCCGCACGTGAAGCGTAAGCGGGAGTCATATTGTTTTTGTACTGTTTTTTTTTTACAGTGATGTTTGGTCAACCGTAGCACAAAAACGGCTGCACCAATCAACATGAAATTTGGCAGGACTGTAGATGAATCTGACCTACACTGCTCCAGCCAACGGTTTTACGATAGACTCCATATTTGAGGAGGGGGCTCCTTTCAAAGAGGGGGTGTCAGGACATGCAAAAATGCTTATAACTCAAACTGTTCAACATAGAAGCTCCAGATTTCTTTTGTTGTTTAGCTCTGATGAAGCTCTATCCATCAGGCCCACCAATCAGTGCCCCCCACCCCCACCCCCCAATTTTCTGAAAAAGGGGTGTGTGGACATACAAAATGGTTATAGCTGAACAACTATTTAACATAGGAGCTTCAGATTTCTT
>NW_013952405.1:7474929-7481223 GCF_001266775.1 Austrofundulus limnaeus
AACCACTACAATTTTGGGATGCATCTAGTAGCATGACATTTATTAGGAATAAAGACTTCTGAGTTCTGGGGCATTTGTGCATGTGGGGGTCATTGTGTTACCGCTATGCGGTGTATAGTAAGTCTAAGTGAGGTCAGGAGCAATATGAAATGTTCTAAAACAATTTGAGTCAAAACAAATTTGCAGTGTGAATTTTTTTTTATAAACTTTCGCACCATGGTCAGTTAGGTAGTATGCAGTTATTCAGGAAGAAATATTGCTGTACCTTCAGGAAGTGGCCTGGGTGTCACAGCCGCTGCTGCTTGTGCAAGTTGCAAACAACTATAAGATGTACAGTGTAGTGCAAAACTGATGGTAAAAAACAAATATTTTATAACCTGTTTACACAGCTATATCAGAAAAGTTTTTCACATTGTATTAAATTGTACTGCACTACATTGCATTTTACTGCGCAAGCATCCTTCTGCATCATATTACACAGTGTTGTATGCTTTGTTACTGTGTTGTTTAATAAAACACAAATGTTTATAGGGCACATGTTTCAATAGCAAGGCCCATGGGCCATATCTGACACTCATCTGGCCCCAAATATAGCACTTTAAATACAAATAGTTTTATTGTTTCTCTTTTTGTCACATGTAATCTTCTTATGACAATTGTTGACTCTAAATATCTTATGTATTTTCCTTTTATTTTAAATTAAAACAACTTGATTTTTTAGTGAGTTTATTATTATTTTTTTTACAAATTTGCTGGATTGTTATAAAACACTAAACCATCAATTTAATTTATTTTGTAAATTTTCTTTAAAATAAATAAAGATTTTCTGCTTTTAGAAATGTTGAACAAATGTTTTTTGATTTTTTAAAATAAAACTAATAAAAACAAAAAAATATTTTGTGTGTATAAATACTATTTTGAACTGATTTCAACCATTTGTCTGCTGTGGCCAGCTGCACACAATTTGCTTTAACTCTCCTCGTTATGTGTCTAGAACTTGATTGGAGCACACCAATGTCAAACTGAATTGATCAGGTCGAGACAAGAACCCAAGCCATGAAGAACAAATAGCTCCCAGTGGACTGATAATCCTGTGTCCGTTCATAGATCACAGGAAGACAATAAAACCATTTTAAAGCTTTGAGTGCTACCAGGAGTATAGTGGCCTCATTAATTGTTAAATAGGAGCAGTTTTTTAATGACCAGGTTTTGATCTGACTGAACCAAGTAACAGAATAATAAAAGAGTTCTTCTGACAAATCTGCTGTCAAACAGCATTCTGAAAACATAAATTACAACAATACTGTAACATCAGCTTTTTGCATTGGAGGTGGAAAAACCATAAATACCATAAATATTTTTGTAGTGATTTTCTGTGAATAAGTTATCACTAGTTTTTACCTTATCAGCAGTGATATCACTCAGATCACTGAGTGTAGAGAAAGAGACTGACAATTCTTCACCCAGACTAATGTCCAGTTAAACTGGCTTCAACGTTTTAATAGTTTTATTTATGCAGTTTTCTCCACACTTTTGCATGGCACCTTCATGACAACTCTCATTCGATCAAAGTCCTTTTTGAGTTTTCCACTTTGCTGGTTTTGTAAAGGTGTTTTTACATGCCTGAAACACACACACACACACACACGCACGCACGCACGCACGCACGCGCGCACGCGCGCACACACACACACACACACACACACACACAAAAACTGACCCTGTTTTGGCAAACTTTAACCTAGCTCCGCTGCAAAAATATCCATCTAAGCAAGGCTTAAAATCTTATATCCAGCCAAAAAGTATTTAGTTTTTGTTTTGAGACTGATTTAAGAGCAGAATGTGTTATATCTTGTCAGTGTGGAAATTTTCTTATTAAACGTATTTGTCTTACTGCACTGGCAGATCATTGTACTTAATTTTAAAAGATTCTGACTCAAACTATGTGAAATAATCTGTAAGACAATTGCATTTGGTAAGAATTTTTTTTAGACTAAMAAGAATATAACCTAACATGTTCTGCTTTTGCTTAATAGTTTCAAAACAAGAACAAAATACTTTTTAGCTGGACAGTAAGGAGTGTAAGACTTGCTTAGATGGAGATTTTTTTGCAGAATGTTACCCTTTTGTTCATTTTCCATGCTCTGTCTATTGTCACAGATGATATGTTACTGTTGATAGCTATTTGACAAAGCATAATTCAAAACATGAATCTTTTTTACATTTAAATTAGTCAGAATAACAACAGAAAAAGCAGTTTTCAGACATTCAAATATCTTATGTTTCTAAAGCTTCAGAAAATAAAACTTTTGACTAGAAGGTGCACAGAGCTTGTTTAAAGCTAAACTCTGCTCCTAAACAGACTCTAAGTTAAGCCTGCAAGTGCTGGTACAAAAGATTTGGGATTTTAGCCATTTAAAATAAATCTATACAACAATATCAGCTCTTTCTATACTTTTGTTTTAGTTTATTTTAAATATGTAGAAATCTAAGAAATGAGTGAATTTGTCTTGTTTGAGAAAACAATGAGTCTTTGATGTGAGTTTGTAGAAAAGTTACAACTGCTGAACAAATGAAGTGTTTATTGTGAGACTCTACAGCATCATTTGTATGGCACCTCTCATAATGGACATAAGAAACTGGTCCACACACGCTATTTTCCACTTAAAAAATAGATTAATGCAGTTCAATCAACAAAGCTGTGTTGTACTGTCTCATAAGTTAAATGCATAAAATCACCTGCTCATCACTGACACAAATGTGGACCTTTTTTGTGAGGTTGGTCTCAAACCAATCCGTAAGAGCTTATTGCGCTTGTCGTGCTGCGCACAAATTAGCATGCACTTAGCTGAAATGCTATCAGGTGTCATGCACCGTTTCCATTGCGTGCCCCTAAAACTCAGCTCTCAGCCATTAATCACTTTTGCTTCACACCACACGTTCCAGCCTCCCAACACAAAGATACAGAGGAGTGGGAGGAGGAGGAGGGCAATTCTTACTCAGCTATGAAGGGTGGGAGTGTATTAAAAAGAGCGAATCATGAGGGAGGACGGGGAAAAAAAGGCATCAACCTTTTCTAATCAATATCCATTTCCTCGGGGCTGTCATGTTGTTGAGCAAATGGCCGTTGCATTATCAAACAGAGAGTGTCTGATCTTAAATAAAATATCACCTTCAGTCCAAACCACCCCATTCATCTTCATTTAACAAACGCACGGCTTTTTGGCAGTACCTTTTATGCAGCCTCTCTGCCATCGTCAGAATGAATATGTCAGGATGACGGGCCCTGGCACCTGCATATGGGAACATTTCTCCACAGAAAGACACCTGACTCAAAGTGTCATTGTTGTTCTGCACAGTGTAGATGAGTAATTTCACAAGGACGGATTGCAACATATGAGGTAATTTACAGTTTACAGCTCCTCCAAGAAGGGATTTTTAAATAGGGTATGAAGTAAATCTAAAGAGAATGAGCAAAAAGCAGTATTGTTTTTTTATTTCTTCAATGCAGAGTGGGAGTATGCTGTCATTATGTTCAATGGATTAAAAATAAATAATATAAAAAAAGAACACTTAGCCACACACACACGTTTTATCCCTAGGAGTGCATGTAGTGTAATGATGCAAAATCAGCTTAAATGTAAGCTTGTGCAAGTGTGTGTATGTGCATATTCACTCCTTTTTAAATAAGTCTAGACTGACAGCTGACCTTATCAGCAGAAAACAGGACCTAATTTGTGTGATAAGTCAGAGAAAAATATCTGGCTCTTTATTTCTCTCCCTGTCTTCACGCCCATCTTGCTTTTTCTCCGTATTTTGGCTCTCTTTTATTCCTCATTTTTCTGTCTGTCATGAGGAAGCAGACATGAGAATACAAGTGGCATTACGCAAATTATCTGACTGTCTATGAAAGAAAAAAACACAACATAGTAATATTACAGATGTTCTGCTCACGTCTCAGATTCTTAATGTTTTTTGTCTGCTGACTGTCAAAAAAAAACAAAGTTATTGCTAAGCTATTTTTGAATAATTCATGTCTGAATGTATGTTCAGAGGAGATTCAACCAATTTTTCATTTTAGAAAGTGTCCAAAAATAGATCTTTTTTTTTTTGGGGGGGGGGGGGTTCACTTTTACATCACAGAAAGCTATTTTAAACAGAAATATGAGCAAGATGACTAATAGATGTGGTTTCACATATTAGACAGATAGTGATAAAACAGCTGTTTAACTAATGACCTGTTGCAATTACAAAATATCTTATGAATCACTTTTTATTTATTTTTTATGAAACTCACAAAAAAACTATCATTGTATGTACAGTATAGATATTTAATATTTGAAGTCAAATTGAATCCTGGCGGTGTAATTGAGTTTCTCAGCAGTGTAGCTGGACTCTCCTTTTTAGAGAGTTCAGATCAAATGCTATTTGAGTGTCAGAGGCGTCTGCTTTCCATGCAAAGTCTATGTTGGATGTACATCTATGGGCACCAAGAAGTAATGTACAACACATGATCTGAGTGCTAACACCTTGCCCATGAGATGACATTGTACATGATAAATTTAAGATTTGACCACATTTGCGACAGTTCCATTTCTTAACATGAAACATTGATTTTAAACCCTGGCATGTAAAACAGTGGGCAAAACGTATTTCAAAATGGAATTTTAGTCCTTACAAAAGTTTTAGAAAGTTTTTAAGGGGACATATCATGCAAAACCCATCTTTTTTGGCCTTAACTACATTTTGTTGTGTACTTGGAGCAGGGGCGGTTCTGGGGGCATTGGCCCMTGCTGAAATTTGATTGGCCCTCTGAAATGCCCCTGTCCTGTCACTCCTTTGTCCAAAAACGATGATGCTGGGTGCAGTTCCATGTCCAAACAATAGAGGCGCTAATGAGCCAAATAGAAAAGTCCAGCATGAATCAAGCTGACGGAAGTCTTCTTTTCTTAAAATTTGAACAGTTCTGCAGAAAAAGTCTTTCAACTCACAAATGGTGGCTCTCACTTCGCTACGTGTTTGATAGTATTTTATCTATGTACTGTAAAAATGCATGTACAATTGGGAAGGGGAAATTTGCAAGCTTTTTTAAAATGACATTACATTACAGGAGTTTAAGCATGTGACTGGTTAAATATATACACCTTAACTAAAGGGATTTGTGTGTAAGGATGCTGAACAAATACTTGACATCTATGACTATTGTGGCTCCTCGGTGGCCCCTTACTCAGAAAAAACCTAGACCCGTCAATGATTTGGAGTCTCTAGAAGTGCAGAAAAGTTGAATTTTTTATATTTCAGTATGTTCAGTTATTCCTATGGAGCTCACACCCTTGCCAGCGGTGGAGGTGTTTGTATTTGGCGCTTATGTTGTTGTAGACTTTTCCAAAAGGACACGTGGAAGTACACTTTATAACTTGTGAAAATGTTGTAAGTAGGAAAGCAAAAGCTTGACAGACAAACAAACCATTTGAATGGTGCACGGCGCATACAGCTTTTGCAGAGTTACAAAAACTCGGAGGTGCAGGACCACATGCCGGGACACCACACTGGGCCAACGCACAGGGGCAGCCGGGGATGGTGCGATTGCATCACTTGTAAACCTAACATCACAGTATTTGCTGTGGAACATCTAAATGAGGTCATGGACTTCCGGCTTACAAATTTCACAAATTTGCGTTCTTGCATGTCTGTCGTTTTCTTTCTCCTCTCAATCTGAGTTAGACTCTGGCTCCAAAGGCTGGATGGATCAGTCTTTCATTGTTGACATCTTGCTTCTGTGACACTAAAAAAAACCATATCCCTGCTTCTATGTGGTTTTTGGTGGTTTCAGCTGCATACTTTGTTTATCTTGAGTGTGAACCCACATTTCAGAGCTGCATGTCAATGTACCTGGAGAACTCCTTGAATAAACTCTGTCAAACTGCATATCAGAAAAAGTTCAGGATGACTTTTTTGTATGTTTTATTTGATAGTTTGCAATGAGTACTTTTATGAGATGCTAAATACTAAGAAAAACTGAAACTCTTGAGTGGGTAAGGCCTCCTGTTATCTCATTTGCCTGTCTTTGGCCCCTGATTCCTCTCGTGGCATGCTGCTTCTCTTCCCCTGTGCTCTGATCAGTGGAGCGGTGACAGGAGTCTGATCATCAGAGCTGCATCCTCTCTTCGAGTGCTCAGAGAAACGACCCATTGCAGCAGGAAGAGGCTGGTGCACAGGCTTACAGTATGTGCATGCACGCACACACACACACACACACACACACACACACACACACACACACACACACACACA
>NW_013952405.1:7481893-7500702 GCF_001266775.1 Austrofundulus limnaeus
TATATATAGTTAGCTAAATAACTGAACAGATTTTAATAGAACTTTCAGAAAGTCATAAATGAAACCACAACTACAATTAATTAACTTTCAGGGTCAATCTGATTCAACATGGCTGCTAGCAAAGCAATTTTATCAAACACAAAAATAAATACAACTCATTTTGACAAATATAGAAATAAGATTTGGTGTAGTAGTAGCTGAGACTAGTCCGTAACTAACGCTATGAGTGCTAACTGATTGACAAGATCTGTGTTTAAAATTTAATCTGTTAATCACTGGAATTAACCCTTTTTAACAAAAAGTTTCTTAAGGACACTTTTTAAAGTAATATGTCAATTGTAATTTATTTATATAGCACATAAAACAACAAAAGTTGAACAAAATGCTTCACAATTCAGCGAAATGAAAAGATAAAAATAATTGAACGCACAAACTGATTAAACTTTGGAGTCATCTCAGTTTTAATAAAGCCATCAACAATCAACTGAACTCAGTCAGTTTTACAGATATTACACTAAAACTTGCTGTGGTAGTAGGTGAGCATCATCCACAGCATGTACAGTACTTTGAGCACATATCATATGTTGTCTTTGCTTAAAACTTTAGCAATTACAATAACTGTCTGTTAGCAAAATATCCCATTAACTATTGGGCAGTTTTCAATGACACTTTCAAAAAGTAACTACTGGCTATATATCTATAGTCAATTTAGTTCAAGATGGCCACCACACGAAGAACAGTGGGCAATAGGCATTCCTTCCAGGAGGCCTGATAATTGTTGGTCATGATGTGAACATGTGTATAATTGCCCACATGGATTTGCATTCATAGTTATATCCTCGTAAAACCTGCGCACATTATAACATGGAGCTTACTGTCTCTGTCTCATTAAAACACACAGACATGTGTCCCAGTAAAAGAGCAGGACATAAACTGAAGTGATGCAGCTCTGGTCAGAGTCACATTATTCTCTGTTCTATTTCCAAGGCTGCCTGGGAGCCTAAAAGCCCTCATAAATTACACTGTTATTTGGGTCAAACCTCTGTTAGTAAGCACACAGCTGATTTAGAGCCTCAGCTCTAAATTTATTCTGTAAATGTGTACGTGCTAAACAAACATGCCTCATTGTAAAATAAAAAATAATACATACCAGTGTATATATTCATATTGCATTGAGTACAATATGAAGATACAGACAAAAGCTTAAATGCTTTTCATTATTTGTGAACAGACCACAAGCAGAGCTGCACACTGTCTGTAAAAAGCATTTTGTGTGGTAAAGCACCAGCAATCCCAGCATGTGGACTCACTTGATGTAAGTATGGATGGCCAACATGTGTGTTATGGCAGTAGACCACAGCTAGAAACACTCTGTGGAAACCCAGATACATTTTTGACTATCCTACTGCTTTACTCTCTCCATTTCTAAAGTAATTTTTCATTTTTCTTGTCCATAAATTTTGCAGAGTAGGTAAATAATTCCAGATACAACAATTTATTACATAAAACTGGTAGTCTTTAACTCTTAAAATAGTTCCGATTTTATCGCACCATTGCATACATTGTCTGTTTTGCAAGTGAATACCGATGGCAGGATGTAAGGATATATTCAGGCAAATAGCAGTTACCCGAATCCAAACAGAAAAAAGGAAAAAGTCTGAGGCATGCACTTGTTGTAAATTTACTTTTCTGGTTTGGTCGACTCTTTTAAAAGGCCTAAATAAACGTAGAACAAAAAGTAAGGAAACATGTGATTGGTAGATTATTTCTTTGTTAGAACAATGTTTCTTGGCAATAAATCTTGTACCATTGGAAAGCCTGTTATATTCCTTTATAAATGGTGCCATATTTGTAAGGAGCATGCATTTGTGGGATGAGCAGTAGAGCTGAGTATGTGGGTTGTGCACATGAAGAAGTTGCCAAATCATCTCTGTCAAACAGCCTTTTTTTGCTCCATATTGACACTTGTTTTGAGCTTCTGATACCTCCAGGTGTCAAACAGGTTCCAAGATTTATTGCCAAGAAGCTGAAAAAATTTTGTAACTGATTAATTGAATATTAGATTCAGTTTTATATTTTATACTTTCTGATCATTGCAGCGTTAAGGCCATAACAGAATAAGAGTTGGTGTGTGTCTTATCATGTGTTCTTTCCTTAGCCTAAGCAAAACTGAGTATGTTCTGATGTCTGAAGTGAAAGGTAACACCTCCTGGGGTGTAACCAGGAAGAAAGAAACATTATAAGCTCAATTCATTATTATATTACAAACGAAGTTGTCAGTTTTTGCAGAGTGTCTGCTTAGAGCAGAGCTCTTGTCTGTTTTGATTCAGCCCAAGGTTGTACACTGAGGCCTGTGTGCTGAGTGCTGTACTGTGAACCTGATATGAGTCAGAAGATTGACAATAAAGTTTTAAGAAGAAATCGCGCTGATTCCTGTTTGTTTGGACATGCCATTTTGAACAACGCATATTTTTCCAACAAAGCATTGCAACAAAGAAATGATATCAAACTAACTTTTTTTTGTTAAGTATACATGTTGCTGTGTCTGTTCACAGCAAAGCAGAATTAGATTTCTGGGCCATCTGTTCTATCTTTGAAAGTAAACTTACTGTTTTGACCAAAACAGCAATTTTATCATGTAGAAAAAGAAAGATGATGACTAGGATACACGTTAATGCTTCTACTTGCACACCAAAGATGCACGGGAACCCTCTGGATTACTCAGACCGGTCTTTTGGTTACTAGACTTTCAACTTGAGCAATGCCTGTTTAATAATTTTAGTTATTGTTTGACTGGTTGATTGAGGGCAACACCAGAAGGCATCAATTACACCATTTTGTGGTAGAGGTGGAACGACAGTCCACACCTCGCTATACAAGATCTATGTCTGTTGTTGTCATAAATCAACCATGGTCAATTTAAATAAACTGGCTGTCTTTACAATAAAAAAATCACTATCAAAATCCCGAAAAGTGTGCCAATTAAATAAAAACTATGTATTTATAAACTGAGTGACTGTATAAACATTCATCTCATTTATAGTGACTGTTCTTCAACTCAAATACTTTGGATTTTCAGGAATGGATACAAAAGGATTTTATAGGCTGAAACACCCCCAGACTTTCTGCTAAATCCATCAAAAACATAATTAACACTTTTCACTTTCTGAAGTTGTCTGAAATATTTAAACTTTCCGTTAATAACTGATTCTATTGAAATGTACAGTGTTGTATAAAGTATCACAAAGTGATACTTGAGTAAAAGTACAAGTATCTTACAAAAAAACATTTTGGTAAAATTTTAAGTCTCATTTAGGAATATTACTTGAGTAAAAGTCTTAAAGTATCAGATTTTTTTTGTACTTAAATATTAAAAGTAAAAGTATTGTTTTAAAATGAGCAGTTAGATTTTCTGTAATGACATTTATTAGGAGGTGACCTCCCCCAAAAAATGCAGAAATGACTGTTGTATTAAAATAATTAGTTTATGTTAAATTTAGGATGCACTAGTCTAGCTGTTTCAGTTTATTTACGTATATCAAGGCTGCACAAAACTTTTCCCCAAAATGAAAATCTGTCTGAGGGCTGTGAGCCAAATGTAATAATATAATTCACGAAATACAAATACTTCTTAAGTACAGTCCTTTTATTTTAATGATTATGTCCTGCTGGAGTGTGACATGATTTGTTTGTGTACAAACAAAGACGGTCTCAGAATGTTATCTATTTATACTTCTCATTCAACCACAATTAAATTCTATCTAGGAGGCACAGTTTATATGGATAGTATTTATTTATTTTTAAATAAAAAGCTGGAATGAAAACAATTAAAAATGAAATAAAAGTAATGACTTTCTACTTCTTGCCTTTTTACCTCCGCCAAGGGAGAGGAGGTAATGTTTTCGGTCTGTCTGTCTGTCTGTCTGTCTGTCTGTCTGTCTGTCTGTCTGTCTGTCGTTCTGTCTGTGGACAACATTACTCAAAAACTTGTGGACGGATTGTCATGACATTTTTACTACATGTGGGTACTGGGCCGAGGAACACACTGTTAATTTTTGGTGATGTTTCGGATCACAATGCGGATACAGGAATTTTTTTTAACACTCTGAGATTGGCAAAGCTGTGATGCTTTCACAGGGCTTCTGTAAAAAACAGTGGGCTGGATTGGACAGCACGGACTTCATACTTTATAAAAGTAATTTTAAAACCACGTTTAATGATGAACAATTTTTTTGTCATAATATGCGCATTTACAGAACGTTTTGTGACAAGGAAGTGCCTCACTGCACCATGAAACCTATTTTTCCCATTTCCTCAAACACACCACATTTCCCAAACAACCAATTAAAACAGTTTCTCTGTACTAGGCTTGTAAACAGAGAGCTTCTGGCCGAACCTCAAAGTTTGGAGACGAGGGGAACCAGGAAGCACTTTATAAAGACAGTTAAACCATTACAAACTCATACAAAGGGATAAAACAGATGTTTTACATGGTGAAATGTGACTGATGAAAACTTAGGAGCTTAATCCGACACCAGTTTGACGATGAATAACGGCAGGTGACGAGTCTGACTTTATTTTTTTTTCACATTGGACTCCACCAAGAAGAAATTCCGTGCATACTGCCTGCTTAAATGTTCGCTATGTCAGAACTAATTCGGCAAATGTGTTTCCATCTCTGCTTTTGCGCATTAAAAGCAGATGGGGGAAATTGGTCTTGGCGGAGGTTTGCACTCTCCGAGTGCTTCTAGTTTAAAATGTAAGGAGTAGAAGTAAAAAGTAGACCGAAAAATAATTACTCAAGTAAAGTCTAGATACCCATAAATTCTACTTAAGTACAGTAACAAAGTATTTGTAGTTTACTTTAAAACTCCGGAAATGTATCTGTAAGGTGTCTGTCTTGTTTGTCTTTATGTGGCTGTGTGGTGGACCGATGGTCTGCCCATGGTGGACCCCGTCTCCTGCTCAATGATTGCTCGAGACAGACACCAGCTCCCTGTGACCCTGCATGGAAAATTGGGTAAAGAAAAGGGATGAGATGGGTGGATGAGAAATATGAGATATGAAATAAGCTTTTTTTATTTTTTATTTATTTATTTATTTTTTACAGTGAAGCAGATAGTGCAGTCACTTTCCAAAGTGCTCCAGGTCTGGTTCGAAACTGTGTGGATCAAAAAATAAAAAAACTAAAATTATTTTTCAGACATTGTAGACTCTCTCCTTAGAAACACACATGCTTAGCATCAGACCGTCAGCTTTGGAGTGCTTTACAAAAGCTATTATTTAACTTGGTT
The DNA here is from genome assembly GCF_001266775.1 of Austrofundulus limnaeus. Taxonomy (NCBI): domain Eukaryota; kingdom Metazoa; phylum Chordata; class Actinopteri; order Cyprinodontiformes; family Rivulidae; genus Austrofundulus; species Austrofundulus limnaeus. Next base: position 7,487,188 of record NW_013952405.1, read on the forward strand.
TGTTTTATACAGGAGTGGGTGTTTCAAGAGCTGTCTAATAAAAACCTCTCCTCAGGATGCCATCTTTCTGAGGAGTGGAGTCAGTTGTAGAATATGAAATCATTCTCATTTTTTTAACACTTCACCAAACTCTAAATCTCAGGCAATAAATGAGTACCTGTAGTATATGCGCTGCATGTTTGTCCTAAAAATACAAAGTCAAACTTAAAGCCCATTCAACAAAGCACAGTTGGTGGGGTTCAACCTAGACACCTATCTGATTTTAATGAAAACCATGCTGTTCAGGGTGCTCCACGCAATAAATAAATACAAAATAACAGCCACCCACATGGACAAGTTGATCTTTCTTTAGGTCCATTCTAAGTTTTCCTTCACAGAAAAGTGAATGAAGTTACTCGGCATACCTGAGTGAGTTTAATTAAAACCTGCATCATTTCTCTGTGTTCTCATTCCCTTTGATGATGCAAACGATCCTCTCTTCTGTGATTTCCTGAACGCACCAGTACACAGTCAACAGCCCGACACAAACCCATGCTTTGTTTTCCCTCAAGCCTCTTGTAAAATTTCCTGAGGCCTCCACTAATCAATGCAAAGCAGCCATGCCCACTTGTCAATGGCAGCCATTATGTAGATGACAATAAAACGTAGAGGAGGCGGAACCACAATTAAAGCAAATGGAAGGGGACACAGACATCTTTCTTTCCACATGGCCTTTGGAGGATGAGATGATTTTTTAAGCTAATTATTTAGTGGAACAATACGTAAAAATATGTTCACAACTTTTTTGGGCATTATCCTCTTTTGTTTACATTTCCACATATTCTCACATAAGGCAGCCAAAATCTTCACATTAAATCAAGAATGCTACAGGTAAAGGAAATTTTGTGATCATTCATTGCAGAAACAGTAACAGATGATAAAAGATGGAAGAGATGAGAAAAAAAACACTCTCTGGTGATCTTTCTGTAGTTTGAACTACTCAGTCACTCAACCCAACAAAAAATACGAATACATAAAAGTATGCATAGAATGCATTTTTGTACAATGGTGTATGATTTATTTTTCATTATGAGAATTAAATCATTAAATTAAAGAAAAATGTTGTATAGGAATAAAGTAATAATATTAGCAGAATAAAATCATATTATGAGAACCATGTAAAAAGCAGTCTTGTCGCTGTGTTAAATTGAGGAATGTTGAGCATCTTGTGAAGTTATACTTCGATATTTTTAAGGAAATACTTTAACACGCCGGTCATGCCACATTCTGTCCAAAGTTTTTTTTTTCCTTAAAACCACTTTTTTTTTTTGTAATTTTACAACATTGTTCTGGTAATGTATTTTTTTCTGTTAATGTTATGACTATATTCGCACGTTGTGACTTTATTCTCATATTATTGTGACTTTATTTATTACTCAAAAATTAAGAAAACCTTAGTCTTGCCTTAATCCACAGTCCTATTTTTGAATGAAGCTACTATTTTTTTACTCCAGTGTTTTAAAAGTGTGATGTTTAAATCAAAGACATTTCACATAAAAATGGTTGAAACACCACCTCAAATTATATGTTTTGATCACCATATAAGTACTTTAACTTTGACAGATGTACATATTTAAGTTAAAGCATGGAAAGAGCTGCACTTTCAGTCTATATAACAAATAAAAGCATAAAGGTTGCAATTTTTTTTGTTACAAATACATTTTCAGTATTTTCCCATGTAAGGCTATTGAAGAAAACATTAAAAAGCATGACAAAGGTCTGCACTAATGCTCATAAAGGTATACATTCATTTATGCTACAATAGTTTTGAAGTGTTGGCAAGTGGTCTGTTTTAACAAAACAAACTCAAGTGTTCATAAATCTGAATTCAAGCTGTAGAAACAGGTATGTTTGTAGCCAAGACCGTATAATGAATAGTTTTATTTGTTTCAATATGAAAAAAAAAGCTTTATTTCTAGTCCCGTGAGCCTCTGATGTAATACTCTGAACATAATAGAGGTGTAGCAAAAGTGTTTCTCTTGACCCAGTTCAGCCAATAAGGACAGTTGCTGTGGTTGCTGAGCTCCTCTCTTTAACATCAACGCCTGATTGATTATGTTGTCTGGATTATACACATGAAGATACGGTGCTTCCAAAAGAACATACATCTCTCCACCACATGTTAAACATGAAGGTATTGCAAACATGTATCATTTAAAATGCCCCACAAACATTTTAACTGTACTCAGTGACTCACAAAGTCAAGAAAGCTCTGCAACTTGTTTGTCTACTTCATGGATCAGAAGTTGTCGCCTTGGAGCGCTTAGCTCTAAATTTAGATTTTCATTAATTTCTCTGAGTCAGATGAGGGCACGGTTTCAGTAAAAACGGGTTTGTATTTGGTCCAAGTCCCCCTTGAGTCAACCCACAGCAGCAGCTGAATGTTGTGCGTGCATCACATTAACCGTCCAATTCCACATCTGCAAGAGATTATGCGCTCCGTGTTTTCTCAGTCCCTTCCAAGTTTTTTTTTCTCAAGTTATTTTCAAGCCCATGTTGTGGTAATCACAACCCCCTGTCCGCCCCACCTCCTCGCCTGTTCGTCCTCCATCTGCTCATTACAAAATCTGTTACTGATTTCGGGAGGCGACAGCGGACCGATGCGGCTGGCATCCTGCTGCTTCTGTCGTGTTAATATAGGAAAATATTTGGCCAACAGCTTCTCTAACATCTGACTTCTGTGTTACATTTCAAATTACTTTTACTTTGGATAATTTTATTTAAAAAAACTGGATTCTAAAATCCATGAAGTAAAAAACATATGAAAACTTGAATGTATTTAAAGGAGGTTTAGTTTATCAGCCTTTCAGGACTTTTAAAATAGCCGTAACTTAAGTGACACTGATTCAAAGCATCATAACTTGTAACTTTTTTCAGGTCATCTAAAAAAATATTCTCCCTCCATAATTCCCACATAAAAAATGTTTTATGTTGCAATAAAATACAGGACATTAATAGTTTTGTGCTTGTAAAGAGCACCTTTTTCTTTATTAGTAAAATTGTAAATTGGTTCAATAAATCAGTCACAAATTAATCAGAAGGAGAGACTCTTTAATGAATGATTGGCCACACACACTGAAACACAATATTTTGCTATTAAGTTTAACTTCTCATGCCCCCCCGCGCCAACATATTGATGCTTGGTCAGGTAGCCGTCTGCGTCCACATTCGGGCGCGTCAGTTTTTTACGAGATGAGGCAGAGGAGGACGAGCGTGTAGTCATATTTTTTTACAAGAGTGCGTGAAACTAACCATCCCAGACCCTAAATTTAACTTCTTTTAGCCTTACACAGCCTATCCCTGACCCCAGACCCTAAACTTATCCATTAAACCTGATCCCTCATATTAACCATTTTTTGAAATGTAGTGAATTTGCGAGAACAAACCGTCCCAGACCCTAAATTTAACCTATATTAGCTACATACAGCCTATCCCTGACCTCAGTATCTCAAATTAACCATTAATTCTGATCCCTCATGTTAACGTCAGACCCCCGACCCAAAGACCCCTAAGTGACGCAACCCAGAAAAGCCGCGGGCGGCAAGGACTGACGCGCGGGGGGTACCCGACGCCTCAAAACTGGACGCAGACGGTCCCTGCCCATGCGTCAATGTGTTGACGAGTCGGGAGTGAGAACGTGTTAGATCTCCTGCTCCATAGAGCATTGTTGTGAAAACATCCTGAAGTGGGAATGTCAGAAATGATAGGAGGTTCTTAAAGAGACAGAGAGGCCAATTTCAAGGTGTTAAGATGCTATGATGCAAAGTCAAATTTATTTTTGATATATACAACATTTTCATAACAACTGAAGGTAACACAGTTACTTGATTGTGGTTTATATTTGAACCATGTACCTGGAAAATAAACAATACCCCCTCTTAAAAGTAATACATTTTACCATGAAAACTTTTTGGCTTCTAAGAACATTCACTTTTCACTTTACTAAATAGTTGGAGTGCCTTTGCATTGATTTGGATTGTATCGGACCCCTGTAGTCTCAGTCGGCGAGCCATTAGATCAACGAGCACTTGTCATTGCTTCACTCTGGTCACTTTATCTGCTTTGATCGCTGCCTTTGAGCTGCACCGATGCAACAAGGCCAACCTATCTGGTCTCAATTCAACTCTAAAACAAACACCAGGAACCGCTTTCACACACAATCAGATCCATGTGTGTTATCTCTGTCATCATTTGACCAGTTGCACCTCCACCCCCGCTTCGGTTTTCTCTGTTCTGACAAAAAATTGCACGGATCAAATCTCAGCCCTGTCAGCATCTATTTTCCTGCTCGGCTGTATCCACAGGAGCGCACACAGAGACCGCGGATGCGGACGTACACCCAGGGTGGCGTCTCGTCCCTGTGGCTGATGAGAGCAGGCATGATGGGAGTGAAGCATGTAATGTGATTTATAGAGCCGGGCTCACTTTTCAAATTCAATCAGGAACTTTGATTACTGATGAAAATTTGAGACAGGAAATCGCTTTGATAGCAAATGAAAACCTCATGAGGCACAAGAGCACTGGTGTGTGAGCTCAGAAGGGGCCAACGTGGAACCCGACTTAACTCGGCCATATTTGATTAGAGGGAACACACACGATGCAATCAAAATCGACAAAAGCAGGAACTCCAGAAAATCTGTCCAATAGCTGATGAAATCTGTCCCTTCAGTGCAGATTTTATCAGCCGCTCTCATGTTGCCATCCTGGTTGCTCACTCCCTCCAACAAACCCACGGATGGAACAGTGATGATCAAACATATAGAGGTTGATCTATGGCTCTTTGCTCTCTTATGTTGTTATAATGACTGCACTTGAGGGGACGCCCAAAAACACACCTGACAGCATGACAGAGGAGCCCAATTACCTTTCCTCGAAGAAAGTGTGTATGTGTATGTATTTGTGTCATAGGTGAAGAGCCGAGATGAGGAAGAGTGAAGATGGAAAACCTGAAACTCGGTGCTCGTGCATGTATGAGATCCAAAGATGACAGGCTCATCAGTCATCAATGGCCTTTTAAACTGTTCTCCGCAGGGACATCTGACCTTTTCACGTGATGTCAATAAGAGCTGCATGATGAATCAATCGCCCAAGCCTATGGCTCCTGGTAGCCTCTGTTATCCTAAGTAAATACGTGAGATGACATTCCGCCTGTTGAGACACCCGCAGACAAAAGCCCAAAGTTATGGATTGGCTTTTAATGGAGAAAGGGAATCCAGTGGCGAACAGCAGCGAGACAGAAAGAAGTAGTGAACCTCCTGGAGGGGCCCCTGCATGCAGAGACAACTTTCAGATGGATGGGATGAATAGATGGATGGAAGTGTGAGAAAGTACAAAGCTATGAAAGGAGAATAAAGCGAGCAGAAGGAGATAATGGGGTAGTCAAGGTCAGAGGAGTCTCTGCAACCTTTTCCGTCTGTCTGCACAGGATGGATAGAAACGGGAAGGGGAAGAAATGGGGCACACGAGGCCAGGAGGAAGATTAAGAAGAGGGCAGTGGGAGGAGATAGCTACTGAGGGAATGGAGAACGGGCCCTGAATTTTTGGATGTCAGGCTGTGTGTGTTTGTGTGTGTGTGTGAAAGTAGGTAGTGAGCGATAGGAGAATATGAAGCCTAATAGATGGGCTAAATGAGGTGTAATGGTGGTAATATAGAGTGACAGCAACTGGGCCAGTGCATTAAGGGGTTAACCAAGGCCAGGAGTCGATGACCTCCCTCCTCCCTCGAGACAGAATTATCTGTCAGTATGAAAAAGACACACTACACACACTACACACTCACTGATAATGAAGATGTGTCTGCCAGACTTCGATTCTACTGTTTAAAAATGTTATCATGACTGTTTCACCATTCTTATTAACATTAAAACAGAACTGGGGACAAATTAGACTATAGTTATGACTGTAAAGACAGGATCTCGGTTATTTTTTTAATTTTAGATGTTTTGATTTAATGTGTTTTTATTTACGGTTCCACACAATTCTCCAAAATGCTAAAGTTTAGGTGAACTGAAATAACTGAAGTCTATTTATTTAGGTGTTCTCCCTCAGGAGTTTCTTTTTATCGTCATCATCTCAGAAATATTCAGGCTCATCCAGTCAGGAGTCGGGAGCATCCCTCCAGAACCCTTTTTAGGACTTCCAGGAGGTACTCGTTTTCTTGTTTCATTTTCAAACTATATTATGTGCTTCCTTGCAGGTATGCTTCGAGTCAGTGTATACTTAAAGTTTGAATCTAAACACCTGTGTTTTATGTCCCGGCCCCTGCAGAACTACATCTGCACAGACTAATTCTATCATCCATAAGCTTAAAGGAATGGTAATAAAACGATGATGCTTGGTTTATGCTTTGCRCAACCTGAAAATTGTAGTCAGATAGCTCAGTATTTGGTTTATCCGAGCAAAGGCTATGGTTTCTTGGGGTATTTTGAGTTCTTCAGGTATCAGTTAATGAAAAAAAGTCTTCTGTCTGGTGACTGCCATAAACACCTGGCTGGGGAAGTGAAAAACTTCTGTCTCTCCTAAGTTATTTTTAAAAATAATTAAAAATAGACCCTAGTATAGCTAGTCAATAGCTCAGTGTTATTCAAAGTGATAGCTGTCAGGGTATGCTAGGGGATTCTCAAAAAGCTGGAGGGAAGATAAGAAAAAAAAGCAAAAATAATAAAAGACAAATCTAATGTTTTAAATCAGTATTATAAAATCAAGCCTGTTTTTTTTCTTCCTGCTTCATGTCATATTTTGTTTGTTTGAATGAATATTATAATTTAGAATAATAGATTAAAATATTATTTCAATTTTATTACAGTACATATTTTGTAGCTGTATTTGTGGGTTTGAAGGGGGTGGAGTACCTGATGTGCAGGCAAAARCTAGTGCTCTTTGGGGGGATCATGGCATGGAAAAGTTTGGGCATCCCTGCAATAGCCTATACCTGAAACCACTGCATATGGGTAATACATTTTGACAGAAGAACACTTCAAAAATAACCAGACTATCCATTTGATGCTTATAGCTGTTACTCTGAAAAATAAATTATGAAACTTTATTTTTTTCCATTTGTTTAACAAAGTATCTGAGAGCTTATTGAGTATTTGTGAATAACTATTAATGTACATTGAAAAAATATATATTTATCTACTAGGAACTGTTTTAGTCTAAGGCCTACGAAAATGCTTGTAACTTTAATTAATAAAGCACCAAATCCCTACATTTTTCAGATATTCAGACAGCAAAAAATAAACATAAAATAAAAAAATACACATGAGTTGTACATCACCCCTCCTATGAAACATGAAAAAATACAATTATGTTGTTCAAGTATACACTGTGTTGAAAGCTGTTTGGAGTGTTTGACAAAGAGAGATACGATTGCAAAAAAAATGTGTGAAAGAAAGAGACACTGCAGTCTTTAGGTGAGAAATTAGAAATATTAGCATATTTATTACAGCAACATGAAAGACATCAGAATGCCTACACCCTTTACAACAAGCAACGCAGAACAAATTGGCATGGGAACTAATAATCCTTATTGGTGGTCAAGGAAAGAAAAAACAACAGAGGAGAATAAAGAGAGAGAGAGTGAGCTGAAAACATCAAATGAGAATGTAATAAACATCAAGAACACAAACCTGCAGCGAAATGGAAACAAATTTGGTATTTAAGATAAAACAAACCAGCTAAAATCTGTGCAACCTTGCCAAGGTGTGCAGTGACTTTTTTGGAAATAAAAAATGGAACAAAAATGTGGGGTCGTGATGACATAACTTTTTAAAATGTTGAATAAGCCTGAGAAAAAGGAGCAAGTTGTAATAATTCCCAATTATTCTTCAGGCAGAACGCAAAGATGAAGATACGGTTGTCCACTTTAAAAGGATTATGCAACAACAAAAAGAAAATGTACGCCAATTACATTAGTGAAATGTAAAAAAGACAACAGCAATTCCCATCAACCTTTGGAGGTCATCAGATTGAAGTTGTATAATAATACGTTAGAGCAAACTGCCTTTTCTTTGTTTAAATTAATCAAACTGGTGGTGCTGTGGAGACCCTCTGGGATGTTTGAAAAAAGGGTGCTGAAGTGAGGTCACCTTAATTATAGAGATAAATACTACCTGTATATACACTTTTCTCTACTATCTCTTTTATATGACAACAGAAAGAACAATAACTCGATAAATAAGGCATCTAAAATGGCCAGCGGGCAACGATGATCCGCTAGAGCAAAATTATAGAGTTAGCAAGAGTAGAATGAACAGTTTTTGTCACTCCCAGCTTGTATTTTTGTACTTTTTATCCGTGGTTTATTATGAGAAATAGTGGTAAGTGGCAAGAAAATAGTCAGGATCATAGGTTCTTTTTGAAGTTTGTAGTGACACATATAGTCATTATTGTAACATCACCAAATTCTAAAACAATTAAGCAGAAAGAAAAACAATGAAACAGAAAATCTGCCTTTTATTAAAATATTCATCCAGCTGCCCTTAATAGTTCTGCCTGGTCTGTTTTAGATCTGCCCCTCAGTTATGTAGCTATGCCTGTTAAAGTTTCCCTCTGATAGACTTAAGTACACTTTAATTTTAAAGTTGTTTAACTGACTATTAAGAATGTTAGATTTTTAGATATTAGCTTAAAAGTATTGATAAAAAAATCATCTGACTTTTTTCTCAATTTCCAGAAGACTTGTTTTCAAAATTAAAACAGTTTTCTAATATTTAATAGGTAGATCAAAATAAACAAATTCACCAATGCTGAGTTACTTAGACACACTAATTGATGAGATAGTTACNGGATTAGACTTGCTAATGTTTCCAATGTTTCCATTAGGGGGTGTCCCGATACCAGTTTTTCTCCCAGTTTGGGTAATCACTAGCCTGGTTAAAACCACCCCGTGGTCCTTCGCTTTGCTTCATAGGAGGGTCTGGACTCTCGGCTATAAAGAAGTGATTCTTGCTGGCGACGTGGCCCCCAAGTTTAAAATGATTGAATCGGTTGGCCGATATGTGTACATGTATGCGTATGCGTCTGTATGTGTATGCTAGCTTCACTGTGAAGAAGGCTAAGCTAAGAAGCTAACCGGAAATTGCGTGCTGTGTAAACAAGCCTACTGAGAGGAGAGAGCCCAACGAGACAACTGTAAATGAGAGCTGCTGCTTTGTCAGACAAATTTAATTTAATTTGGAAGCCTCATCAACACTGACTGGCTTCATTCACTTCCTCCACTGCCATTGCTAAACTCACTAGCAGACACTGCACAGAAAATCTGTGTTGTTCAAAACTCTACCTTCTGTTTGCTGATTGGCCCAGGTCAAATAAACTACAAGCAGACACTGCGCAGAAAAACAACATTCTGTTCTCTGATTGGCCCGAATGAAATTCTCCTAAAGAAGTCCTTGTCTCTGGGAGAAATCCCAGACGGAGCAGTGAAGGGAAACTAGAATTGAGTGGAACTGCGTAGGAAGGCAAGGGCCAGGCTTGGTAATCACCAATGACTTTCAAAACGCTTTTTATTTAGAACAAGTTGGCTCTTTCCTTATAGACCTTCTCTGACTGTACCAAACCAAATATGAACTGATAAAAATTTACAAAATTTTCTTTCAACCTTTCTTAAACATGGAATTGCCAAACTTTTTTATTTGAAACGCAAACTGTAACACAATGAATGTAGTATCAATAGCATTATAGGTATCGGTTTCGGTGTCGGGGCACTTAGTACGTATACGGGTACTTGTAAAAATGCTAATATCGGTACTAATATTGATACTGGTATTGGGACACCACTAGTTTTCAAGTTAATCAATTACAACTATTCTTCTTGTGCTGAGACACTTCAGTTTGTCACAAAGCTTTCAGATACGATAAATGCTGGAGCTAAAATTCAAATGATCAAAAACACTTTGTATGAAATTCAGCACTTATACATTTGCTTTTATTTGCAAATAACTCTGCAACTCTGAACTGAAATGGAAAGTTGTCAGGTCCTTTGTGACTAGACATCCTTTAGCTAAGATAAAGACTTACTGGTAATCAAATGCTAAAATTGTATCATAATAGAAATTTCATCTGAGAATAGTTCATATTTAACTCTTCTACTTTCCTTTTTCCAAAAAAGTATTGCTAAACCTGTGTTGTATGTAGATATGGGGCTTAAACTGCGAGTATTAACTGTCAAAGATGGATTTGTGAATAAAGCATGCTAATCAATAAGTCCATTCTACTCATTCTAACGCTATCGCAGAAACTGCAGTCACTGTCACCTATCTATCAAAGCTAATGCTTTGCGCCGTGCTACATTCCTTTGTTCAGACTAATGAATCACCTTCATTCACCTTTTACCTGTATGGCCCTTCCTGATCATGAACTTCAGAAATCTCTTTATCACAATAAATGCACATCATAGTCATCATCATAGTTATCGATACAAACATTCTGACATTGGAAATCAACACTGTACATATTTACACTATAATACAATGATATTTACTGTACTTTATGCCACTGTTGGTCCTACAGATCACCATATGTATTAAAACTGATGGTTTGGATCACACTAAAAGCAGATTTAGTGCCTTTAATACAGTGTTCACAAAGAGGGTTTCTTTATAGCTAATTGTGTAATTATTGGGATCATAAGCAGGTGCCTTATGAAGGAGAAAAAAATAAACATTTGCTTATTGTTGTAAACATTCTTTGGAAAACATATTTCATAGTTTTGAAATGAGAATAAACACATAGGTTGCTAAAGGTAGTGCCTTGGTTGTGACTGTTGAAGACTAGTTGATGGTTCAAAATTTGCAAAAACTGTGAGAAAATCTAAATTTTATTGTTGCAATTTTACTGAATTCTGAATAATTGTGACCAGAAAGCCTTGCAGCCATGTTTAGCACAGCCCTTTTTTTTTTTGAAAAATCTTGGCTTATTGTCATGCACATGGCATGCAAAATTATAATCTATGCACTTTAAATTTGTTGCCCACCTCTGCACACATTATACACACCATGGCAGCTATTATGTTTATGATTTATTCTGATGGAGGACACTTTTAAACTGAAGATTGGTAGATTCAAACCAGTTTTTCAAAAATTATTAATGGTTTTTCTTTTTATTTTTAAGGTCTGGACATTTGTCTCAGACATTTTTTTTGCCAGAGAATGAAACACCTTGGATACTTGTAAATGCCATTCACCAAGTCTTCAAAAGTCTCATCTCTTTGAGACACCACCATAAATGATAACCAGAAAGTCAGACATATACGTAGTAAAATTTACCCTCTTGCACATTTGAAAATCACCTCTGTAGATATGTTTTCTTGTAGGAAAAAGGCGCCATTCCAATCCTCCTTTATCATGCAGACAATGTAGAAAACACATAAACTTAAAAAGGACTTCCCTTGTGTAACTATCCAACCAACCTGAAGACTGATAAAAAAGTGCAGTTAGATTGATGGCATATTACTGTACCTAGAAGAACTTTTCTAGATTACTGTACATGGCACAACCCTGGGAAAAAGCAAGGTATGTCTTCAACAGTCTCAGTGCTTATAACCTTTGATTTATCTTTGCTCTACAGGAATACTATAACTTTCTTAACACATCTGAAACATAGGAAGGCTAAATCTGAGATAATACTTACATCTGGTGTAAAATGTTAACAGTACCAATTTGTTTGAATAAACTAACGGAAGAGTAACACTTTTGCTGCATTAATGGTAAAACCAAAGCAAATACTTTAACAAATACCTGGTTGAACTGCTATGGAAGTGTATCTGAGAGCAGTATTGAAGGAAGCCCTTGTCCTGGCCAAAAACACTCATCCAAGCTAGCAAAATCTACATGTACCTCCGTCTCTACAGGTCCAGTTTCTTATTCCACCCCTCTCTCCTCACACATTCAAGTCATTCACAATCTCGGCTCGTTCGTTGGCTTTCTGGGAGCAGACAGCAATAAAAGAAGCCGTATCTACAGGGTAATGACTCCTGTTAAGGTTGAGCAATATAATCTTCACCACCAATACAAACGTTAGGTCCATCTCTACGGTCATGGGATATGCTGCCCATATAAACATTTATATACACATGTACATATCTAATGACCCTTTTTAAATCCTTCATCGTGAGAACGCAAAACAAACAAAACAATGGTAAAACCTGACTGTACACCTCACAAACAGTGATGATCATTATATTCAATTTTTTTATTTATTTAAATTTTTTTTGTCATTTCTCAGGTTTTTTTCTTTTTCGTTAAGTTGACAAGTTGTGAAATGGTCTGGAATGCTTTATGCGTGGTCTTGTTGCTGGAAAACGTGTCTCTCCGCTGCTCCATTACAGTACAGTGACGGTGTTGCTGGGGATTCTGAGTGCTAAAGCCAGAAGTGCCCATCGATGATGCAGATGCGGGGAACGGAGGGGGAGCATGGGAAGGTGAAGGAGTCAAGCATCAATGTTGTCTCCATTTTAGTGTGTCTCAAAATCAATGGAGACCCAGAAAGCACAAAGTATCTGATACAACTCCATTTCAGTGGGGACTCTTTCACAGGAGCATCCAGTTCAACTCTGTCTCACCGTGTGTCTTTGTGGAAACTGTTATACGTGGACATGTGTCCCCTGGGCTTGCAGGCTCTGCACACTGGATAAAATCTTCTTCTGGTGGCCAGCCAGAGTCACTCCCATCTTAGTCAATTCACTAGACAAAAAAAGAGAGAATTTAAAAATATTTTAGAATGCTCACTTCAGTCAAAACATTTCAATGATTGGTCAAAGACATTTCACATCAGAGATGCACCAATACCAATGCTCGTATCAATTCAATACCATGCATGTGTACTCAAACTCATGGTATCCAATACCACTTCTAAAGCTGAAAACATACTTCCTGCGAACTGCCGACGTCGGCACGGGTTGTTGCAGTTTAATGATGAAAATTACGTGACCGGGCTTCTCAGCATCATGTCGACAGTCCCTTTTGGCACAACCCCCCGGCAGAACTTTTTGACCCCCTTCCCGTGTCGACGGTAATGTGTGATTGGTTCGTGGGCGTGTTTGTTTGTGCTACACTGAAAGTGCTCGGATGGACATGGCAGAAGAAAAAACTCGCTTCTGACTGGAGCAGACTGTTGAAGCTGTTTTAAAGATAGACAAACCAAGAAAAACTCATGCGTTTTTGTGCTGAAAGCGCTATGCGCTGCCTTTACTTCAACCACTCGGTAAAAAAAGGAAAAAAAAGAAAATAAACGACTCACTCCCCGAGCTGACCAGAAAGCAGAGTTTTATAAAGATAGTCAAACCGTGAAAAACTCATGAATGAGATTAAACAGACGTTGTGCACAGAGGAATCTGACCGATAAAAGCTATGGAGCTTTACCAGGACAGATGTGGATAAATACGTCAGGTGAATGACTTTTTTTTCTGTATTGCTGTTGCGGGGAGAAATTCCATGCAGTGACGTATGTTTCAGTGGGTGGAGGGGGGGGGGGGTTCCC
>NW_013952405.1:7500987-7512478 GCF_001266775.1 Austrofundulus limnaeus
TTTTTTGGGGGGGGGGGGGGGGGGGGGGGTTCCCGAGCTTGGCGCAGGGTGTCGTAGGGACTATGAAAGGTCTGTGCGAAAACGACTGCCGAACAACCACGTGACCGCGCGTTGACCCGTCAGTGTCGGACCGAGTATGTTTCCAGCTTAAGAGGTTGCAGCTGGATACTGTATGTCTACAGCCTCTGTGCAGAAAACACTTGAAATTTAAGAATTTGAATAAGAGCACTGTGGACAATTTTACCAATACCCAATGGGTGCTTTTGAAAAGATTTATGCTGCCCTGGCTCTGGTTGAAAATTTAACACAAAAAGTAAGCTCCTCTGATTTTTAAATACATTTTCAAAGTTATTGGGACATAATTACATTCATTAGTACTGGTATGACATGCATGAATGAGTCAAAGCAACACCCAGAATGTTGCTTTGACTCATTCATGCATGCTGATGTTGATGAGAGAATGACATGATGTAAAGCTCAAAGTTGATTTTGCATATTACCCCCATTTAATCAGATCAGTATGTCCAAGTCAGTGCTGATAATTAAAAAAAAAGATGTCTGAACTTGTCTAAGTAATCATCATAACAATCAATCTACCTGTAGATTGTTGATGTTAAGAGACAGGTCTGTACCTGACACTGATGTAGAGAATAGAGTCCAAACTGACATATCCAGCACTGGAGAAGTTCTCCTTGTACTGGCCCATCTTGATGGTTTCCAACCAGTCATCCACCGTGTTCACACTGAACTCTGGAGTGGGCGGGTCCTCCCTGCTGAGATGTAAAGCAAACTTAAAACTCCAGGTTTTGGCCCAGTGAACACGTAAACAACTTTTACTTACTGCTGCTTTGGCAATTTACTACTCCTCGTAAACAGATTCCAAACATAAAACTGCATTTGAACAAAACTGCTTGAATTTGGCAATAAGAAAACCATGCAGTCAAGCCAAATAAAAACATAAAAAACAAGTTTCAAACTCCAACCTTTAGTCAAGAAGAATGATTTATGACTCTTTAGAACTTAGCTATTGCCACTCTTTCAGCACAAGTAAATGTTACTTGTAGAAGTATTTGACTTTCTTGCTTTCATCTTTTAATTGTATACATTTAATAATTTACATAAAACCTAGAAAAGGTCATCTTTTGTACAAACAGTATGCACTTACATGGTGAAATTTAATTTGTGCAATACTACAGTCTTCATAATGAGATCTTTGTGTAAGGCTTTTCTCTGGTCATGTGGTTGATTTTGTTTACTCTCTGGGGATTTAACAGTGCTACTTTGGAGCTCCTGCTGCATTTATGCTGGTCTTTGGTATTTCTTTCTGTTTTGAGTGTTTGTCTGTGGAAGTGATTCAAACGTCTGCGTGCTGCACTGATTCAGAGCATCAGCTAAGTGCCTGAGGTCCAAAATGTAAATGCAAAAATAATGACATTCTTCAGGATGCGTGAAAAATAACTGGGGATTCAAAAAATCTAAATTAAACAAAGCAATTGATATACCAGCCCCAACCTTGTATCTTTTTGATTTTCTACTTTGAAAACTGTCTTTTTGTTTGGATCACATTTGGAACATTTTTATCTAAAAATGACACCTTTTTGTTACAAATTACACTAGCAAAAAAGTACACTTTTGAGTTTTTACTGTTCTATATTTTCATCTGTCTATCCAAAGTCTACAATAGAGAAGTTTAGTTTTATTGGATACATTTCTCCCACTGACCACACTGAGCTGTTGGCCAGCTCCCGCAGACTGGCTGGGTTTCTGATGAGCTTGTCCAGGATTGTGACAATCTGCCCAAACTTTGGCCGGTCGCTGCGGCCTTTCTCCCAGCAGTCCAACATGAGCTGGTGTAACACCACAGGACAGTCCATAGGAGCAGGAAGACGGTAGCCTTCGTCTATTGCTTTGATCACCTGCAAGGAAAGAACAAAAAAAGTACTGATTTATCATCACTTTAGACATAAAGTTTCTTAAAACTTGGTGCTTTTAGAAGGTACATTAGTGAAGTGTGGTAAATGACACTACAACTGATATGTAATGTGCTTATTTGGGACTTACATCCTGGTTGGACATCTCCCAGTAGGGTCTTTCTCCATATGAAATCACCTCCCACATGACAATACCATAACTCCACACATCACTGGCTGAGGTGAACTTCCTGTAGGCGATGGCCTCTGGAGCCGTCCATCTGATGGGGATCTTCCCTCCCTGTGAACAGTTTCCCAAAACAGTCTTACTTTTGTCTTTAAAAAATACAAATATTACAATGAAGGAATTTACAATGATAATGTTTTATGGCGCCATTTTTATCTCTCCAGGGTTTAGAAAGCAGTTTACAAAGTTTCTCATTCACCTGTTCACACACACACACACGCACGCACGCACGCACGCACGCACGCACGCACGCACGCACGCACACACACACACACACACACACACTGTGCCTGCTGTTATTCAGAGTGAGTCAAAAGACACAGAAAAATTAAAAATTTTCTAAGAAAATGGAAAATGACATATCTGAATACCTCAGCAAGTAATTGGTGAGGCTATGTCCAGAACATCTTAAAAGCCATAATATTGGACGAAAAATAAAAGGATGTCCTGTGTCTTTTGACTCACCCTGTATATTTTCCATACTAAACAGTATACAGAACTACTTCTCACTCATAAATTGAAATTTGAGAGCAATGGAAGGATGCAACCTCTTGCCCAATGACACTTTGACACACCTCATAGTCTGGGGATTGAACACTCAGCTGTCCAATTGAAAGACAGCATCTCTACCACTGGGCTAATGACATTTAAATTATTTACAAAAACTTGGGTTTTTATTTGCCCAATTTTGAAAGAAAGCAAAAGCATGCTTTATGGAGTGGACAGTAGAAGCAAATACTGGTTAAAAAAACACACATTTGAAAAACACAAGGACTCCTCTACATTGATTTGTGATTGTGGTTGATGTTGAGTACCAATAGTTTGACTGAAGGAAGATGTGTCTGCTGCTGTCTTAAGCAAAATCATGACAAATCTCTAAATTTTGCATTAATTCTCCCTCAGAATGATACTGTACATCAGAAAGCTCAAACTCAGGTTGTCTGAGGTCTAATATATGTTTTTATACCTGTTGGTGCAGACAGTAATTTTTTTCTGACTTTGTTATTAAACTAAATGACTCTAAACAGTCTGAGAACAAGCACATACAGTAGAAACTAATACACTGTAGAGCAAATTTAATCTTCGGTTAGTTTCATTATGTTCCAAGCATTTTGCACCCTGACTGAAACCAGAGGCGATTGCTCCAAGACTGCAAGGGAAGCTCAGCTTCCCCTAAAATGTAAATAAATAAATAAATAAATAAATAAATAAATAAATAAATAAAAGATCAAATATATACAGTACTGTTGTGAGTACGTCATTGACTAAATATGCGCTAATGCACGCAACTTTTGTTCAGAATCAGCTTCTTAGCACTGGTAACAACGTGACTTTCCTCTCATTCCTGCAGCTTCACAGTGCTTTAAACAATGTGGACACTGAGATTCCACATACGTAGTTCATTAGTGAAGCAAAGGGTGCAGTGCAACAAGATGAGTCATTGGTTAATGCTGGGCTTTGTCCTGCCCATCGGACGCTGAGCATCTCTGGAGGTCTATGGGGCAGTAGGCTGGCCTCGGCTGGCCCGGACGCTCAGCTTCTGCATGATGGTTGGATGATCTGTCTGAGGCTGAATCCCTTTTTGATTGACAGCAAAATGAGTGAATCAGTGATCTTTTGGGGTAAACATTCCGTGGGAGCTTTTTTTTTAGTTTAGTTTCTGTTCTGAGTTGAAGCGGAGACTTTATTAATCCTTTTAGCAGCATTTTCTTTGTTAAAAATGACTAGCAACAAATCGAGCTTCTATTTCTGGTGGTTATTTTGTAGCTGCTTGTGTTTGGAGACTGACTTCTATCACTCTTTCTGACTTCTTCTGTCCAGCGGCTGCTGCTGTGCCCCTTCACCATCACAAAACACTCACAGGCGGACACACTTCACATTAGCCTCGCACCAGCAACAAGCTGCACGGCAGACAGTTTGAATGTTGTGGACCGGATTTTGGCAAAGCCATTTGATAGTCTTCCTTAGGAAGAAGAACTTATAGTTAAACAGCAGGGCTGATCAACTCCTCAGATTAATTTGGTGCAAAAGGTGAGGAAAAGTAACAGGTCTTTTCAGCTGTCCTGGTATGACAAAATGAGCTGGCTGCTGTAAAAGACTAGAATAATCTGGAAAATGATTATAAAAGCATTGGATCAATTAATTCCTTTAAAAAGATGATCAAAGCAAAATTGTTAAAGAAATATGAAATTGTTTAATTTGTATTTGTACGAGTCACTGTTTGAGGAGTTGATTTTTTTGTTTTGTTTCATTATTTGGTTTATTGTTTGAAATTAATGGTTTTTTGTAAATAGGAGCAGATAAAAGAGATTTTTCTTCTTCTGCTGCTTTTAATTTAATTTTATTTGCATTGTTTTGTTGTATGTAATGTTTTGCTTTTTAAAATGAAATGAATAAATACTATAAACTAAAAAAAATGATCTGTGACAAGGTCACAGATCATTTTCTTGAAAAGGAACGGAGGGTAGAATGTACAAACCGACACATTTTATGATGTAGGCCGAAACTGAGCTTCCTCTTCTTGAAAGACCTGCATCCGCCACTGACTGTAACGTCTGCTATTGAAACTATGAAATATATGTATATTGCTTCAACATATTTATACAATTTTCTCTAATCAGTGCATATAATGTGCATTTTTGAGTATGTGTGCTGATTGGTTAAAGCTGAAATCACAGGGTATAGAATCAGAGGTAATTTCCTGAAGCACTAAAATACCAAGTACAAATTTTCTACTACCATCAAATGCAGTCAGAAAAACTGATTGAATGAATGTTTGATTAAATATCTTTCTCATTCCCCCATCTACTGATCCAATCATCAGGTACAAAAGGAGAGATGTGCGGAAATTACAGAATAATTAATTTAAATTCCAAATATTTTTCCCTCTGAATATGAATAGCACTTTGTTTCATATTTAGAGGWGTAAAAACATGAAGACAAGACAGTGGCTGTGCCATTGAAATAAATGGTGTTTGGTTGCTTTGAGTATATATATATAAACATCAGTTTTATTCTAAAGGAGACACTGTTCAGATTGTGTGAGAGGTAGAAGAATTGCAGTCTGGGCCATCAGTTTTCTTTTTAAATCCCCGAGCTGCCCGTGCCTTTGTTGTTGATGCAACAGATCAAAAGGCTTCCATACGGTCTGCCGTATGTATAGACAGACACTCCTGGACTTCTTCGCTCGCTCCAACACACCCAGATGCTGCACCTCTATAGGCTCGCCTCAGCTCTTTAACATGCGGGCTGCTGCCTCTGCACCACCTAGCACTCCCCGTCTCTGCTCGCTGAAAGTCAAATGAAAGACAAAGCTGCCAAGTTACTCAGCAGTGTACTTTTGTTTCCACCACCCTACCCTCCGCCCCTCCATCTTCTTTTTTTTTATTCTTCTTAACTGCTCTCATTGGATCTGTCTCCTTCCGTCCCTCATTCTCGCTGTATTTCCTCCGTGGATCTTTCTGTGTCTTCCCCATCTCCGCCTCAGTCTTAGCTGCTGCTATGCCCCCTCCCTCCCTCCATCWGCGCCTGCAGCTCCCCATCTAGGTCTGTTGACATCAGTGGGAGTTTGTATGCGATTGCTACAGCTCAGTCAGCGGCTGATCCCCTCCTCCTAGGGCAATGCTAATGCCATATTAAGAATAACATCCCCAACTTTTCCCATGAATATGAATAGTGCCATCTCCTTGTGGACATCTTTGATGAGTTACTCCGCAGTGGTTTGACTCATTGATGTTTGAGTTTCTTCAGTCTTGTTGAGTGCTGTGAGACGGTGCTGCAGTCACCAGTGACTGATTCGACTACATAAAAGCAAAAAAAAATGTTGAAGACTTGTTTTGTCTCTGTCTTCATTAGGTGAACAGCTTTGTTTTTATTGTTGTAGCAGATAGTAGAGCCTTTATATACCACTGCTAGTACAGTACAATGTCAGCATGTATTTAGTCATTTGAATACTTTTGTTTCACTTCATTTTTTAAAAAGATGTATGATAATGTAGTCTGTGTGCCTTCATATTTGTCTTTTGTCTTTCAGCAAAATATCTGATAAACCACTGGATGGATTTGAATAAAACTGAGCATTGGTTGCACATCTGATTACCCTTTGAAGTCAATTCCATTCAAGATGGCTGCCACAGATAACTGATCTTAGCAAACACTAGTTTAGAACTCAGTCAATAGCTATGTTTACATGCACAAAATTCTTTGATCRGATTGAAATGTATTCGGATTAAATAATCGGAATGTATTGTTTACGTGGGCACAATCCGATCATGACGAGTGTTTTCATGCACCGGGCTTTTATTCTGAATAGAAGCACTGACATGCGCAGTTGCTAACATTCCCTAAAAAAAAAAAAAAAAAAAAAAAACAGAAAAAAGTTTTACTTCCGTGATGAACATAAACAAGCAGCTTCTGAGCGCTCAAAATGGACCTGCAACAGGTTTTAATAATGGTGGAGATGCTACTCCCTGGTTCAGCTGCAGGTGATGAGCAAACTTCTTTTTATTTTTTATTTTTTTGCAAAACGGTGCAGGCTGTGTGTCTTCCTTCTTTATGAGAGAACAGGGGGAAAAGTTCTGTCTGCTGGAAACCGCTGGATGAAAGTCAGCAGACATGCGCTGTCAGGTCAGTTTTCCACAATCAGAATAAGATGATCAGATTATGTGTTGACATGCATGCTGTTCAGATTATCAATCGGCATAAACCACCTCTCTCGCTCCGGTTACAAATGCATTTGGATCGAGCTGAGTTGGGTCAGAATACAGTAATCCGAATGGGGTGTTTACATGACACATTTTAATTCCGAATGGCCGTTTAATCCGATTACTTATGTCCATGTAAACGTAGCTAACGTTTCAGTTATTGAGATCCAATCACTGTAAAAAATGAAATGTTGAATTTACTTAACAATGCTAAGTTACCTGATTCCACTTAACTGAGTTGAGTAAATTCAAAACAATGTACCAGTTTTTTTTAACCAAAGAACACAAGTATGTTGCTTTGAATTTACTCAACTCAGTTAAGTGGAATCAGGTAACATAACATGGTTAAGTAAATCCAATATTTCATTTTTAGAATGTGGTAGTAGCTTAGAGTGATCCCCATCACATACTGTATTATGAGTGCTAACAGATACTGTATTTGCTTAGAATGATGTTGGCTTTACCTGCATGAGTCAACTAACTCCGCCCGTTAACAAAAAATATCATAAACCACTAGACAAGTTTTAATGGGACTTTTAGAATGTAATTTTTGGATATTGATCAACTTTTGGAGTCAACCCAATGCATGATGGCTGCCACACCTAATCAAGATCAGAAAATACAAAAGGGCTCTCCCTCAGTCAATTTCACAGAGACTGAACAAAAAATCTGTGTGGTAGTAACTAGTGCTGTCTCAATACAGATACCAGCATTTTTAATAGTACTCGTACTTGTTTGAAATGCTTCAATGAAACCTCCATTCTCGACACCAGTGTGAACGCTTTACGCCACCGATGCGACGCGCATGCAGAAAATTTTGTGACGTCATGTTCAGCGCTCTGCTTACAGACGTAAACAGGTGGATCCTACATGTTGGCGTGTCGATTCTGCAGCTGTGCGATCAGAGCAGATTAAATAATTGTGCTTGTTTAGTTCAGTGTTTACATTTTAACCTGCTTCTTGCCAACTGCTCCAGTGCAGCATTATGGAAACTGACTCCAGTACCTTGGCATGGTTCAACACTAACTTTACTATCATATGTTTCTGTAAATTGTCAGTCATCCAGGACACGGAAAATTCAAATAAAAATGATGAAGAAACTGAACTTCTATTCTGTAGCTGAAGACATGTGGAGCTACAAGATTTAAACTGCATGACTCGAGGTTAGTGTCGTCACTTAAATCAAACTGTATCCCATCACCTCCCTGACATAAAAGTCAGATAAAATGCGACATGAGCATTCAGACTGCAGTCGCTTTGAAATTAAATAAAGAAATGTGCTTTTATAATGTAATGTTTGAGTTCTAACCCAGTAAGTAATCTGTAGTGGTATTTGGTACTATTGTACTTGTACCCAAATTGAAGTACTCGTACTTGTACTTGGTTTGAGAAAAACTGGTGTAAGGACACCCATAGTAGTAACTGGTAGTCATCCTCAGATCACAAAAGTTTTTGTTTAAAACTTTGGCATGCTAAAATACAAGTTTTCATTGGAAGGACTGGGCCAAGCTGTGCGAGTATGCCTTACCCTTGTCGTGTAAGCGGCCTCTGGGTCGTCCTCCAGAACCCGACTCAAGCCAAAGTCTGACACCTTACAGACCAGGTTGSTGTTGACCAGGATGTTGCGAGCAGCCAGGTCTCGGTGAACATAGCTCATGTCTGACAGGTACTTCATACCTGAGGCAATGCCACGCAGCATTCCAACCAGCTGGATGACTGTGAACTGACCGTCATGTTTCTGTAGTGGGGTGGGAGGGCAGGAAGAAAAAAAAGTGAATTAATACACAAAGCTAACATCAGGCTGCAATGTGGTGGCACGCTGTCAACAGCTTTAGCTGTAATTGAATGTTTAAGCCAGGATTCAAGTTGTAATGGCAGCATTCCACATGTCTCAAGTGTCCCCTGAGCTACCCTCTGTATATCTTCCAGCTCCTCTTAACCCTGTGCTCTGACCTTCCGTCTGGAGGGTGGCGAGGCAAAGATGAATTTCTCTTTTCAGGGATCAATGGAGGATCACAACAACAAAGGGATCCTACTTACAGGGGATTGAATCTAACCCGGCAGACAAAACTTTCCTCTTTCACACTGACTGTGTGCCCACGCAGAGCTCTCAGGATTCCAGATTTGAGCTGTCTTTGGCAGAGAGTGCAGCCTGTTGATCGATGACGGTCCAGCTCACCTTCTTCTGCCAATTATTTCTGCCCTGGGCCAACAGTCTCCGCTAAAGAGCCATTCATGTTATCAGTCACCCTCTCCCCTTTATATCATTTCTCCTTCCTCTGTGTCTTTATGATCGCCATCCATCTCTGTCCCTCCTCAGTCTCTGTCTCAGAGAGAGACAGAACTCGGTAATACTTTGACTCGGTCTCTATCTATCTATCTTCTCTCATCCTCCTGCATCTGAGCACCCTTCCACTCCTTGTCTCTGTCTTTTTTCTTTCTCTCTCCCTCGACAGCTGTGGAGTAAGTTAATTAGCTGGTGGTTTTGTGAGATGCTGATTGATTGGGCTGTCTAACAAACCTACAGACTTCCTCTATCAATCTACCCACTGCACTGTATTGCCAGGAAGGAGGGAGGTAGGTAGGGTAGGCAGGGGCATGGAGGGAGCCAAATAATAGGTAAACCTTAACATGGGAAATTAAAAAACAAACAAACAAACAAAAAAAGAACATTTCAGGAAACAGTGAGCAGGTACGGGCAGATTATGAAGAGCAAAACGGCTGCTACTTTAGTGTCTTATTTGCTGAACAAATGGTCATAATAAAAAACACAAACTGTAAAGATACCACACACGATCTGTTAAAACCATTAACATTAGCTTGGCAATCATGAGGCCTCACTATGAGCATGCTTGAAACCTCCATTCCATACCTGATGTGACGCAAAACCTGCAGGTTTCTGGATTTTTGTGTGATGCGGCTTTCAGGAAATTTGTGTTTTGTTGTTTTAAATCTGTCACTTTATTTTGCCTCGGTGTCACAGATGTGATTGGTGTCTCCTTAGCAAAGGGCCTATCATCACAGCCATAATGGCTCTGGAGTGCTGCAGTGATTTTACTGGCTGACAAACAAGCCTGAATATGAATCGGGGGGGTTGTTGAACACGATACACACCAGGACTGAAACATGCTATTTATCTGGCTGCATGAAAAAACTCTCATTTCAAGGTTCCCCAGCTAAAATCCATGCAGCTCCTTCGAGGATTATGCATGGAACATGTTCCAAATTTTGAAACATGGAACACGTGTTGGGGATCTTCCAATGTGCATTGAGTTTTTTWAATTACCGTGTGAAACCACCGGTCGGTTTTGATAAATACCCTGTTTCATTTGGCTTCAGATTTATGAGAATATAGATAAAAGAAATAATTAATTAAAACCATCAGCCTAATTGTCATGACCCAAACTAAAACCATTCTGAGACATGAAATTACTTGCTTTTCCTTTTTCTTTAAGTTGATTTCATAAAGCAGCAGCTCCAAATCAGAACCAAGTCATTAATAAGAAAATAAAACTTCAGTTCAAGATGGCCGCCTCCGCTATACAACATGAGCAAACACAAAAATGAATACAACTTAGTCAATTTTATAGATATTGAGCTACAATTTGATGTGGCTTTATCTGAGAATCATAACTTAACTATACCTTAACTATACGAGCGCTAACAGATCTCACATATCATTTACAGGTTTTGACCAAAGATGATCCTAGTTTACAACTCAGTCATAAAAGGTGCCAGGTAATTTGTATTTCTCCAAGAAATGCTAGGTATTTATTTATTACATTATGTAAACTAGTATTTGCTTATACCCTCTCTACAGAAAGCCTTTTCACGAGATTTAAACTACCATTTTAGGCCACATATTATTTTCAACAGAATTAAAAAAAAACATGCTCTTGAGCATTTCTATTCTGGGTAATGACCTGGAGAATTTCAAACTCTTTACAGTTGGGGCAGCATTTTCTGTGGGGTCGTCATAAAGCATCACACAGCTGGCCTTGGAAGAAATGCAAATCCTACCCGGCCGAGCCATGACTCACCTTGAGGAAAGTGTCCAGAGATCCATTTTCCATGAACTCCGTTATGATCATCACTGGTTTACCTACGGAGACACAACATACGGCAGCTGGTAATAAGGCAAAGTTACAAGGAAGGAGCACACCAACTATAAAAAGACGAGGGACGGTGAAGAAGCAGAGAGTGCAGCTGTGGCCAGCCGCTTTCTCCGTCTCCCTGCTTCTCTCTGGGGGATAACATGGCATGTCGTCATCAGTCACACTGACAGCTTCTAATCAGCCCTCTCCATAAACGCCAGGAGATAATTAGAATAGACCAATCCACCAGAATGGGTGTGTATGTGTGCGTGTGTGTTTGAGGGGGGCCTCCTGAGATCTCATGAATACTAATCAGCCTCAAGGGAAGGGGGTTGTGGTTTGATCGCTGTGCACCTGCACCTTGCACAAGTGTGTGTTAGTGTGTGATGAAGGAGAGGCTGCCTGACTGACTGACAGGCCCAGCGCCCTGTGATCCCCTGCATGGCATCTGGTGGGGCTTACAAATGATTAACAAAGTACCTGCAATCACATGTATACACACACACACACACACACACACACACACACACACACACAC
>NW_013952405.1:7515867-7518701 GCF_001266775.1 Austrofundulus limnaeus
GTGTGTGCGTGTGTGTGTGTGTGTGTGTGTTTGTGTGTGTGTGTGTKTGTGTGTGTGTTTGTGTGTGTGTGTGTGTGTGTGTGTGCTGTCTTTAGACCGTGGTACATGAATGGCACAATGTTGCCCAGCTGATTTCAGCTCTGCAAAGAGATGAACATTCATCAGTCAAATTTGCAAATTAAACCAATGGTGGAACTGATTCAGATGAAAAAAAAAAGGACAGGTCTTCTTAACTTTCTATTCATATGTGCAGGGTTGCATCTTTTTCTTTTTTAGTTGTTTCTGATTATATAGCTTGTAAATGTGAATGCATGCATGTTTTTTTCAGTGACAGCCATCTGTGCATGTAAATGTTGCGTTCCATAAAGTAGACAGCCATGAAATGGAAAAGAGGCTCATAAAAAACTACCCTGAAAAACCAATTATGGGTGTGAGTTTGTGAAGGTGGTATGTGCATGTGTGTGTGTCACTGCACATGTTGCCAGTGAGGGACAATATTGCCTTCAGGTTCAAGGTGTTTGATGCGGTCAAGAGGGGAAGCACAATGAAACACATTAATCCTGTTGTCTCTGCTAAAAGGAGCGACTGAGCCGAACACGTTATCCTCACTCAGACTTTATCAGCCATACAGAATTGTCCTGCGACTCCAAACGATTACAGAGGTTTATGATAYAAGCATCCAAACATGCTGTACAGTTCCTTGTTTTATCTCTCTCGCCTGGTGCCAGGACAAACATCCACACAGGCAAACGGACAACTCAATGAAGCCCTCGCAGCTTCATGACAGGCTTTAAATTCTCTTAACACACAGTGACAGGACAGAGCACACCGCCACGTCACGGGTCTCCCCCATGCCAAACACTCAGGCTCGCTCTTCAGTTCCCTCCATAAAACAACTTTGCTAATTACATTCCTATCTATTTAGTTTAATTTAGACTTTATTGCCTTTTATCTCATTCAAAAATACCACAGCCGGTTGTGGTACTAAAACTAAGTACCTCCCAGTGCATGGGGATTTGCAGATGAGGATTTGATGTTGTGTCCATGGGATTTTATCATGGAGCAGGAACAACCTCTTTGTGCAGCATTTTCTTAAATGAAAGAGGAAAACATTGCATTTGTCCAGATGTTGCACTGCTTGTTTATAAATCCCTCATATGTTTTAATATGTGTGTGACCAGCAGCTTGGTCTAACCGTTAATATAAAAAAGGACCCAAATCCTCTMCCAGACACKGYCCAAAAASAGCAGTACCCCTGCCTCATCCCCARCTATATTCAATGACAATACAAAACTGGCTCAACTACCTAGACAGCCCTCAGTGACACAATTGTTATTCATGAAGAGATACAACTGTCTCAGATGTGCCAGTGGGGCTTTTGCCAGGCTCAGAACAAGGGTCTTTTAAAATCACGATGTCCAGACYAGGACAAAAATATTGGTTTACAAAGTGGTTGTACATATGGTAGGCACATGAACGCACTAAAGCAACATCATCAACAGTGTCTTTGGAAAATCCTCAGAATACACTGGGTGGACCAACGCACAAACGTCAGCATCCTAGAAGAAGCTGACATCCCCACAATCTGCCATCATGGAAAAAAATGCCTAAATTGCCCTTTAGGCAAAATGTGCTCAAGGAAGTTAAGATAAAAGGTATAAGGACAACATTAAGACACACATCAAAAATTTMTATATTGAACTAAAGAACTGGGAAGAAACAGCAACCAACAGGGAGACCTGGAGAAGATTGGTCCATGAAGGCACTGCACTGTAAAACRAAGACCTCCACCATGCCACAGCAGACAAGCACAGATACAGGATGGATAGAGCCACCACCAAYGAGGTCCAGCTTCAACCCACCACCACTCACCCATATTCACACTGCTCAAACATATACGGCTCCAGGATCTGCTTTATCGCATACCTGAAGAACCACAAGGAYCAAGACGAAGGACAGTCATGCTCGACTTTGAGTGACTGCTGATGAGGATGCGTGACCAGTGCGTACATCCTGATGGGTAACGGATTTTGTGAGAGGCTGTTTTTGTGTGCGGTGGTGTGAACGTAAATGAAAGTGATAGACTCTGTGTACATCTGGACAATCATATTATGATYCGTGTGTGTGCCAGTGGGCCACATTACTGCGTTATCGAATAAGGCAGCCCAAGGTACAAACGAGAAAATGAAATAACTGCAGTATTGATTAATGTTAAGGGTCTGGACTAAATGATACAAAGCTTTTAACACAGGACAGATCTCTGTTCTGGGAAGCACCATGTGAGGTTGAGCAGGGTGCAGAGAAACAGACAGACAGAAACTCAATAACCTTATCTTCTCTCCTCTCTTCACCTCTTCTCCTGGCCTCCCTCTTCTCCCTCTCTCTCACTCTCATTTCCTCACATTTGTCTTTCTCTTCTTCCTGTGCTGCCTCTCACCTATTCTCAAGCTCCGTCTTTCCTCGCGTCCCCACTCCTGTATCTTATCTCATCCAGCCGTGGCCCTCGTCTTCCCTCCATCCTGTCGTCAACTCTACCTTCATCCGCGCCGTCTTGATCTTCCCATCTGCACGCGCACTCGAGACACAAAGACTTTTACAGTGACAGGAAATATTGAAGAGCTCATTGTTCAGGGCACAAAGACGTGCAGTTAAAACTAATCACTAGTTTCTTCAAACAGAGGACGCCTGGAAAACACGGCTTTGCCAGTTTTAATAGCACCATTGTGGAGCAGACCTTTAATGAGTGTGTGTGTGTGTGTGTGTGTGTGTGTGTGTGTGTGTGTGTGTGTGTGTGTGTGTGTGAGTAGTGAGTAGAAACCCTTGCGGCAGCGACG
>NW_013952405.1:7518806-7521322 GCF_001266775.1 Austrofundulus limnaeus
TGTGTGTGTGTGTGTGTGTGTGTGTGTGTGTGTCAGATGAGATTGAGTTCTGTAATTGAGGGTTTTCCAAATGAGCTGATTGTTGCAGTGAATGTAAAACACATAAAGGATGGATGGATAAAGGGAAGATGAGGAGATGGGGTGGTGGAGGCAGATTGCTGCATGTTTCTGATCTATTTTTCCCCTCCACATTTTCTGCATGTAGTGCTCTAATTAGCATGACAATGGCAACAATCAGGCGACAGACAGCAGAGTAGGTTATTAGAGTTACACATGGCAGAGGATGAAGGCTTAAGCAGGGTTTAGGCAGAAAACACCATCCCACCCACATGCACATTCAGGAAAATGAAATCGGGAAAATTCAGAGATCTAAAACACACACTCATGCATATAAACATCACAGAACTACAACAACGCTACAACCAGAGTTGTACAACTTACCTTTCACTATCACAGCTTGGTACTTTTAATACTTATTTTAAAACCAGATTTATTTAATTTCATATATTGCTTATTTATATAGAGGCAATTCTATAACTTTTATGCAGAGATGCTAGAGATGCAGTGAGACTGAAAGCAGCAAGGAAATTCAAGGACGCTTGTCTCAAAACAATTGTGTTTATCTTTTTGGATCCCAGCTGCTGGACTTCGGTTGGCACGTTTATCTAAAATTCCCTGGGAGGATACGTCAACAACAGCATGAGTCCCCCTTGTGCGACCTTGTTGCGCAAGACCAGTTCATCCGTTCCCCATGTTTGTTATGTGCATCTTTCTCTTGAACCGGTGTTCTTAATTGCAATTTCATTCTGCATGGCATCTCTGACTTTGTGTGTGAATGACAATAAAGCTGATTCTGATTATGGCCATGGCCATGGTGCAACGCACATCCACAGATGAGCATTTTGCAACAAAATAAACTGTTTGAAATACAGATTAAATCAAGATAAAAGGAATAGCAAGCATTCCTTAAAATAATGCATATTGCCTACTGGCTTTGATGACAGTTTTAACTCGAGATGTCCACCACAGACAGCCACATTTAGGAAAATGTGTTCAGTGTATGCGCTGAGGATGTCTCTGTAACTGCTACTCCTTAAACTTCACCTCATTATCTGTAATTATGAGTAAATTGTGGCTGTCTGTGTTGGCAGAGTTAGATTAGCTGTGGCAGCCATTTCAAAACAGACTGACTCAAATTGTCAGTTAATTATAGATATATATCAATTTATTATGTCCTGAAAGTGTCTTTAAAGAATAAAGGTTCAGAAGATATTTTGCTAACCGACTGTTAATCAAAGTGTTGCAGTAGGGATGACTCCCAGCTACTACTCCTTCTTCTTGGTCAATATCCATAAATTCAACTGAGTTACTGTATACTTTAGCATTGATTAGCTTGATTTGGGTTGTCTCCAAACCTTAATCAGTTAAAGATGTACAGCCAAAGATTACTTTAAAAGTTTAATTAAAAACAGTGGTTCGTGCAATATCCTGCTAACAAATAAGCAAAGTTGACACAAACAATTAAAGCTAAAAAATTTTCAGGCCCATGAGGAACGCTAAATTTATTTGACTGTCTACCAAAGCACTTTAGCTTTATCAGCCTTTGCCGAAGCAGTTTTGACGTTGCCTCCACTCCTGCCGCCGCAGAAAAGCAATTACTCCGAGTCCCATTTAAACCGATACTACTTCTGCATCCACTTCTGCTCACACCCACACAAACCAATCCAGCACACCTGAGTCCGGAGCAATCAGGTCAGCCTGTCTGATTAGACTGAGGGCAGTGTGAGAGGACCAGCTGGTTGCGGAGGGGGAGAAAAAAAAGCCCTGAAGGAATTATTGACCCATCTCAACTCTCACCCCCTTGCTCGCACATAACACACCCAGGGCTGTGACCTGTGAAATTACTGCTCTGCTAGTGAGATTTGTTTCTGCAGGGCTTTATCAGCTCTTCAATGTGCCGTGAAGGCAGGTGAGGAGGTAGACAAAGAGAGGCTTGTAGAAGAAGACAAGCCTTGGGTACACATCTAAAACACTAGATTTGCAAACAGAATTATCATACTTAAATCCCACAACAGAGTGAATGTTTCTTAATTAGGTTGAAAGGTCATTTTTCAGTACTTTGGCAGTTTCTCCTTCAATCGTGCCATTTCTCTGCCAGAAAATTCTAGCCACTCCATCCTAATTATTGGATTTATTTTTGAATCCAAATTGTGACTTTTTTCCAAAGACAATATCATAATTACACGTCTACATGTTTCATGTCGTTCAAACATCCTCAGCAAAAAGAAAGGAATGAGAGTGAAACAATACAAAGGATTTAATAAGAAATGAAGTGGGGTGTCATTCATAACCCGGGCTGCTGAATATTTATGAGGGTGAAATAACACCCAATTAACTTTCCCTAATTATTTCATATTCATGATAGTTGCATCCCTGCGTTTGCTCTTTTGTTGAGGTGCCGCAGAGCTCTCCTGTGTGACGGACCAAAAACCTGAGTGTGTAGCAGCAGGGAGGAT
>NW_013952405.1:7521406-7526357 GCF_001266775.1 Austrofundulus limnaeus
GGGGTGGGCAAAAGCATCATTTGTCTGTCTGCGTGTTTGAAATTCAGTTTTCTGCACCGCCTCGATCCTKCCCATTTTTTGTTTGTGCGTCGATCTCTCACAAATCTCTGCATAACAAGATGTCAGATCAGAAGAATGACAGAGAGGTGCCGCCGAGTCGCAGGAAAAGTGGTAAAGGGGGGGACCAGACTACATCCTCATTAACATAATAGGACTGGGTGTGTTCAGAGAAGTGTTACTTTTTATGGTTGACACCTACTCTGCGATTGTTGTCTGGTACCTGGAAAAGCTAATAATATGGATTTTTTTTCACATACCATAGGGGATACATTTTATGAGGCTCTGAAGTACAGGCAGCAAATTAAAAGTTAAAGTAAAAGTAATATTTAGACCACTTGACAGATTTATATTTATACATTTTTTTAATCTCGAACACAAACATGTCACTGTGTATGCTGTGGCACATTACCACTGTAGCAGTTTGGTTCTGTATCAGGTTTGAACGTAAAGTTTGTGCTGGGCCACTGATTAAATGTGAGGGGTCACACGGAGTATTTGCGAGCCGGATTGGATGTTATTGGACTATTAGTTTAAAAGACCTTGGAGCTATTGGACTATCTAAACATTTACAGAACCTTGGTACATACAGTAGAAAACTGAGCCAAACTCAAGAGGGGTCATAGTTTGGAATCTTGGCTGGGCTTTGTAGTTTGCCTGCTCTTCTTGAGCATGTGAGGTTTTTCTCTCTAAGTTTGCTCTGACAGTCTAAAAACAAGCACGTATAGGTTAACTGGATCTTCAACATAACCCTTAGGTATGTGTGTGCATGTTTGTGTGTCTGTAATTGGCTTCTTTATAGGATCTTTTTGGCATAAACACCTACATTACCAGGACCAGTAATCCTTTTGAGGACCAAAGACCAGTCCTAATGTGATGGAACTTCATTTTTTGGGTTAAGGGTTAGGTTTACGACTGACACATGAAGCGATTGGGGTTAGGGTTAGTTATATTCTGGTGGGTGGTTGAGTTTAGTGTTGAGTTCAGGGTTAGGCTACAGAAATAACTGGAAGTCAATACATAAACTTGTGTGTTTGTGCATGTGTCTTTGTGTTGACCCTGTGATAGACTGGAGATCTACTCAAGGTGTACTCCCACCGCTTGTCTGCTGCTGCTGGAGACAGGCACCAATTCTCTGAACATGATTAAACAGGTACAGAAAATTGACAGATGGGGAGCCACTAGTCCTTATGATGAGGGAGCAATCTGTCCAAACATGACCGTGACACCAATAAGGACTGTATGGGGTTAACCCCCTTTTTTGCAGCAATAACAGTTTACACTTTTTATAAATTTTAAAGGAAATACTTTACATATGATTTTGGTTTATATCTGTTAGAATTTATACTCATTCAATCTGTAGAGCTTTTATCAGGTCAGACATGGATGTTGGGTGAGATGGTCTGGCTCGCAATCTCCATTCCAGTTTGTCCCAAAGACTCTCAGTGGGGTTGAGGTCAGGATTATGTGCAGGCTGGTCAAGTTCTTCCACACTGAGCTCATCAAACCATGTCTTCAGAGTTCTTGTTTTGTGCACTGGGGCACAATTGTGTAGGGATGTGGCAGCATGAAGGTTCAGTGGTTAGCACCGACGCCCCACAGCAAGAAGGTCCTGGGTTCGATCCCCGGTTTGGACCTGGGGTCTTTCTTTGTGGAGCTTGCATGTTCTCCTCATGCTTGCGCGGGTTTTCTCCGGGTACTCCGCTTTCCCCCACTGCTAAAACATGTACAATAGGTTGCCTTCAGGCCCAGGCCTCCCTTGAAAAAGAGATGYGAGATCTCAACGGGACTTGCCTGGTTAAATAATGGTAAATAAATAAGAAGACAAAATAAACTTCCCAAAAAGTGTTGCCACAAAGGTGGACGCATAAAATTGTCCAAAGTGTCTTGATTTACTAAAGCACTCAATTCCTCCCACTGGAGGGAAAAAAAATGCTCAAACCATAATGGAAATGCCCGAATCACCAATTAACAGGTGTACCGGTAGTTAAAAATCTGAGAAACCACAAATAGAGTAATTTTACTTTTTTTTTTTGAATTTTAAGTAAAACATATACATGTAACTAAAGCTGCCAATTCATTGAAACTGGGTATAAAGTGTGAGAAATAATGACACATTTTTTCATGTTAAATCAAGTATAAAGATTGCATAACGGAAATCTGTAAATGAAGTACAAGTCCTTCAAAGATCTCCTTAAGTTCAGCTTTTAAGTAAATGTTCTCAATCATGTTCCATAGATGAACAGT
The DNA here is from genome assembly GCF_001266775.1 of Austrofundulus limnaeus. NCBI lineage: Eukaryota > Metazoa > Chordata > Actinopteri > Cyprinodontiformes > Rivulidae > Austrofundulus > Austrofundulus limnaeus. Next base: position 7,523,711 of record NW_013952405.1, read on the forward strand.
CCTTTAAACTGTCGCCTTTTAAATTTTACAGACATGCAGCTCTTGACCTGCCTTTCATGAAATTTTGCAAGCAGGAAGGTGATGCTGAGAGTCTTGACATAAAGGAAGTGATAACAGGGTATGTTCTATCAATTTAWGCTAAGCATAATCACATGAATACTTGACTCTTGATATAAATGCATATAGAGCTACTTTTCAGTATGTTTTCTTGCTTCCTTTTCATTTTTTTAAAATAACAAGCCTTGAGTTTTAGAGTGTCTTTCTTGCGGTAACTGCTAGTATGATCACCAAAGACTGTAGCCAGCTCAGCGTGTCCAAACCCCTGACACTGAAGAAGAATGACAAAGAGTAAGAAATAAAATGATAAGGTGGAAAGCAGGGACTGGATTCGAAGGAGACACTGAGCGAAAACGAGGGAGAAACAGCGAGCGGCCGAACGAGAAGATTAGATAGACACTGGCTGTGAGGGAGAGCAGGAGCGTGAGATGGGGATATGAAAGCAGGATGGATGGAGAGAGTGGCGATAACAAATCAGCTATCTTGCAGAAACAGGCCTGTGTCTGTCTCACCTGCAATGGCTGCACACACTCACTCTAATTGCCCAAACACAATCATGTGAGGTAAACAAGTGGCCGTTTGAGCGGTGGACAGTTGCATCATGTGCGTCACCGGCGCTGTGTTACCATAGTAATGGGAGCTTTTTTTTTATCTGATCCAGGGTCAGCTTTTATTTACATCAACGCCATGTTGACTGTTTCAAACAGGCGTGTGAGGGATGGACACCACCCCCTCCCACACAAAGAAAGGAAGAGAGGGTAGTGATTCAACAACAAATTTGGTCCAAGTTTGTCTTTGCTCACATTTTGTGACGACCCCCTCCAGCCTGATGATGTTGGGGTGGTCGAACTGTCCCATGATGGAGGCCTCGGATAGGAAATCCCTCCTCTGTTTGTCCGAGTATCCCGCCTTCAGACTCTTGATGGCCACATAGATCTCCCTCTTCCCCTGCACGCGCAGGCGCCCGCTGCACACCTCACCAAACTCTCCTACACACACAAAATCCAAAGAGCTTGTAACAGAAATGATTTGTTTTATTAACACAGATGTACAGATTTACAAAGAAAAATGGGGAGAAACTGTGCAGCTCTTTTCTTTAGGCATTAATAACACTTAACAGACTTCTGAGTAATTTTCTGCTCTTTTACTGCCAACTTACCTGCTCCAATGACTCTCTCTATGTGAATATTGGAAGCATCAATCTCTTTGGCGAAGTCTCGGACTGCCTGGTTAGGGTCTTCGTAGGTGTGAGGATGGATGTAAGTTCTGCTGCCTGGAAGTTTCACTGCATGAGTGAAAATGCAGAGGAATGGTCAAACAGTCGTATTCATTTTCAACAATCCCAGAATATTTTGGAGAAAAAATAAAAGTTGGGTGTGTGACCAAGTTTTCTTGGTACCGGTCTTTATTACTAAAACCTGTGGGGAAATGCTTTGCTACTAACGGAAATTGTTCATCTATTTGTGTAAACTGTGGGTACTGTGGGATAAATCTTGTGCCGGCTGGGGTTGAGTTTGAATTGCTCAGATTGAATCTGAATGTGCATAATTTGAAATTGAATGCGTTGGTTTGAAAATGAATTTTTCTCAATTGAAACTGAATTTAGTGGTTTGAAACTGAATTTAAAGTTTTGTATCTGAATTAATTTGCTTTGAAACTGTATTTTGGTTTATTAAAAATTCAGTTTGACTACTTTCACTTTCAGTTCCAAAATTCAGATTTTTGTGTCACATCCTGGTCCTTGAGAAAGCCAGCCAGAGTAATCAAACACAGATCCACAGATTTATGCTTCATGTCAATGAAGCTTCCTTCTATAATGTAAGAGTTGATGCAATCCACTGTAAAAGTGACAAAAACAGACAGTTATTTTATTGCAGTGATTAATTTTACCTACATGTAGAAAATGTTACATTTACATCACATCATGGATCACATATTGATCAGATGCTGCTGCTGACTGATCCACTCGTGTTTGTGCTCTAGAGGTGTCCCGATACCGATACCAGTATCGGAATCGGGTCCGATACCAGCATCAAGTACTCGTACTCGTAAAAGCCGGCCGATACTCTTAACCGATACTCTTAACCGATACCGCTTTTGTCCCCTTTTTTGTCTCCTCCTGTGCTGCGCTGCAGCACAAAGGGTAAACAACAATCCATACCAGGCGGGGGCGCTAACGCACTGACAAGTTATTTCCGACCGCACCCCCGAATAACGTTGGTTACGTATTGTAACCCCAGATTCTATGAGTGTAAGCGCAGCCCTCTAAGGCTATCGCAGACGGGTACCCCCGTGCATGCGCGTACGCGCACGGGGGTACCCGTCTGCGATAGCCTTAGAGGGCTGCGCTTACACTCATAGAATCTGGGGTTACAATACGTAACCAACGTTATTCGGGGGTGCTGTCGGAAATAACTTGTCAGTGCGTTAGCGCCCCCGCCTGGTATGGATTGTTGTTTACCCTTTGTGCTGCAGCGCAGCACAGGAGGGGACAAAAAAGGGGACAAAAGCGGTATTGGTTAAGAGTATCGGCCGGCTTTTACGAGTACGAGTTCTTGATGCTGGTATCGGACCCGATACCGGTATCGGG
>NW_013952405.1:7526367-7528588 GCF_001266775.1 Austrofundulus limnaeus
CCTCAACACCTCGGCTGCGCCTAGAAATTCTGTCCATGAAAGTAATGAACAGAATCGGTGACAAAGGGCATTTCATTTTCATTCTGTTTAATATTCAACAAGTTGAACAGATAATCCACCCTAACCCCGCTACTTGGTATCGGTATCGGTATCGGTATCGGCGAGTACCTAAACTGAAGTACTCGTACTTGTACTCAGTCTTGAAAAAACTGGTATCGGGACACCCCTAATGTGCTCTCTTTGAGTGACGACAAATAATTGCACAATCAAACAGTTTGTTGGGAATGGTATCAAAATGAGTCATATTTCTAACAGGAGCCCATAAGGAGCTTAACTTTGCCAAAAAGAAAAAAATAAATATGTAATACAGTGACAAACAAAGAGCTTTTCGTTTTAGCTCAAAACACTGCAAAATACAAAGTCTTGCCATGTGCTCTCTTACACAGGTATGACAACCTTCATTTATGCAAGCAGAGGAAGTCTTTGTTTAATCTAAATAAACACTTTTATAGCACATTTTATTGTGCTGTCACACTGGCCTGTTTCTCCTCGAGTCTGTTGTTTGCAGCTCTACAGACTCGCAGCGAAGTGATTCATCACAGGTGGGTGGGGAGTTAACAAATGTCACACCGATAAGGCTTTCACTTGTGTCTGTGAGCGCGTGCAGACGGTTGTGTCTTTACCTCGGCCATGTTGGAATTGCATCTTCTCCTCATCGGGGTCCTGCTTGGCTTTGATGTATCCACAGTGTCTGAAAAAAATTGGATTGGGATGCTGTAAAGTGCTGAGTGTGAAATTATACGTATATTAATGACACTTCAGAGACTAATGTATGCAGACATAATAAATGACACTGTGAGCAGAAGTTTAAATGACTGTATTCCTGTAGCGAGCATGAGGAATCTGATACATTTGCAACATAAATCTGCTCCAAAAATACCTACCAATCAGTGCAGTGTCTATGAGACAACTACATATCTTATTTTGAAAATCATTTTAGTTTCAGCACTGTTTGCTTGTCTAATGGGGAATGTGTACAGGTAGCTACAATACCAAAAGAGAAAACATGACGTGCACTGGATTTAGGCACTGACACTTTCATTCATAGTCCCCCATTTTAGTGCCTGAAATTCACATTTGAAATAATTTTTTTTGTATGCAGGAATTTCCCATATTATAATAGCTAGATTTGCTGAAATCGATCATGTAAATGTGCAATCCCCGCAATCCCAAAGCAAGTTCCAGGCCCTGCCCCAAATTAGGTAAAACTCCAATTAACATAAAATTGAGGTACAGAATAAAAACCTCGAACAATAATACAGAGTTAAAAACATGCATTCAAACGCAACTCAAAAGCAACAAACATAAAAGCATTATTTTGGTAAATGCATTCCTAAAAGAAAAGGAAAAAATATGTCACAAGTCCTAAAACCACTGGGAAGCATGTTCTACTTTTTAATGGCTCTCAATGAAAAAGCAGATCTGAGCTCTTTTTTTAAGGTACTCTCCACTCTCCCTGAGCAGCCAAGCAGGAGGATTTGTTATTTGATCTGAACAAAGTGCTACAAATGTTTTCAGTGGTTGAGGTGTCATATTATGAAGTAATTTAAAGACAAGCTAGACATCTGAGAACAGAACTAAATTATTCAAAGTCAACATTTGATATTTAGGGACTTTATTGTGTTCCATGATACTTGAGTAACTTCTGATTCAGTACTTTTTAAAACGTGTTCTAAAGTACAGGGAGAGTACAGAGTGTCGTCTGCAGAGATGACATYGCCTGCAGCACTAAGCAGGATGAAATGAGGACTTATACTGTGGTGGCAGAGCGGGTTGTAAGATGGTTATTTGATGTCATTTATTGTTTTTTAAAAGTCCTACGGGCTCGGACATGTTAAATAAATTTGAAACTGAGATTTTGAAAGAATCTGTAAAACTTGAAAAAAATCTGTGAGATTGCTCTATACGTCAGTATACCTGCAAAATGAGGAAAACTCTGTGTAAATAACAGACAGTACAACTTGACATGTATGCTGTCAGTTTTGAATCAAGWAATGTTTCCACACAAGAAGCAAAACATTCAAAAAACTTCAAGAAAAAAAAATAACAAAGTTTAGTTACTTTCATTGATTTATTGAGATTACCATGCTTGGAAAGACCGAAAATCCACACCTGCAAAAACACACACATACATTTGTGTGTGTGTGTGTGTGTGTGTGTG
>NW_013952405.1:7529998-7533578 GCF_001266775.1 Austrofundulus limnaeus
CCTCACAGTGGTGATTTATGCTGTGTGTGTGTGTGTGTGTGTGTGTGTTTCTGCTGATGTATGTCTTCAACTTTGTGGCATTTCTGCCTCAAAACAACATTTGACGTTCACAATTCTCTATAAAACTGCCTCTAAAATTGACTGAACTGCTTAAAATTCTAAAGAAAATGTTAACAAAGAAAAGCATCAATGGTAAAACCTTTATCACACAATGGTCCATCCYGTCCTCCCTCTCTGAAGCCAACATGGGCTGTATAATTCCTAATATTGAGAAGGAGAAACATATTTGTCTGTTTGGTTTGTCTGGTAGGTGACCCTTTGCCCAGAAATTACATTTAATTTTATTTTTTTATATATTTGAAGCAGCAGAGGACTAGCTAAGGTCACCAGTCAGCATGTCTGCCCATCAAGATGATAAATTGATTTAGGCCATCAGTAACTGGGRTTCTGAAGCGCTTGTGGCGAGCGATTTAGGAAAGCAATGGAAAGGAAGACAGGAAGGAACAGTGAACAAAGATTTGATCAAGAAAAAGCGCTGAGAAATTAAATAAGGAGCACAGCAGAATAAAAGAAAGGACAGGGCAATCTGTGATGACTAAAAATTGAGAGAGAGCAACAGAAATGAGGGAAAGGTGTTTTTTTTTTCAGGAAATCCCAGTCATTTCGTGTTTAATCCTGTTGATGTTGCACAGCTGAATGCATGCTGCAACCCAGACATCAATACGCTGTCTGGGGAATACTCAGACACACAGGCACACGTGCATTATGGCAGAGACTGGTTGTTGGTATCTGAAGATAAAGAGGAGGGGATCTAATGTTTATTGGTGGAAGGGGTGGGGGGTGTCCCAACTGGTTATCAGCTGGGCTCAAGCTAGTTGAACACCGAGGGGCTATCATTACCCTCTTGACTAACACTCATATACTCAGCGCTCTGGGGCATGTGTTTAAAACATATGGGGAATGAGCCACACCTCTGCTCTAACTGTGAGAATCCCTCTGGGACACACACACACACACGCACACACACGTATAGGCTCTGCAGAGCCCCTCGTCTGAACCCCCACCCCCACCCCCCACCCTTCCATCACTGCTGGATGTGTTTCTGTGTGTCTCAATGAGTGCACGGCCGCATATGTTTGTGTGCCTGATGGGAAATGAACACATTTCCATAGTAATTACAGAGCAACTCATTCCTCCTCTCCAGTTAGAAGTGTCATGACTCATTAGCGCTGCAGTCTTAAACAYGGCAGAAAATCTGACACAGCCGTGGTTTTTGTTTCCTCCCGACAGCTGGGTCCGGGTGTACGTGTGTTCGGAACAGATATTTAATACCTTCCACTGAATGCAGCTGACCTCTGGTTCATCTGTTAAAGACACTAGAATTGGACTCAGGAGGACAATGTGGAGACCGTTTTGTGACAAAACAGGTCTTTATTTTCTTATTTTTATTCCTGACTTGTCACAAAAAGGCATGYATCATACCAGAAACTGAAACAACGTCCAAACACTGTCCTTTCTTCTTGTATTCATGGCAGACTAAAAAAAATTATCAGAACAATTTAATATTTTTAGAAAACATGCACAGTAACCCTTTTGTGTGTCTGTAAACCAATCAGTGCCAGTGTAATTTCCTAAATATAATATTAAATGTAATTTAAAGTGCTATAAAGCACAACTCTTTACTGAAAGCAGTGAAATATGCTATGAAAAAAAACAAGCATTTCATATATGATAATAGTCAGAAGTGACCTTTTAAATATTTTTTCAAGAAACCTTTTTGGTTACAACAAAACCACAATTTTATCTCTGTAAACCTGTCCTCACCAGCTTGCTACAGTATTACTCCCCCTTTTCTAAGTATTAGAGTTACATCAGCAAAAGGTAACACCAGTCTAATTGAACAAGTAAACTTAAATTATCCTCATTGTTTTTTTAATGTACATACAATGAACATAAAATTATATCTTTGTTATTTAAAAATAAAGCCTATTATTCTATAAAGAAACACATATCAGCCACAACCTTTTATGCCAAAGTTCTAAACAAAGATCATTTATGTTTAGAAATGGTCCAACCTCGAATATAAAGTTTTTGAACAATCCCACCTGATAATGCAATGTGATCTATTAGCTCTCAGAGTATGTGTTGAGGGTGACTCTTAGCTACAAGCACGCCAAACTTTAGATCAATATCTGTGGAATTTTCTGAGTTGGTCCCAATGCTTTGTTTGCTAAGGTCAGTTGGCAATCATCTTGAATTGAGTTGACTCCAAAATGTATTTAATGACTACTTTGATTGTTTGAAATTTAAAATCAGCCAATGGTTCATGTGACGTATTCTAACAATGTAGACAAACAAGCAAACATACAGACTCAAGCAAAAACATTATTATCCATTATCTGCTATCCATTTTTCTTCATGGATAGCAGTGTTTTTTAATCTGAGTACGAGTACCTCAGTTTGGGTACTTGGCTATACCCAGCATTTACAGAGATGAAACATAATTATTACACAGTGACTTTAAAAACACATTTCCTTTATTTAGAACAACATGTCTCTCCTTCCTTGTAGGCCTACAGCCCCTCTGACTGGCTCGAATCAAACACAGTGTAATAAATACAGTTGCAACATTTTAACATAATCAAAATAACAAATAAGGTTTTCTTTCAACTTGTATATATTTTTTAAACATGGTACCGACAAACTTCACTTGAAACAAACTGTAACTATTAATCTATGCTGGTATTGGGTATTGGGGCATTTTGTACAAGTACTTAAAAAAACTCTGGTATCTTAACGCTGGTATTTTAACACTTAATTTCTTTGTTTCGTCAATCAAATATCTTCTGATTACAGTTCTGGTGGCCTCCTTTAAAATATTACCAAAAAAATAGCAGTAGGCGCATTTTTGATCAAATCTGAGCCGACATCAAAATAAATATGCCAACTCTTTGAACMCACTCTATTCTGTATGTTATTTATCTAAAATAAGTGTGCTCATTTAGCATATTTGCTACATGTACAAGAGGAGTTTGGACACAGGTTCTCCAGCTGTAACAGGAGAAAGTCACTCAGCACAAACAGCTGGGTCCTGCAGAGTGACAGGAGCTCTGCCAGCCACTGAGGGACAAATTATTCCTCCACTTAGCCGTCATCCATCTGCAATATATGCTGTCGAGTTAAAAACACTTATCTTGCATGTTCAGCTGTACATCCGTGCTGATTTAAAGGATGCGCTCTTGCACCAATAATGCAGAAACACACAGCCGTTAATGGACTGCTCACGTCCCGGCTCTCACCTTCGTCTCTGCCTCTCGGTTCCACTTCAGCGAGGACAACAGGCTATCCCTTTCCTTCAAAGCCACACACTCCGCATTTGCATATCAATTTACTTTTTAATATAATACTCTGTCACTCGAGACCCATTTGTCATTCTACTAGCAAGCCCCTCCTCCATTCTCTTTTCTTCGTCTCAGCTTTGCTGCTCTTTTTAATTTTCCCCTTTAAGTAATAATGTCCCCCTGTCCAAAACACACACACACGCGCGCACACACACACACACACACACACACACACACAC
>NW_013952405.1:7535525-7542444 GCF_001266775.1 Austrofundulus limnaeus
AACTAAGAGAAACTGGCAGTATGGAATGAAAAACTTGATTATGTACGTCAAGCAGAGAAAAACTGATGGAAGGAGTGAGGTAAATAAGGATGAAGGGGTAACCTTGAAACAAAGGAGAGACAAAAAAAACAACTTTAGACTTTAGGTTTTTTTTTTTTTTGGGACTTTTTAAAGATGACCACAGTTATGAGTGAAGGATATTTCCTGTTCTTTCCCATTTCATCTTTTATTTTCCTCTGGTCTTGCCTCCTTCTCTCCTTTCCTTCCCTCTTGTCACCTCTAATCTCCTCTCCTCTCCTCTTTCATTTCCTGTCTCTCCACATTATTTTCCCGCTGCAAATCAGAATGACTAGAAAAATGAAATCAGTAAATCATTAGTCATCCCTCTAGCATGACACAATTAAATGACACATCTATCTCACATTTTTTTCCCCATCAGCCCCACCTCACACACACAATCAACCACACACACATGCACACACCCTGCTGCGATGGGTATCTGCTCTCATCATTACTCATGATAATGGTGATTCCATTTAATATTGAGCCATTAAATAAAAATAATTACAAGGAATGAAATCAATGGATTTAATTCACTCTCATTATTTCTCAACGAAACCAGGCCTCCTTCATCACCTGAAAAATAAAACTCATTTACTGCTCRGTTGCTAATAAACAGTTAGGTTTATGCGAGCTGATTTCTACTGAAGAGAACAAAAAGCATGAAAAATTCAGGCCGGTGTAAGCGCGAGTTCAGGATCAGAAGCAAGTTCTCTCCGTCTCCATTTTGGCACTGGTTCAGCAACRTCTGACCACGGTGTAAAAAGATTTACTCTGCTCAGGCTAATTATTAGGAAGGRGAAATGATTAGCTGAAGAGTTATGACTAATAAATCTGTCCATGTTTCATTAACACCCTGTTTGGAAACRTTTTATTTCAGCACCTCTCATTAAAGAGAGTGGTAAAGGAAACCAAAGGAAGAAAAGAAGGGTGGAGAGAATGAGCTGCATTGTGATAATTGGTGTAATGTGGCAGAATTTTTAACAACCTCGTGAAAAGGTCAAACACAAAAGGACAAAAAGGAGAAAACATGTCATCTGCATCCTTAAATGAATTGTAACTTCATATGTTTGCAAACAGATCCGTGTGAAATGACTTCCCCTAAAAAGACCAGCTGGATTAGATCAACACATGTGCGAGAAGTATTTAAATGTTTTATGATTTTTGAGGGATTTTCCCTCATTTTCATTACCTGCAACATCTGCTTATGCGTGGAGCCCCGTGCGAGCAAATCCGGCACCGGCAGCGGGCTAACGCTATTATCACCCCTGTTTCTTAGCTACTTTTTGGGCATTCTGCAGACAAAGCTGTATTTGGTTACACCCTGAAGCTGAGCCGCATTAATTGMAAGCACCATCATTCAAACCGGCTCTCACAAATCTGGCTAATGACATTACACGCACCTCGTGCACACACGCAAACGTCTGAGCAGCGCCGGCCCGTTTTGTTTCTGGTTTGTATGCGCGGGGTCTTTTTAGCTGCCAAGTCATTATTAGTGCCATTAACAAGCAAACACACCACCACCACCCACAGGGAACAGAAAGCATTGGATGGATTTTACCTTCACCTCATAATGTTTTGTTTGTTTATTTTTTATTTTTTTTTTCAAAATATTTTTTGCAGCGGCTTGTTTTCATTAGTGCCCGCTCCCTCCCTTTTCATCCCTCTGCTCCTCTTTTGTGTCAGGAAGTTTTGAAGAATATCCGCGGGCTGCACAACAGATGCTCAGGAGGTAAAAAGTGCTCACAAACATACGTGCGTATTAGCGAAGCGTGTTGATGTGTTTGTAAAGTTCAGATGGTATTCTCATTTAGAGAGGCTGTTTGATGCTAGTATTTTGATACCATTTTGCTGCTTTAGGACKATAGAGGAACAGTTTCTGTTATTCTTTCTTTGAAAAATTGTATAATAAAAGAAAAATTAAAGGAATTCCTTGAAGGAATACTCATTGTCTGCTACCTTTGATGCCAGAGTTTTAGACAGTCTCATGCAATTTATCTTCCAAGATATGTTAGCAGTTATGGGGAAGCTATTACCACAGGCTAAGGCCAATTTAGGTCARTTGGCTGTGGCTGTGCCTAAATAGCATCCAGTTGTTTTTATTTATTTATTTTAAGATATTGTATCAGATGGGTCAGGGACTACAGGTGGAGATTAGCACCCAGAGCTATAACCTGATAAAGTGCATCTTTCCTTTTGGGGTTAATGTATATTCTGCCTGTTTTAAATAAATAAATTGCAAACTGGTGTCCATATCCAGCAGTCACAGTGCGAGGAGCTGGGTACACCCTGGACAGGTCGCAAGTCCATCACAGGCCCGTCCTACAAATATGCAGTGCGAAATAAAATCAGCTAMTACCGAATTAAATTTTAGCTCAATATTTAAATCTGGATGAATTATAGCCTTTTATTTAGGCTAATAAAGCCAGTTGGCTGTGGCGGCCATCTTGAATACAGTTGAATCCAAATTTTTTTAAAGTTGTGGATTTCATCCCATTGATTCATTTTAGAAAGTTTCATTTAAAAATGTTTAGTGGTTCATGTTCAGTGAATATTTTCCTTACAAACAGTTTGTTTGAATGGATTTAATCCATTCTTRTTATTTCACAACAAAACCAGGCCTCCTTCATTTGAAGCTCATTAATCCTCTTAAACTAGTGGTGCCCTGTATCAATACCAGTAGTTTTACAAGTACTCATACAAAGTGCCCCGATACCTGGAACCAATAGTGATACACGTATCTAACACCTTCTCACTCCCGACTCGTCAACATATTGATGTTGGGTCAGGGACCGTCTGCATCCAGTTTTGATGCGTCGGGTACCTCCATCCTTGCTGCCAGCAGCTTTTCTGGGTTGCGTCACTCAGGGGTCTTTGGGTTGGGGGTCTGAGCTTAAAATGAGGGATTAGGATTAATGGTTAATTTTAGGTACTGAGGTCAGGGATAGGCTGTATATGGCTAATCGTTAAATTTAGGGTCTGGGATGGTAAGTTCTCGCGCATTCTCTACATTTTCAAAAATGGTTAATATGAGGGATCAGGGTTAATGGTTAATTTTAGGTACTGGAGTCTGGGATAGGCTGTATAGGGCTAAAAAAAGTAAAATTTTGGGTCTGGGATGGTTAGTTTCGCTCATTTCCTACTCTTGTAAAAAATATGACAACACGCTCGTCCTCCTCCACCTCATCTAGTAAAGAACAGACGCGCAGGGGTTACCCAATGCATCCGAACCTGGACGCAGACGGCTACCTGACCAAGCGTCAATATGTTGACGCGGCAGGAGTGAGAATGCGTTGACGTATCAATACTCCATCCAATGAGTTACAGTTTACATTTCAGGTGAAAAGGTTAGTCAGTTCCATGTTTAATAAGATTTTACAAGATGAAGGGAAAAAATTTAATGTTGCAGCAGTAAACATACATCCTGCTGTATGTTTGATTTGATCCACTCAGGGGGAGCTGAAACCTATAAGGAAGGAGATCCACCTTGTTCTAAATAAAAAGTGTTTATAAAGCTATTGCGTAATGTTTAAGCTCTAACTCAGTTAGTACCTGGTATCAATACTTGGTGTCAGTGAGTGCCAGAATTAAAGTACTCAGACTTGTACAGGGATTAAGAAAMAACTWGTATCAGGACACCCCTATGATATCTTAAACGTACATCTTATGCAATCAGTCAGCACCACTTTCAATTTTCTCATTTGTGAATTTGGCAAAAACATTATTGCTCTAACTTTGCTTCTGGAAGTGTGCGCTAAGCAAATAGAACCACGCTGCAGGATGTAGCTTTCTACTCTAGCTTTTACAACTGGTTAGCTTTATCAAATTTTCTTCCACCTTTTTCCAGATTCTGGCACTTCTGTAGAACATTTGTAGCTAAACAAACAAAGCAGACAGAAAAACAAGCTTTAAAAGAACCTTGATGAAACAAATTCAGAGAAAAGCTCCCACATGAAATCCAAAAAAAAAAAAAACTCTCAGGGATCTGGCCTTAAAAAAACAAAAGCCTGTAGCGACTCAGAAACGAAGATGTTCGGAAGGACTGGAGGATCATTAAGATGCAGACAAAAACCCAGGCCCAAACATACGCGCAGATGCTGGGAGGCAGAAGCTCCAACGTGTTTAACAAGGAGCGGGAGAAAGTGAAGAGCAGAGGGAAAGAATGCTTCTTGAGTGAAAGGCCATCTGCTGAATCCGCGGTGATGCCAGTTTGTTRCTAGCTCCCCGTCGTTTGCACCTGCCAGCCTGCCAAAGCAACCTCAGGAGGACAAAAACGCAAACTTCACACCCAAACACACACACGCACTTGCTGGCATAAACTCGGGCGAGCTGAGCAATAATGGCACGCACACAGCAATAACCGGCGTGATTTGTCAGCAGCTTGCTGTGTCTGAGGAGCTTTGGGTGTTTTTTCATGTTTTCCCTCCTGCGGTAACAATAGCATAACAGCACTTTATTAAATGAGAGCAGGAGAGAACAGAATAGCCTGCAAATCAGTGCGTTTATGAGGCATGGTTGTTCAGAATGCTGTCAGCAAAGACTGCAGGAATAATATATGTGCCTGAGTGGCTTATAGGAKGAAAAAAATAAAACATTAGCACATGTAGTTAAGAACCTTCAATCAGACTGCTTTAAATAGAATCAGGATTGTGGATTCAGCTGCTGAAAAAGAACAAAAAAAAAATCTGTATTTTCATCCAGTTTAATGATTATTTAAACAGCTGGCATTTGGGAGAGAAATGGGGGTCTTACAAATGCCTGCTGAAAAATCAATTAAAACCTGTCTGTCTCTCAGTGTCAATTTCAGTCCAATCATTGTCCACATTGAACCGGTCACAGTGAATACATCACACCACCAATACATTCAACCACATGGAAATCTTAAAAAAAAGGAACAGGAAATGAAAGCTGCGAGCCCAAAACAGGGGCTTACAAAACGAGGAGAGCGGAAGAGTGAAAGAGGAATATTTGACTGATAAGACAAAGGGGGAGGAGGGGGAGGCAGGGACAACCTGAGAGGAGATTAGTTTCTTAGATTTCTTTTTCTCCCAGTTCCTCAAAAAAAGTGTATATATATATATATATATATATATATATATACATATATATATATATATATATATATATATATATAACTCAAGGATGACAGCCCTATTGCACCTAACGGAGCGATCGCCCACCCATCATCTCCCCTTACCCTTTTTCTCCTTCTCTTTCAAACGCACTTCCCAATCGGATCTTTTCATCTCTCACTTCTTGCACCTTTGCTTTCTTTCCCCTGGCTCTTTGCCTTCCCCCCATCAATCTCCTTCAAGCCTCCACCTCCTTCGCTCTATCTTTCACAACATCTGAAAATGTGGCTCTCTAGTGGCACCATTATACTTCAGATGTGCCCCCCCCCACACACACTTCCCACACACACACGCTCACACACACACACACCTATGCTGCAGTCTACTGCTCCCACTGCCTTTCTAATATGTTTATTCTCCACCTGTGTCTCCCCTTACCGCTCCTCTGTCCGTCTTTCACCTCCCCCCATCCCCCGCGAGAACTATCAACCCTTCTTCTCGTCTTTTCAGCGATGCAGCTTTGATCCTCACTTTATTCTCCAATCGCAAACACTCTCCGCCTGCACACACACACACACGTTGTGACAAATGTGTTTTAGCGGACAACGGTAATCAACGCCGCTTCTGCCTGCGTGTTCGTACCCCTCAGTGGAAAAAAGAAAAAGAAAATGATAGATAGAGACGAAGAGGAAGAGGAGGAGAGAAAAGCTGCAAAATTGATGGCAGCGCATCGACCCCTCCGTAAAAACCTAGTTAACACCTCCCCGGCCTGTGAAATCTGATTAGATGAGTTTGTGTTTGTGTCATCACATGTGTTCACAACACGGAACGATTCACAGGTTGTATTTTTTCATGTTGTATTATTTATTTATTTMGATGGACAAACACATAATCCCCGGCTGATTCGAAACGATGAGTTTGTTGTTATGAGTGTGTCTGTGTGTGCATGTGTGTGCGCACCATCCAAAACAGTCTCTGCTGATTACATCCCTCCAAGTCAATAGTGAATAGAGCACTCAGCCTGATAAGCAATCACCTGAATCAATACTAATGTTTTTAGTGAGTGTACACAAGTATGCACGTTTGTATACGTGTGTGTGTGTGTGTGTGTTTGTGCTGCTCTAAAATGTGGCTAATCTTGTCGGAACTCCTGGAGGATAAACATTTGGTTACAGGTGCGGTGAAATCTCAGATGTCATCCCCTCCTTTTTACCCTCTCTTGTCCATATTTTTGAGCTCTTCACCCAACTCTGATCCTTTCATCTTCTCGCCTCTCAGCAAAYGCTGTTCTTTTTATTTCCTCCTCTCCCTCTCATCTGCTTGTCCTCCCTTTGGCCTTCATTGAGGCAGAGCATTAACATCCCTCTAACCTTCAAAGAGAGTGACCAAAAAAAAAAAAAAAAAGACTAGACGCTCCTTACATTCAGAGTAACGTAACCTTTAATCAGACTTTTTGTAAATGTCAGAGATGGATGCCCTGCTTTTTTCACACCCGTGTGTAATCTCTCACAGACGGACAGAGATATATGAGGAGGGACCAGATTATCATCATATCAATCCATGTGCATATTTTCTGCATGAGATTACCCCTGTTTTAAAGTTTTACTCAAAGGTCAGTAGGTTTCAACTTAAAAATTAGTTTTTTGGTCAAGTACAGCTGCTGAGAAAATGTCTTTGACAAACTTAAAAACTGAGTTGTAAACTTTACAGAGCACCCAAACGTTTTCCCCAGAGAAGGTCAAAATGAAAATCTATCCGATGGGTGAGGGCCAAATGCAATAATATAA
>NW_013952405.1:7543199-7545277 GCF_001266775.1 Austrofundulus limnaeus
CTAGCAGCCAGTGCACTTGAAAATTATAAATTTTTTGTTTTTTGTTTTGCTTTCTTCTTGTACACTTGGAGAAGAATGCAAGTACACTGAGGCAACAAAGGCTCATGGGTTATTCGATAAATTCATCAAGTATTTGTAGTACTTTGTGTATAGTTACTTGTATTTCATGTTTAATATATCAAAGATAAAGTGAGGACCACGAGTGAAGACTAAATGCACTACAGTCCCTTATTGGTAGACCAATTGTTGCTTATTATTATTATTATTATTATTATTATTATTATTGCTTATTAATGCCACTTGCTCAAATAACAGCTGCTAACTAGCTGTAGCACTTCTAGCACAGTTTTAGGCACTTCCTGCTGGAGTATCAATAATACAGTATTTGTACCAAAATTGTCACATAATCCCAGRCAAACAGTAGTGTAAAATTTATAAAATAGAATTTATTTGAACTGCTCAGACCTAAAATATGAATTTTAAGTTTGGTCACTGTTTGTTTTTGTCACACATATAATAAAAAACATAGTTTCATTCAAGCCAGTTTCCTCAAGTCTTGTTGTTTCTGAAAGAGTCTAACTCTTTAAAAGCTGACCACAAGTTCATTTTCACTGAAAACAACTCTAAATTGAGAAATAATAGCTGCTTTAGTTAAACTTTAGAAACAGTGTGTTCAGACTTGTGCAATAATGGTGTGTTTGCTGTGAACAACTCTCAGCTACTACCACATTACATTTGAGAACAATATCTACAAAATTAACTGAATTAGAGACATTTTTGTGTTTTCAGTCAGGTGGTGGCCAATTTGAATTTGTTTGGCTCCAAAAGTTAATCAGTTGTAGGAAATTTGTCGGGCAGTTCATGAGCTATTTTGCTAACAGACAGATAAAATTAACTCAGTGTAGTTCTTGAAATATTATTGTCCAYGTACCCCTTTGGCAGCAGACGATAACCTTTTTTTTCATTAATAGTTTGAAAAAGGATCTAATAGATGCAACACTGCTTGGAAAGTGCTTAACTTAAGACTTATTATTGCTAAATTAAATCATTTCAGCTGTGGGTTTAATACAATTTGCAGTATCAGTGTGTAAAATGAACTCAAGATAAAGCGAGTGTTCACATTCACCATAAATGAAATGTCATTTCTCAAAGTGGGATTTAAAAAGGGTAACAAAAAAACATTTAACCAGACTTCAAGTTTAAAAATCACTCCTTTTTTTGTCCCGCTGGTCATGTATTGAGCTTACCTTCCACTGACAACAAAGCAGGTCACCAGGAAGATGAGGAGGACAATTCCCCCAGCTACGGACACAACCATTATGGTGGACTGGTTAGGATCCCCGATGGCCAAGACGTCTGCATTGTGAAAAAACAAAACAAGACTTTATTAAAGCAGGTGGATTGAAGTTATTGATGGTTTTAGATGATAAAAGAAAAGATGAAGAGCAGACTATGGTTCACAACAGGCCTTTTCCATATGTGGTACTAAATCAGACACACATCTGATGTTTTTCAATGCCACTGCAGTCTTGAAAGCTTGTGTCACATTTTGTCTGAGTTTTACATCAGTAAGGTGGGGGTGAGCTGATCGATCCAAGTATTTAGAGTATTGATACCAACCTCAACCAAATTCAACATACTAGCAATTAGCATCCATCGGCTAATTCTGTAAACAGYGAGCTGAATGAGATGTCACAACATTTTCTGCGCRAGTTGCATGAGTGCAGTGGAGAGTTCACACTGGAGTCTGATGGAGGTCGCATTTTAAATATAATTTGAACGTTCATGCRACGAAAAAATATCTTTTTGCAAAAAATTGGATTTGAGCGTTATTGCATGCAGTGTGAACGGAGCCAAAGTGGGATAGCAGACATGCTGGAAAAAACATGGACAAAGCATGAAAACGCAATATAAAATTAGCAATATAAAAAGACAAAAAGTGGAGGCTAAAGARCAAAAAAGAGTGAAAATAGAAAAAAACAAGCTGAATTAAGAGAATAAGGTGGATGGAATAGGACCCTTCATGAAAAGTTCTCTCTCTCTCTCTCTCTCTCTCTCTCTCTCTCTCTCTCTCTCTC
>NW_013952405.1:7547274-7550127 GCF_001266775.1 Austrofundulus limnaeus
CTCTCTCTCTCTCTCTCTCTCTCTCTCTCTCTCTCTCTCGCCTATGAAGCTACAACTGTGGATGTGGAAACCATCGCCCGTTCGGCCGCCCTGTCCAAATGGATATGTTAACATTGCACATAACAAGCATACTGCTGAGAACTTTCTGCAAAGATGCATCGATTTTTACGCCACACCAATCGAGCCATTACTCAAAACAAATACCCCATTTATCTGGCTTAGCTAAGCATGAGCTGACATGTGTGTGTGTCTTTATGTGTGTGTATGGGAGAGCGTGGGACATATAAATATGCATGGGCGAGTGTCTTGAAGAGTCAYATTAAATCCCTGAGAAAAGCCCAGATAGGCATCAATCTCCTTTAACAGTTGCTGGTATAAACAGATGTGCTTTCAGTAATGATCAATACAACTGATCTGATTAGTTACCTTTGATGTGATTTTGACAAGCAGAAGTAAGATGCAAGCCTGTTCTCTGAGGGTTCAGTAACAGCTTTATAAACCAGAAACACTTCTGCAGCATCAGCTAGAATCACATTCCTCATATCTGAGGCAACACAGGAACAGAAATCAAGCTCTTTATTGGCTATTGGATGATTTGTAGACTAATGTATGCTTTTTTGTGGGCTGCACAGTGAATCTATTTTGCAGCACTACATGTTTACTGATTCACTGCACTCTCCCAGCCCGTCTAGGAATCAATGATCACTTTGAAGAGCACATTAAAGGGCCGCTAAAGCAGAAAATCCCCAAGCACATTATGAAGCAATGATAAAGGTGGATGACAGCAAACAAAGGAGAAACAGATGCGGGCTGAAAAGTTTGACAACAATATCATAGAGAGTTTACATAGTACACTGTGTGCTGTTCATAAGGCTCAAAGTTCTGCTCTGCTTCTGTCTGAATTTAAAGAAGTTCAGCTCTTTTGAGGTGGGATTCCGTGGAATAATTAATATCTTACCTGTTTAACACAGCTTTTTGAATAGCTTGACATGCTAACAGGTGGTCTGAACAACCTTAAAACAGCTCTATCTTGAAAATAAATACATTGGTTTGTGCAAACTGTTTTATAAACTGCTACAGCTAATCAGAGGACCACTGAGTGAGTGTCATAAAGTTTCCATTTAACTTGGAAAAAATGAAATGAACAACAGTCCCTTTTCAATGTGAAGGATCAACGTCTGTAATAACAGTTGAACATCAGAACTTGTGCACTTTGTTTCTTTATAATAGAACATGATCACACATATCAAAAATATTAGCACAATCATTCTTACTCTCCACAACAAAACCAAAATGTCATGAAAACACTAAGCAAAATAAGTAAAATAGTTCTAACGTGCTGCATGTACTTCCAAGCCATGATCTTATGTCACTGTGCTCAGCATTATGACTCCTTTTCTTATTTATTTTCTAAAATCATGTTTACTTTTTCCTGTCTCAGAATAACTGTAACATAAAATTAACAGCTAAAGCTTTTTAAAACTATATATATTTTTTACACAAAATGCTATAACATTTTAGAGACTGGAGTTCTTTTAAAGGCTCTGTCACACAATAAAGTTTTAGACATTGAAGATGGAATAAAATAAAATCAACTGGAAGCTTCTTTTAGGTGTGTAAATACTGTAATGCTAACAAATTGATCAAATATCTAACTTTCTTAGTAATTTAGACATTAAAAATGTTATAAGTTGGCATAAGTTTTCTGAACTGTTATAGTGTGACAGAGCCTTAACAAGGAAAAACACTTTTTTTACAGTTCGCTCATCAATATTGTGAGAAGCTAACAGCGATCTACTACAGGTAAGATATTGAGTGTTCATAACGTTTCCACAGAACTCCCTCTTCAAATGATCTGGACTGTTCCTTTAAGAGAAATCTATTCTAAAAAGTAAAAAAAGATTGTTACTGGCTTTGGAAATAAACTTTTTCAACCTTTACAACTCGTTGAAGCCAATAGTTTATATTTACATACTGATAACAACATGCGAAGGTGCCAGGGTGTTTCTGTTTGACAGCAGAACTGAAAAAAGGTTTGGATAAAAGCAGTTTTTTTTTCTCATAGTCACCTAGTGGATTGATTTAAATTGTAGATGAATAAGATTCATGACCAAACTTGATGAAAAACGGCACCGGATTTTGCCCTCCTGTTAGTCTTTTTTGTTAAAATCCACTAACATCGACGGGACAAATTAGAATAGAGCAGTTGCTCAGAGCAGCAGAAGAAGAAAACCTCAAAGCGCTAATTAAAATCAAATATTTCATTAATCCTCCATTTACCCTCGTGGCTGGTTTCCAGTTCTATCTCCCCGCCGTAGCTCCCGTAGCCCCCGTCGGTTCGAGCCCTGACCCTGAACACGTAGGTGGTCCCCGGCTTCAGCCCGTCCACCGTCATCATGTTGGAGCGAGTCTTCAGGACCGTGTAGTTCTGCTCCCGCTGGTTCTGAAGTGGAGCGAAAAACAAGGGGAGAAAAATTCAATATTAAATGGATAAAACTGAGTGGTAAAAAAGCAAAATGTTAGTGGGTTTGGAAAAAAAAAAAGAAAAAAAAAACTTAGGAGTTTTATCCAGAGTGAAGACTTGTGGTATTGAGTGAGACGGAAAGAATAAAAAAAAGGCTGATAGAATCCTTAAATTGATGAATTTTGATGTCTCCAAGAGCCAAATACGCCTCAGTCAGGTTTTATTTGTTTATCACTGAACCATTTGGTCGCACTTACATCCAGGCATCTGCCAAGTCCCAAATCTTATCCTCTTTACACTCTGGGGCAATATGTGGTTACTACTCCTGCCTCACTTCAATCCTCTGCTTTCCTCTGTGTGTGTGTGTGTGTGTGTGTGTGTGTGTGTGT
>NW_013952405.1:7550429-7556417 GCF_001266775.1 Austrofundulus limnaeus
TGTGTGTGTGTGTGTGTGTGTGTGTGTGTGTGTGTGTGTGTGTGTGTGTGTTGGCGGATGAATACACAGTCTGTCTGTTGGTAAGCTGGTTCCCCGCAGAGAAGGTGATACTTACCTAATGGAAGACACTCTACAAAACAGATTAACACTATTTTACTGCTAAGATGTACCAACACACACACACACACGCACACACACGTACACACAGGTTTAATTTCATCACCTTGGCTGTGTTTTACACGGCTTGTTCGACAGATGTGTGCTTAATTAGCTTGATGCGAGCAGCAGAGGAGACATGAGGAATAAGGCTATGAAAAGAGAGAGATAGTGGCTTGTTTGTGATGAACAAGTCATTAGAGACATGCCCTCAGGATAAACCCATATCCTGCCGGTGAGTACGTAAAGCACAAGGAAGAGAGAGAGAGAGAGAGAGACAAAGAAGAAACAAATTGCGTTAAATCTGTGAAAGTGGTACTTCAGTGATTCTGCGGTGTGCATCAAAGAAAAGTACTTATATCAAAGTATTTCATTATGAGAAACATGAAAAAGAATTGCATTGCTCTCATGCAAATGCGCACATTTTTGGTTTTGTTCTAAATGACCCTCATCTCCATCCTCTATTTATCTGTGTGGGGTCAAACAGGCAACAGGTCCAGGAGAGAAACCCAGACATCCCTCTCCAATTCCACCTGGGGAACCTAAAAGTGGTCCCAAGCCAAAAAGGATATATAACCCCTCCAGCAAGTTCTACGTCTTCCCCGGGGTCCCTGTCCAGTGGGACATCCTAATCAGATGCCCGAACCACCTCAACAGACTCCTTTCAATGCAAAAGAGCAGCAGCTCAAGGCCAACCACCCTACTGAGGAAGCTCAGTTTGGCTTTTTCTTTTAGATTTCTATCTTGTGATCATGATCCAAGCTTTGTGACTATGAGGGTTGGAACATAGACAAATCAGTAAATTGAGAGMTTTGKTTTTTGTATCAAATATTTCTTTACCATGTCAGACCAAACCAATGTCCTCCTTAATAAGAATAAGTTCTCTATCCATTAAAGCGTTTTCCACCACCCTACCACCACTAGTGAACAAAACAACCAGATACTTGAACTCCTGATACAAACTGATTGATGGCTCCAAATCATCCATCCATCCATCCATCCATCCATCCATCCATCCATCCATCCATCCATCCATCCATCCATCCATCCATCCTTCTTCGTTTTAGGGTCTAAGTGGTCAATGGTGCCCATGTCCAGAATTCACTGTGTGGGGGGTGTAAACCCTGGACAGGTCAAAAGTCCATCACAGGGCTCACATAAAGACAACCATTCACTCTCTCACTCATATCTAGGGACAATTTAGAGTTGATATTCAGTCTAACTTTCATGTCTTTAGAGGAAACCAGAGCATGGAGAGAACGTGCACACTTTACCCAGAAAGGCCCCCGTTCGGTATCTGATCCAACAACCTTCTCTTTGTGAGGCAACAGCCCTACCAACTGAGCCACAGTGCCCCCCAGCTCTAAATCAGCTGTCTCCTTGAGGTGGTTCAGTCCAAATTTGCTATTAATGCAGCATTTAGCAGTGGGGATAAGGTGTTTTACAGTGCTAAACCTGAGCTGCTGGAATTCAAGTCCATTCATACTGTTTTGTATGGAAATCTATGGTCTGTATAAACATTTAGGCCAAGATGGATGGATGGATGGATGGATGGATGGATGGATGGATGGATGGATGGATGGATGGATGGATGGATGGATGGATAAGGAATGATGTATTGCTCAAACTCACATCCAAGCATGCTACACACCTATAATGTAGTTTTATTTACAGGTGCCTTCTAAGGACACTCAAGGTCACTRAGAGTGAATCCACACAATATAAAACACAATGATCAAATAATAAAACAACAATAAAATGCATCAGTGAGGTCATTCTAATCCCAGGATTAGGCATGAGGTAAGTGACCGTCACATTTGTAGAGACTGACATAAAAGCCAAGTAGGTTAAAAGTATCTTTAAATTGTTTAAAAGCTGAAGAGCAGCAGAAGTAATCCACACCTATCTCAGTTACGCAGTATGACAGACTCTAATAMAAAACAGTCTGCAGAGAAGTTGTAACAAGTGATTAAATTTGAATCTTCACCTTTTTGATGCCCCAGTTCATAACACAATTAGATGCCCTGACTGTAAATATGACACTACAAATGCCATCATTTCTTTTCAGTATGAAGAATTCCAACAAATTAGTTCATAAAACAAATTTGATGTGTAGCTGGTGTGTGGTYATAACTGTCAGTGCATAATTTAAAGCTGGTAACTGGGTTTTTAGAAAAGGTGAAGGCTTTATTGCTTAACAGGCAAAAGTGTTCGTACATGCTAGTTTTGATAAAATAAATGCACAAATACCATGTGTTGGCTTTACCTTTCAATGTCAACCAACTGAATACTAATCAGGACCAGACCAGGATTTTTTTGCGATTTAAATATAAGTTGTGAGGTATGTACTGTGATTTAATTTTTTTTTATTTCAACATTTATATTTCATTTGTGTACCCGTTTAACACCTAAGAATCAGTGTACCTAAAACTGTGACCCATTTAAAGAGATATTTATTTTTTTCTCTTTCGTTAAAAAGATCCCAGTAACAAATGTACCCGTTTAACACCTAAGAATCAGTGTACCTAAACCTGTGACCCATTTAAAGAGATGTTTATTTTTTTCTCTGTCTTTAAAAAGATCCCAGTAACAAATGTGGCAATTTTTCATGAAACAGATCTTGTTGATGGCAGACAGCTATGTAGTTGAGAAAAAAATCCTTTATCCTACTTTGTAAAACAAAAAAAGCCTGATTCCATTTTAGGCTTTTTGCTGAAAGCTATAAAATGATCAGAGTGGCTCTTTAAAATCTTGCGTTTGCATTCATCTGACTCACCTTCTCATAGTAGATGACCTCATATTCCACGATCACTCCATTGGGTCTCTCTGGACCCTGCCAGGCCAAAGTCACGCTGTCCTTGCTCCGTCTTTCCTTCAACACTACACTCACTAAAAAAAATAAATAAATAAACAATAACAAGGAGATAGTCTGGTTCAAACAATAACAGAATAAATAAAACCAGAAAGTGTARGAAAAGTGGTTAGAGAAGCAATATKAWTWTTTTTTAWGCAGGAACCCATATTGCATTGCGTCATGTAATACTGCTAATGAGACGGCTTACAGAGTGTTACAAGTGTGTACACGTGTGTTAACAGTCATCAGAGTGTGTGATCTGATGCGTTATCAGCTCACAAAGACACTATTTTTTTCACAGTGGGACACCTGTTCTTGTGGCATGATGGGTTAATGCCTGTGTGCAGAAATGTTTGTGCATGCATGTGTGTCTKTGTGTCTGTGTSTAGATCCTAATGAGGTTGAGAAACCTCCTACACCCCTTTCACGCCACCCCCACCACCCCACCAGATTTTGCACACCCATCCGTCGTATGAGGCCTATTAGTCATCACCACCCTGTCATGCACTCCTCTCCTGCACAAATTCCCCACAGTCCCACACGGTGACGGTGAAGACACACTTGCAAGCAGAAATGTAGACGTGTCACTTTGTGGTTTTGCTAGAATTTGTCATAGCAGCAAATTCGAAGTCCTCGTGCAACATCTTGATACTACACTTTGACTGTTTTTGAAAAGCTATCTTTTTTCCATTTAAAAAAACAGTTCATGCTGTCAAACTWGTTCTCCACCTAGAAACTTACTGTCAGTGTTAAAAAGTTGATTCAGGTAATAAAAAAAGAACAAATCTCCTGAACGTTCACTGAAAGAGCTGTCTGTTTCAAAACATATTTTGTCCTTTCTTACAGTAATATTTCCCTTAAAGTATGGTGGGTAAAAGYGACGCGTCCATTCGCACCTGTTTGTGACGTCGTAACATTTATCACCACAGCTCCTCTGGGAGTCGGACTCAAGTCTGACACTCCGTTCTGGCTCTCAATAGTAAAGCTGTAGTTGGAATCCGGCTGTAAGTCCGTGATCAACACAGAGGCTGACGACAGACCGAATTGTCTCGGCACAAAGTGGACGCCGCCGCCACAGGGAGTGCACTTCTTGCCATCACCGGAGCACTTCCTGCAGTGGAGGCTGTAGGCGATGTCCCCCCTGCCTCCTGTGTCTCTGGGCGGAGACCACTCTAAGGTGACGCAGGTCTCGTTCACGGTTGAGATGGGGTTTTCTGGAGCAGAAGGAGGACCTGTTGGATGATAAAGATGTAGATTTGTTTCTGCCTACAAAAACAGGAAGTTTCTTATTACAATTATTTTAAAACATAATTTTTTTCACATTTATCAATGAAAAGTCTTACATAACCATGTAAAAAATATATTAAATTATAAKTATTATTCTCTTATCCATGAAGTCTGTAAACATTTAAGTGGCTGTTAAGCTATTGCTTACTTTTAAACACTAACTCATCAAAGACTGTTTAAAAAATAAGTATTAAGGTCAATGCAGTAGATTCAAAAGCTGAGTAGTTTATTCAATCAAATCTCTGCTTATTATAAAACCTGCATTACCCAATGCTTCCAACAAACACTGCCARTGGCATTCAGTGTAGCCTTGAGCCTTTTGCCTTGAGCTGAGCTGAGTGGTGCTGCAGAGGCTCACTCCTTAAAGCACCATTGTAATCTAATAAAATCCACAATCTCTACTTTCAAATTTATTATAAAATGATTCTGTATTTGCTAGGAGTGGATTAATTAACCAACCTGTGGTCTACYTTGTGCATTTTCTTTTAATTGTATTGGTGGCAGATTGTGTGAAGTTCACTCGTTTTTTGAAGTGGACATCCTATGAGTCGTGTGACTAAAGCGCCTCATTTCTGTTAATTAGGGTAGTTACATTTCTACACTTTATTTAATTTCAGCTTTGAGTCTATACATGTGTGCGCTGATCAAATAAATTACAATAATTTCTTAAAGTGACATAATGTGATCTAAGCAATCCAGACTGWGTTAGAGAGCTAMRATTTCAGTTCATTGTTGCGCCCCACTTTAGTAGAAATWATTGGTGTTATTGAATATGTTCCACAGATAAGGTCTAATGATAACCATTGCATGATGATATGAATTTGTTTTTCTTGTTCWAGATTTCTGGTCATAAATTGAGCAGGGTACCCAAAATGCAGAACAAACAGCTGAGGATAYAGCAAACACAATTACAAATGAAATTCCACAGGGGCACACAAGGATTTGGAGACATAAACTCGAGTAAATTAAGAGGAGGGCCACAGGGGAACACCTGAACACCCAAAGGGAACAGAGCACATGGAGCTGGCAAACATTAGACTCTAACAATGATCTCGACAAACAGAACGGTTTAAACAGAGAGGGATAATTACTGGAATGAAAAGCAGGTGAGCTGATGAGCAGATGGGATGTAGYTGTGAAAGAGCTGAGTAGCCTAGAAAGTAGCATTGGGCAAAATCAAATCTAGTGCATTTAATCGTCAGAATATCAGTCACTAATCAATATTTGCMACTTTGCAATCAGTGCCACGTGATGACATTTWTTTATGTGCTACACACTCTYATTRTCAAGCGCACATGTGGCATATTGCATTGCTACAAATAAACCGCCACTCCACATTWTGGAAAAGGTGGGTTTCAATTCATATCCTACTATTTTACCTTCTTAAAATGAAAACTTTAGAGGCATTTTTCCATTGTAAGGCCAGCCTCGGCTCACCCTGGCTCTAGCCTTGCTCTACCCCATCCCTGTTGTGTTTGCAYTGAGCAGAGTGCCGCCTTGATGTGGGCAAGATCATAATATTAAAGACKCACAAATCTTATTTTGCTTTGTTTGCGACACAACAATAATGGACGAACATCAAACTTAAAGGAAAAGTACAGATGACAGAAACCAGTAATCTAATGGTAACTAATGTTAGCTTGTTGTAAGCGTATTGTTGTTTAGCTGAACTTGTGTGTGTGTGTGTGTGT
>NW_013952405.1:7558610-7564403 GCF_001266775.1 Austrofundulus limnaeus
CGCTGCTAATTCTGCCTTTCCCCTTCCCCCAACTTCCTCCACATCCACTTAACAGTCCGTCATTATCATTGCTCCTGATCAGCCTTTTATGACATTTTTATGACACTTAGATTAGAAGACCCCTGATATCCACCCCCCAACTGTTCTTTTCTTTGCCTGGGTCTCAAATGTCATTCTCCATGCCTACATGACTAATTATGTCACTTGGTTCTCATTTTTCACCTTTAAACCTCAAAACTGTGCTTCTCACCAGGCAGAAGAGTGCATGTGTGTGTGTGTGTGTGTGTGTGTGTGTGTGTGTGTGTGTGTGTGTGTGTGTGTGTGTGTTCATATTCGAAAAGACCGTTACTCATTTCCAGCTGATAACACCTGTCACATCTCACCTGCTATGACGATTAATGAGAGTAATCTACCATAACCTGATAATGGGTTTTGGTATAGGTGTTCATGCTTGAATGTGTGTTCGTGTGTAGTATGTGTGCACTTTAGTGTAGTTTGCTTCTTTCTTGCCGTGTCCAACACGCCATTGTCTATCCACGCCTTAATAGCTCTGTCTTTATGTCATAAGCCATGTTTCCATCATGTTGTAATGTGAATTTTGAGCAAAATTTAAAATGTTGACCAAAAAAGTAAAATAAAAAAATAACAGAATTAGGCATGTTTCCATCTACTGGTTTGAAGTGAATCAACCAGTCTACCCATGACTGTAGTAAACAGGAAGTAGATTTAGCAAACTTTCAAGGACCATACATCTCAGGACAATGGGGAGAGGTTTTCAAGAATGTGATGCTATCAATCAAGAAGACTGTCGGTAAGACACCGACAGTCGACACAGCTGATAAATCATGAGGTAAATGTTTGCTATTTACAAACCTATTAAGCAAATGTGTTTCTATTTAGGTTTTTGTGAGATTAACTCTTTTTCGGAAAATCCAAAACCCAGCTCAAGCAGGTGTAAATTTTTTTTTTTTAAATTTTGGTGTTTCCATCAACGTATTCTAATGCAATACTTCATAATGCGCATAATAACGATGGAACCACTGCTATTCTTTCTCTAATCTCAGTCTTTTGTCATAAACATTCTTTCTAATCCCTGGGGCCGTGCATGCATTATTGTGTGAGAAACTAAGATATTCAAAGCATTAGAAATATCAATAACCTTTTAAAGGAGCATCAGCCATATTTGTAAAATCTATTGACTGTATCCACACAACTAATGGCATGGTTGTTTTTATGTGCTTTCTAGAATAGCAACATAGAAGAAAAAAAATGTGAATACATCTAGTAAACATCCTACAGTTTCAGCCATGCTGTGCGAATACTTCTAAGAATAACAATAAAACATTATATAAAACACAACCAGGTTGTTTGTATCACAACAAACACAAAGAGGTCTGCAGCTGTGGTGGCTAATACAATGTTCGTGTGAACACTTGTTGGAGTTAACCTTTTCGCCAGTGTTTGCATGACTCACGTGTGCAGGCCATTGAGCGTGGGTCAGAATCAGCGCGATGGAAGCCTCGCTCACAAACGCACTCCATGGCTTGTTCCTGTGGGGAGGAGCTGTGAGGAGGACATTTGGTGCAGTAGGCATCTGTGGCTGAAGCTTTGTACGTTCCAGGTCTGCATGCTGGAAAAAAGAAAGTTTTGATGATATGTGTACGCAAGCATTATATTGTACACACTAGACCATGGGTGCCCAAACTTTTTCCCTGGGTAGGTCAAAATTAAAATCTATTTGAGGGTTGTGGGCCAAATGCAGTAGTATAATACATAAAATACTTTTTAAGTAAAGTCCTTTTCATTTTTTATAATTAAGCTAGCAGCCAGTGCCATGGCTCACATTTTGTTTTGTTTGTCTTTTAGCTTGTGCACTTGAAGAAATTTGAACAATTGCTCGGGCAGCAAAGGCTCATGGGACATTTCATAAATTGATTAAATATGAGTATTTGTGGTTTTATAAAGTGTGAGAATCTACATGCGTGCTTAATCTTARCTAAACGTCTCTTGTAGTTACTTGTATTTCATGTTTAATCTTAATACTGGCAGCTCAATGGTTCAGTGATTAGCACTGATGCCTCACAGCAAGAAGGTCCTGGCTTCAATCTTTGGTTCGGACCTTGGGTCTTCTGTGTAGAGTTTGCATGTTTTCCATAACTTTCCCCACAAACTAAAAACATTTACAATAGGTTGCTTCAGGCCCAGGCTTCCCTTGTAAAAGAATTCAAAGATTGAGTAAGCCCAATGAGTGGAGACTATCTACACTACATCCTCTTATAGTCATTGGGCCAATTGATGGAATGGCTATAAGTGAAAATACCGTGTTTCTACACAGGACAGCAGGAGATCACAACATAGTAACCAGATCAACTGCAGATGGGCCAAATCAAATGGCCAGTGGGCCCCACTTTATCAAAAATAAAACAGTTTAAAATATAGTTAAAAAAATACAGCATGTAATATTAAGAGAATTCTTAAAATAGATTGTAATAGCATCAATAAAAAGGCAGTTATTCATGATTACAAAGCTGGTTCTCCTTCAGAAAAGACTTCAGTCTTGATTTGAAATGGTTCTTGTCTGTAATCAGTTTAAAATCTGTAGGTACGGAATTCCACATGTCAATCTCTTGAGCAGAAAAAAGCTGTCTGACCCAAAGAAGTAAAAAAAAAATAAATAAAAACCCTAGAACTAAGAAGAAATGAAAGGCCACTCAGCACCCAAGGAGCCTGCCTATTTAGGCATTTGGGACGAGGCACAGTGCCTCCAAATCCGAGGCCATGGTCTTGAGCCGGAAAAGGGCAGAGTGCCTTCTCCGGGTCAGGGGGGTCGCCCTGTCTCAAGTGGAAGAGTTTATCTGGGGATCTTGTTCACGAATGGGGGAAGAAGGGAGCGGGAGGTCGACAGGCGGATTGGCGCAGCGTCTGCTGTAAAGCGGGCGCTGTACCGGTCCGTCGTGGTGAAGAGAGAGCTGAGTCAGAAAGCGAAGCTCTTGATTTACCGGTCGATCTACGTTCCTACCCTCATCTATGGTCATGAGCTTTGGGTCATGACCGAAAGAACGAGGTCCCGGATACAAGCGGCCGAAATGGGTTTCCTCCGCAGGGTGGCTGGGCTCTCCCTTGGAGATAGGGTGAGAAGCTCGGTCATCAGGGAGGGACTCAGAGTAGAGCCGCTGCTCCTCCACGTCGAGAGGAGCCAGTTGAGGTGGCTCAGCTGGTTAGGATGCCTCCTGGACGCCTCCCTGGTGAGGTATTCCGGGCATGTCCCACCGGGAGGAGGCCCCGAGGAAGACCCAGGACACGCTGGAGGGACTATGTCTCTCGGCTGGCCTGTGAACACCTTGGAGTTCTCCCGGAGGAGCTGGAAGAAGTAGCTGGGGAGAGGGAGGTCTGGGCCTCCCTTCTGAAGCTGCTGCCCCCGCGACCCGACCCCGGATAGGCGGAAGAAAATGGATGGATGGATGGAAAACAAGTGTTAAATTAAAGAATATGACAACTTTTTCAAAATTCATCATGTTAAGATGACAATTCTGTGATCTGATGGGTTTTCTGTCCAATAATTTAACAGCTCTGTTAAAATCATCTCGAAGAGACACATATAAAATCACTTGTTGAGGCTTAAACCGACTCTTTAAGTTTAATTTCCTTAAGTTTTTTTCCAGTTTTAATTTCCTCCTGAAATGCTTTAAACTTTGAACAGTCCTATGTATCTTTATATTTAACCATTTTGTTTGTGGGTTTTTTATTTAATTTTTTTTCCTTATAAATGGTATTATGTACAGATGAAGCATATCTCACCATCTTTAGTTTAATAAATCCAATTGTCATTTAGGGTTAGTGAATACATAATTGAATAATAAATTAATTTAATTATTAAGCTGTGTTGTTTGCATTTTATTGTTTTAGTAAGAGTCAATCCATACTCTCACCTCTCTGCTACAAAAAGCTGCTTTTTTTGTATTCACTACTAGACAAATTCTTAAAGCTGGTATTAATGTATAACATAAAAAAGAGCATAGAAGGTAAAACTGCTACACAAAATCTCCTACAAAAAGTGAGATGTGGCGTGCAGCACTCATGGCAAAAAGCATGAAAACAATGTTTGATTTAATACGTTGTGACATTAGGTCTACATAAAATCATTTTACATCAGGCTAAACGCTGCGAGGACCACATAGTTCTACAGTACAGCAGCAGAATGGCTGTTATATAAGCATCACTGTTGTGAAAACCGGTGAACAAAAATCCATAGCCACAGTCACAGTAATGTTCACAATAACATAATATGACTGTTGCCTTTGCTGTTACAGCGGTTGCATGTTAGTCATTATGTGAAGTCATAAAAGTGAGGAGGGAAAACCATGATAGCACTCAGTGGATACAGAATGATTTTCTTCATGCATCATAGTTAGTGAGATGGAATTCCTGGCTTTCTATTTGGTAATCTGACTCGAGATTACACATGTATTTATTTATATATTGGTAGACCCGATATTATGATCCAAGCGAACCTTTTCTCCTACTGTGGTGAATGTAATCAGTGTACAAAGCACTATGTAAAGTGAGGGTGTCTCCAATGCAATTCAATAGGTGTCTTGTGTATGTTTTTGTGTGTGTTGGTGTGGATCAATGAAGCGACAGATGCCACCAGGTGCTGATTACATGTTCGTGCGTCAAGTGCGTTAAGTATGCAGCAGGTGTGTGAGCGAGTGCGTTCGCCTCCTGATTGCTTGTGCTGCTAGTGAAGGTCATGGATTTAATCAGGCGATACGTCACTTTGTGAAGAAAAGCTGTAGATTATCACACAAACACACACACACAGGTTTGTTTTTATATCCTCGTGGGGACTGTGGATTGACTTCCATTCATAAGTCAAACCCTGACCATTTACCCTAAAATTCACCTCACATAAAACTAACCTAAACTCACACCTTGGTCCTAAACAAAATCTCCCACCCAAAATTAGCATTCGTACCCGTGCGTACCGCGGTGGCTTTGGTCACCACGATGCATATTCGGTCACCACGAGTCTGCCTTTTTCTGGAATCGGTTCCCAGGCTGTAGCAAGAACATGCCCCCTGCTCCCCCCCCCCCCCCCCACACACACACACATACCCAATGCTGCTCTTAACCCAGGGATAGAAGAAGGGAAAAGTGGCCTAGAAGTAATGTGATTTCTCTTTGTGGTTGAAAGTTCTTCCACCTGGATGTGTTACTTGCTTGCATGCAGACAGTATTTTTAGGCAAATAATTCATCATAGAAGAGCAAAGTCCAGTAGTACAATTCCCCAAAGATCTAAAAGAACATGGGGAAAAAAGTGTGCGCATGCGTAGGTGGGGAAAAAAGGTAAGAAGAGTAGAAGAAAAAAGGAAAGGAAAGGGAGTGATAATCCTCAGAGGGCTTTGTTTCTTTCCTTCGTCCTGTCARGTTCTAAGGTATTGGGTGCTTGTGTGCTGTGCTGGTGACTGTGTGTTAGTGTGTGTGTTCCCATTGGCTGGGCTGTAGGAGCATGGTGAAAAAGCAGCTTTTCTCTGGGGACCTTGCATCCGGAGAGTCCTGGCTGTCCAGCCAGCGAGGCACAAAGGATCCCGGTGCTGGAGGACAGACAGGGCACCCCCATGCCAGKCCTGGCGTCTGTACAACTGCCTGATCAAAACTTTGTGCACAGAAGGGTTGCTTGGCTGTAGGGGTAACCTTATTCTCTTAAAGGGACAATATTATGTGTTTCTTAGGCATATATTTGAATACTATACCATAATAAAGTATCTATGTCACCTTTAGCTGTTATTAAA
>NW_013952405.1:7566162-7568166 GCF_001266775.1 Austrofundulus limnaeus
ACACACACACACACACACACACACACACACACACACACACACACACACACACACACACAAATAAGTAAAATGGAGCCAACTTTAAATTTGGACGCCATCGTCACAATTGTGGTGTTTGGATTGTGTTCAGTATATCTTTTTTTCGCTACAGTAGTGATAAAAAGGGTCTTCAGATCCAGTGTCTTATTAATTATTCATCTGGTCACCAGAGAGTCAGTGTATTTATGCCAATCGATAGCTCTTAGATATGATATAGTACTGCTACTCAAGACACACCCTCGGTCACCAGGCACTGATTGAGATGGGAACAAGCCAACCTCTTCCTTTGGGAAAACACAACACACATGAGCTGATTGGATTCTTTTGATTGAACTTCTACAATCATCTGCCCATTTTGGGACTCCAAATGTTTCAATTAACCTTTTATGAGAAGCACAGTGTCTATAAAACACATTTACTTTGCACAGGTTCAGTTTACCCTGAAATCCCCCCACCAATCTTTTAGCATCTTTCAACTTATTTTGTCTTGCAACGTGATAATTCTGTCAACTCTGCTCCCACCACAGCAACAAGCTATTTTCAGCTTTGAGGTTATCAAAAACTTTTTTAACACAATGGACATCATGCAAGAACAGTTTGTACGCACAGATTTGTTCTTAAGTTGTGCGTACGACTGATTAAGGAGAATTTGTGGCATTCACCAATGTTTTCGTATTCTAAGATTTTTTTCAGATACGAACAAAATTAACGAGTGGTCCAGACCTGTCGTATATTTTANTGTCTAAAAAGGTCCAAGAATAAGAAGCAAACAAGAGTTATAAAACAGGAATATTTAGCTCCCATTACACTTTAATGTTTATTGGACATATTAAAAATCACAATTCTTCACTCACAAAATATCGACTAAACTATTGTATTGATTGCCTGGAGGGATATCTATAGTTTTGCTTGTGTCTTGGTTCTTTCACAAAACAGTTCTGCAAAGACCAATCTGTCTGTATGATGCCTCTGACCATTTATAAATCACCAAAACAACTGCCGACATGCATCCATCCATCCATCCATCTATCCATTCACCATCTCTACCAGTTTCTTCCTTTCCGGGTCGTGGGGGGGTCACTTGTACTCATGTCCAGCAGTCAATGTGCAAGGGGCAAGGGGCACCCTGGAAAGGGCGCATGTCCATCACAAGGCCCCATAGAGACAAACGAGCATTCACGCTTTCACTCACACCTAAGGACAATTTRGAGTTGCCGAWTAACCTAACATGCATGCTTGTTTGATTGAAATGGTAAATGGACTGAACTTATAGAGCGCTTTATCAAGTCCCTCCGGACCCCAAAGAGCTTTACACTTRCAGTCACTCACCCAYGTGCACACACATTMAYWCACTGATAATGGTAAGCTACATTGTAGCCACAGCTGCCCTGGGACACACTGACAGAGGCGGGGCTGCACCRGCATCACCAGACCCTCTGACCACCATCAGTAGGCGAGGTGGGTGATGTGTCTTGGCCAAGGACACTAAGACGACTGGACAGGAGATCAAACCGGTGACTTTCTGGTTCCAGGACTCCCCTAACCACTCCGCCACAGTTGCCCTGATTGTTTGTTTTTGCTCTGTGGGAGGAAACAGGAGTCCACAAAWACAACCCACATATGCACGGAGAGAACATGCAGTCACTAACATCACATACTCTGAGTGACATTCCATGATATTGCAAAATCAGACAGAATGTTTATTCCAAAGTTGGATCTACATAACAACGATTCCATAATTTCTCAACAAAGGTTGATTCTAAATCTAAAATTCATCTATTAAAGGTGGTGACAATGTGCATTTAACCAAGAATGGCAATTTTTTATTGTACAGTATTTAATTTGTTTTCTAATTTCATCTGACAACCAGGACAAAACCCATAAGAACATATTAAAGATTGGAAGCAGAAGTATGTATTTTTAATCATCAAAATAAAATATTAGATTACTAATACAATAAAAGTC
>NW_013952405.1:7568193-7569346 GCF_001266775.1 Austrofundulus limnaeus
GAGTTTAGGTTAGTTTTAGGGTCAGGTAGGTACCTGTGAGGTTAGCCTTAGGGTTTGTGGTCAGGGTTAGGCTGTAGAAATGTAATGGAAGTCAATGAAATGTCCCCAAATGTAGAGCTGTGCAAACATATGTCTGTGTGTGTGTGTGTGTGTGTGTGTTGTAAATAGGTGTGTGCACTAGTATGTTTGTGTGCATGTGCATGTGTGTGTACAAGAGTGTTTTAGTTGGTTGGGAGTGAAGTTGTGTAAAGCTTGCAGGCCCACGGGAGATGAGCTCTATAATGGTCACTATGGCAACAGGCTTTCAAGATGGAACCCTTCGAGTACCCCTCGAGTGCCACATCTCCTGAAGCACAGAGCAGCCAGTGTATCTTTGAACGGGAGTGTGTGTGTGTGTGCGACTGTGCGTGTGTTCAGGCGTCGGTTGAGGCAAGGTGTTTAAAAATTGATACATCAAGCGTCAGTGGAGAAATCTAACAAGATTGAGTCTGACGGCGTTCGCAGCCACCGAGGTCGCCTCCGTGTGTATGTTTATGTGTGTTTGAGCTCGTGTGCACACGTCCGTGAAAAATCCTTTTCATTGGGCTGACATCATACTAAGTGAACTTTGCACAGACATTAATGAAAATTAAACAGAGTGCTTCTTGTGTCAGAAATACACAWGTAGGTGAGTCGCTGTAATGACGTTAGCGGAGCTCGTCTTCCCTTTGCCGAAGTTAGCTGCGCAGCAAAGCAGWGCGTAGCTTTTAAAATCTGCAGAACAGCAGAAATTGAGGAACTTTATTAACTACAGTGTGTTTGTGTCTTCAGCAGTTTCTCTCAGTGATGAGGGGATTCTGAATGGTGAGTGCTGTCGGTGTTTATCATTAAGTGGAAGATATGTAGGTATTTCACATAATACATTCAAAAAAATGTAACTTTTTAAGCAAAGAATAATCTGCATTAGCCCAACTTTTTACATTTAAGTGTTTATTTGATAGATTTTAACACAGGTAGCATTGCATTAAAGGGGCAATATTATGTGTTTCTCAGGCATATATTTAAATACTATACCATCATAAAGTATCTATGTCACCTTTAATTGTTATTAAAATGCTGTTTTTATGTTTAAATAGAAAATAAACTTATCTTCTCATCACTTCCTCTTCTAAAC
>NW_013952405.1:7570401-7587623 GCF_001266775.1 Austrofundulus limnaeus
ATCCATCCATCCATCCATCCATCCATCCATCCATCCATCCATCCATCCATCCATCCATCCATCCATCCATCCATCCATCCATCCATCCATCCATCCATCCATCCATCCATCCATCCATCCATCCATCCATACATACATACATACATACATCCATCCATCCATCCATCCATCCATCCATCCATACATACATACATACATCTATACCTGCTTCTTCCTTTCAGAGTCATGGGAGTTACTGGTGCCCATATCCAGCAGTCACAGTGCGAGGGGCGGGGTACACCCTGACAGGTCGCAATTTGTTTATGATGTTCTAATATTGTCCCTTCTGCAGAAACCTCAAAATCCAACAGTTATATRAATATTAGTTTCTGCATTGATGATTATTAAAGGCTCTGTTTTTACTGCTGCTTGGATACAACTTGTTTCTAATTCTCTTTATTTTTATGTGAAAACTGTATTTTTCTAATTCACTGCAGCATTTCATTAAGATTGGTCAGACCCTCCTAATCACTTCCTATTAAGGAGAGATAGAAACAGAAATAGAAATAAAAATAGCCTTTATTGTCCCACAGCGGGCAAATTCAGGTGTCACAGCAGCATCAGTACAAAGGTTCACACACTRGTTACTTTACCAACTATGGATAGTACACACGAAACAAAATTAATACTTACTAGCCATGATACAACTACTAATAATAAAAATAAAAATATAATATGAAGAATTGTGCAAGAATAGAAAAATGATTCTAAATGTTTAAAAAAAATGAACGAGTAGTGATGGTCCAGTCATGAAAACTTCCCAATGAAACCCAACAATACAGTTCTGTAATCTGGCTGCTATAGCATTGTGTTGACTTCAAACCAGAGATGCAGTTTGCTACCAGCACAGGAGCTCTTCCATGACAGAAACATCCAGCTCTGAAAGCAATGTCTGTGATTAATAATAATTAGCAAAAAACTTTTCCAAATCTGCTTATTTTCATTTCAAATGTGTAATCTGGTACAATAAATCCTAAATATGTAGACAGCTACCAAGGTGGGTTCAAAGTAGGCAGTGGTGGGTATAATGGTAATGAAATAATGTGGACAATACACAAATAGACTGCGATCTTCAAAAATTGGCACATGGTTTGCTGGATGCTTGGTCACAAGAAGTGAGGAAGCAACAAAAATAAATAAATAAATAAATAAAGTATATTTTCTCACAGTTTGAGTCACCAACGGGCACAGCCCAGTGAGATGCTACCCTAAGTGACTGAGACTTAGTTCTGACCCTTACTTTGCTTTTGAYGCTGTCCATGTCTTCTGACCCACATGCACATAAACACAGGGTCAGACTGAAGATGGAACAGTTCGTGTTGTTCACTACATGAAGCACATGAGTTCACCCAGGCTGCTCTCTGATCCACTCTCTCCTCTGGATTCCAGCCAATTACTGCGAGCAGCCAAGGAGAACTTCCAGGTTGAGACATTCCTTCCYWCTCATTCCCTTCATTTCTGTCTTTCTTTGTTTTCCTCCTTCATTGTTTGTCTATTTCTGTCCGTGTCCTCTGCGTCCGTCTTCCTTACCCTCTCACCATCACTAGTTGAGTCATGTCGCTGCGAGTCTGCCTTCGCATGTGTGTCTTTATTTCCCAGTGGGCTGTCTGTCATACTTTGACCCTGACCTTCTCCAGAGCTCCTGCACAAATATTTACTCTCTTGCTGACAGGCACACACACATACATAAACCCCTTTGAGGGGAAAAAAAAAGAAAAAGAATCACAGCAAAAGAGAGGAAGCTCAATTTCAGTGCAATTACAGCAAATACACTCGACACAGACATGGACTTTTTTAGTGGTAACCCAAGCTGATGGCTCTCTAATTTTGAGTCTGTGTGATTATCTTGCAGTCTAAAAACAGATTAAATGGATACCAGGTGTGTGTTTGTGTGTGAACGGGGTCATGGACGAGGGACGGACAGAGGGAAAAAATAAAGGAGAGAACATGACAGGGCTATAGAAGTCTGTTGGGAGTTAGCTTCACAGTCTGAATAACTTATTCTCCTGTTCTTCTATTGAGAATAAAAAATTTGACCATCTTCTTTTCATGAACATAGGCAGGTATTGCAACACAAGCACAACACGTTGCTCAAACCTCAACTTTGTGTTGCTGCACCGTCTCCCCCATCACACACACCATCGCAGTAAACGTGCAGACTTCGGTCGGCCCCGTGACCAGCGCTGTGTGCGGGCATGTGTGTGTGTGTGTGCACAAGTAGCAGAGCACCTCTTCGCCTCGCCGACGTTATTTTCAGTTCATCACTCTTAATAATTCATCTCTAAAGGCAGAAAATGGAACAGAGAGCTCCGATCCTCTTTTTTTTTTCCCAATGGTCCACCCTCGACATGAACAGTTGACACRTTTTAGCCTTGAGATTTTCTTGTGACACGATTACTGAGCAAAACGTCAGCTCTATCAGTGCCCCSAAGTGTCACCACGCAGGAAAATTCCTTCACGCCTTCTAAAAATTTGGTCAAAATTCAAAAAGATGCTTAGAAATGACCTCATTTCTTGTATGGTAACTGAACCACCAGTTTTGTTAAGCTATGGTGTAAAAACAGAATGTGAAAAAGCTGAATTGGAACATTTTAGACAGCAGTGGGTACTGCTAACCAAAAGGCGAGGTTCACTAATCCATTAAACAAGAATCATAGTTGTGCTAACGCTAAAAGAAATAAAAAAAATAGTGGAAGCTAACGCTAACCACTAAGACTTTCACTTCTGTGTCCTGTCTTCATCTCCTTTCAGTTGAAGACTGGTAGAACTGACACAAATCTGTTGTTTGTTTTCTATTGGTTTAATTTGAAGGTGGATGGGATCATTTGTGGCTAATTGGCCAATCCAAACCAGTTATAGTTCTTTTGTTAATTCAATATATAGCTGCTCAGGAGAGCAGCTTCAATCATCAAAGACCCAACCCACCCCCAGCATGGACTATTCACATCTCTGCCCTCTGGTACGAGGTACAGAAGTGTGACATCAGACTTTTAAACAGCTGTATGTGACATTCTTTCTGACTGTTATTATTGTACATGTGCACATTTCAGACTGTCACCTGTTGCACATTTGCACATTACACTTTAAAAACCAGAATGTACAGTTCCCTTCTTGTTGTCATTATTATGTTGTTCCTTTCTGATGTTATTATCCTTAGTTTATTTATTTTAATTTTTTWTTWATTTTTTTTTAGTAATCAACATTGTTTCCAGATTAGTGGAGCCTAACTTAGYGTATGGTTCGCTAATGATTTCCAGAGTAAGCAAAAATCTAATCTACTACCAGGTATTAGAAGAACTGTACTTACCACTGATTTTAGAAATGGAGTTTGTCTTGTTTTCTTTTGGTATTTAAATTTCAGTGAGGCTGAAAATTCTCTGTAGCAGAATGTAAGACAAGCTGATGATGAAAGCGTGATCTCTGAGCAAAGATAACTCCCACTGAAGCAGCAGAAGAAAACAAAACTTCAAACACAAAATTTACGAAGCGTCACGAGGGGCGGGGGGGGGTTCCATCTGGTTATCTCTGTGTGACTGACTGAATATGTGAGCTTGTACCTTAAGTGCTATCCACCACCAAACATATACAGAGCTGCCTAAACATGAATGAAACTTTCCATAAATACAACTTCTCCCTGCACAAACCTCCTAGAGACGCATGCGCCCCTGCAGCCATTCAGCCTGCAGGAAGTCAAGGGTGTCACATACAAAAGAGTCCCTCCTTGGCAAAATTGCCACGGCATGCGCTCTTTGTGCTTTGAAAAATCAGCTAAACTAGGTCTCAGGGAAGCTTTTCATCGGAATAAATCTTATCAAAAATATTCTTTCTGTGAAGCGGCCTTGAAAGGAAATCRAACCCAAGAGCCTAGTGTTGCCCTTTGAATGTAGAGAGGCAGCTGTGTGAACGAGAGCGCACAGCAATCTCTGCGTAGTGGCAGAAATTATCTTTATGATTAATCCTTCTATTTTGGTCTCGGTTTTTATCACTTTTATTTAAAACCACAAAGAAGATGCATGTTTGCATGAGACGTGTGAAAGCAAACTTTATTTTTTAAAGGGTCCATTTTTTTTACTTTGATTCCAGATAAAATGTCTTTATGTTGCCCAATAAAACATTGCTGCATAGAGTATCAATATCTTCCTTCTAGCATAGAAATCATATTTTTCTACTTAATCCRGTGTTTTAAAGCAGCGATTTATGTTGCAAAACAGATATTAAAGGTACTCATTGTAAACTATAATCTAAAACAYAATTCCTGAGCTATATCAAATAGTTTGAAAGAGTTAACCAGAGAAGATGTCCAGGTGGAATCTGCTGCTAAATGTGAAAAAAAAGAACACAAAAGAAAAATGTCAAGAATGAATATTGGGGCTCACAGGTAGGTGGAGCATCATAAAGACAGCCCAGTGTTCAAACACATGAAGCTTTTGTGAAACTTCTTACAGACCAACTGGTGGCCCACGGGCCAAAACGCAACTCTTAGATAAAAATTYGACAATTACAAAAATGTATAAAAGTGTCTCAGTGGCACTGAATTGGTCATAATGACAAAGTTTGCCACTAGATGTCACCTCCAATGCAGACGTCACCTCGTGCACACTTCTTTTTTACCAGTGAGGAAGAGATGTTTAACCATGGCTAAGAATGGAGGAAAGAGAAAACTAGACAAAGAAAATTTCATGTTTCAGCTGAGACATATTTAGTGCTGGACAAACTATTCATAAGTTGGAATAAGCTGACTAGAATGTTTTAGCGTGACAGACGAGGTTTTTGTCTGCCATGAAGGATTTTAATATAAGTTGCTGCTACAACACATTGCACAAAGCTAAATATGAGAAGGTTTTTTTTGTCACGCTGGTTGTTTCCATAAGTAAACAAACACACGACGGTTGGAAGCTCGTCACAAATTTTTTACTTAAAATTTATAATTTAAGAACACGATATTCATCAATATGTGAGAAAGTACTCTCCCACATTGTCCTTATTGCCTTATTATCCTTTTTTACCAATTATTATGTGCATATTTTAAATTCAATTCAATTCAGTTTAGTTACATAACGTCAAATCCCAACATATGTGTAGTTGTTACAGATGTCTCAGGGCACTGTACATGAAAAAAAAAAAAAACAATCTAAAAACGAAGATTATTTTTAATTGTCTTCATAACATTGTAATGAGTCACTTTAATAAGTTCAAGTACTAATAAGGAAAGCTTTACCCTTTGTTTATGGAGAACATATTTAGAAACCTTTCTTTATCACATCTAGTTACATAAGAATTGATAATGTTCTTTGAAGTAATGTAAAACTGTGCATTTTTCTACAGAATGTGTCAAGTTTGTCAGCTTTGATTTCATGGGTGTTAAAATAAAATGTTAAATAAGAAGGAAAGATAACTATGATGCTGCTTCATCAAAGCACTAGCACCTGTCTCTGTAACATCAGCTGATCACTACAGAAAACAGTTGGAAAAATGAACCAGCATGTCGCCTCTTATCATTTTCTGCGCAAGTCCCTGCTTTGTTCTTGTAGCTCATAAAAAACACTCCTTTGAACATGCAAACGGTTCTGGCTGGCTGCGGAACAAAGTTGCAGCTGTAATATGCACAAAAGCAGCGACAAATTGGACTTCGCCCACGGTTACATCTGTACGTCGAGGCAAGCGCCTGTTCAGCGCCGGTCCAATCATCCTGTCAGGCTGATCGTACATCTGGAAGCCATCCATAAACTAGAGACGGAGGAAGGCGGAGGGGAGTGTGTGTGTTGAAGGGGGGGGGGGGGGGGTGAATGGCTGCCTTCCTGTCGCTGCGTTTCCTGCTCAGCGAGCCCACCGTCCGGATGCCTCTCTTGCTCAAATCAAGAAAACTCGAATTGGAATTAACGCTGTCGAAACGTGAAAATTGTTAGGTTCCCCACGAGTGTGCAAATATTTATCCCTAACCGG
Source organism: Austrofundulus limnaeus (assembly GCF_001266775.1). NCBI lineage: Eukaryota > Metazoa > Chordata > Actinopteri > Cyprinodontiformes > Rivulidae > Austrofundulus > Austrofundulus limnaeus. The sequence goes on from NW_013952405.1 coordinate 7,576,384, forward strand.
AACCCGGTCGCACATGACACCCAACCAATTAAAGGAAACTACACCTAAAGGCCACACTCCTCTCCTCTGCACCTCTCTCCTCTCTTACAGTTTCTCTCTGTGGGGAATAGAGCTATATAAGGAGCTGAAACATGCATTAACAGTTTTTCAGTCCTTGGCCTGCTTTCCTCTTTTCTCCCAGGGTTTGTTCACACAGCTCAACCCACTGCACCAGACTCAGCTTAGCTATGCAAGATCCAGCTCCTCCAAAACCACACGCTTTTGTCCTCAGGTTTGGTTGTGGCTTACGTGCGCGCGCGCGCGCGCACACACACACACACACACACACACACACACACACACACACAGAGCCGTAGACCTATAAGGTGGCTTTTGGCAGCTCAGCTCACTGTACGCATGGTCACTGATCAGCCACGCAGAGACAGGAGCTTTGCTTGGAGCTTCAGCGTAAATTGACATTATCTGGGTCAGTGCAGTGTGGCGATGTGGACTTGGGACTATGTGCRCACGGAGGATATGGCAGGGGCCTAAGCCTTTTGTGATTTTGTGTAATTTATTCCAGCACAAAAGAGAGGAGATGAGGGAAAGGGAGAAAGGGGAAAGGGATGGAGTTGAGGAGAGAGAAGATAACACAGAATAAAGAAGAAACGCAGGAAAAAAAAGGCGGCTGTCATTAGCTAAATAAATGACAGAGTGGAGCTGGAGTGGCWGAGCAGGTGGGGGACAGCCTTTCTGTGGACAGTATATCCCGTTTGTCTTTTAAGTACAACTAGCTCGTAATAACACCTGAACAGCTTAATGCCCTRAAGCCTATACATTCACACACATGTAGAAAAAAAAAGAGTCCCAGCTAGCTTTTTAAATCCTCCTGTTTGCCACCTGCYACCTTCCTACACACACATTCATGCTCCGAGGCTGCCCCAGCTGCCACCAGGAGAAGWGCAAAATCATGCAAACCTCGGCCGGTCTTTGTGTGTTCTGAAGGGAGCTCCTGACATTCAAAGGACTTAATGTGATCAACATAAAAATGCTAGTTTTCCCCCCAACTGTCCATAACACAGACAAGCCAGTTCCTACATTCAGACACACACAGTTACAAACATGTTTGTTGTTAAGGACAGAGGCAGATTCCCAACTGATCAGTGTGTGATCTCAGTCCCTTCCACAGGCGTGCTGCCACTGATCCCTTTCATTAGAAATGAATGCAGCAATCCTTCTTTAGAACACACATTAGCTTTGTTCACATGCACTAAATTCTTAGATCGGATTGAAATGTATTTGGATTAAATAATCTGAATGTATCATTTATTTGGGCACAAAAACGAACTAATCGGATCATGACGAGCGTTTACATGAACAAGCCCTCTGTGTCTTCTGAGAGCCCAGAATGGACCAGGTTTTAATGACGATGGAGACCTTGCTGCACTCTGTGTTCCTGCACTTACGACCATCATGGCGTTCGATAATTTTGAGCTTTTTCAAAGTTTCTAATAGAAATGTTGTATAACTAACCAACCAGTTTTGCTTCCCCGACATGTGACCATCTAGCCAGGCGGAAATACAGGTGGATACAGGTTGCACATGTGCAGTCAGGTCAGTTTTCTACAACCAGAATAACATGATCAGAAAAAGTGTTTACATGCACGCCGTCCAGATTATCAATGGGCATGAATCACCCCTCTCATTCAGATTAAGAATTTATTTCAAATCAGAATCAGAATAATCCAATTGGGGCGTTTACATGATGCATTTTTATTCCGATTTGCCTTTTGTTCTGGTTACTTCTCATTACAGTTCTCCAAAGTTTATCATTTTGTATGTTATTCAGTGTTGGCTTGTGCTATCAAGGGTAAATCCTTGTGGAGTTCAAAGGATATTGTCTACTTTTTCCGCACAAAAGGAAACTTTTTTTTTCCCGAGGACAAAAGTTTGAACTGTAATTWGTTTCCAGCTGGGCTACAGTCGCAGTCTGGACTGATTGTCTGAGCAGCTGAGCAGTGGGCCTTTGATTGCTGCGTGGTTTTTGCTGTTGGACAGGTTTTTTTATTTTATTTTTTTAGCATCACAGGGCCTTAAACCACATATTTAACGCTAGGTATCTTTTATGACTAACAACTGCTTCTTTATGGGAGTACTTTTGTGCAGCATTAGCTGGACAAGGAAAGTAAGTAGGAGCAGATTTTCTATTTAAACCCAGGCACAGAAATCAGGCAACTAAATGTCATTTTATACACAGATATAAAGGTGTAACATGATATTGAACTTTAGAACTAATCTGACATACGACATAATTTAATACATAGAACCAGGTGGGAGCTATGCCTGGAAAGAATTTAACTAGAATTCTTTGAGCAATGCTTATTGCCTGCCACCATGCATGCCAAAATTTTAGACAAACATGTCATGTGACCTGTTAGAGCTTCAAATTTGTTTGGGATGACTCTCAGCAACCACCACACCAAAGTTAAGCTCAGAAGCTGTAAAATTGACTAAGTTGTATCCATGTTTGTGTTCACAACGTTGATTAGCTGTAGCAATCTTAAATCAAACTCACTTCATTATCCTTTCATTACATCTCAACAGTTTTAATTGAATCAGTCGTGGTTCATAAGATATTTTGCTAACAGACAGTTGATTTCAAGAATGTAGTCTGTTCAAGTTCAGAGCATGTGTTAGGGAGGACTTACAACTACTACCACACAAAATTGTAGATTGATATTTGTACAATTTCTAAAAGTATAACCCCTTTTATGTTAGCTAAGGTCCGTTAGCTTTGGTAGCCATCTTGTATTGAGTTAACTCCAAAAGTTATTCAGCTGTAGATGCATTCAGTGTTTGCTTCTGAACGTTTCAATAAAATCTGCCAAAACAAATTTAACTCAGAACAGGATCAACAAGATGCTACCAAATGAGTTTTTTTGGTAAATTCAAACTAAACAAACGCAACTAAAGAACTGAGTCTAAAGTGAATATGTAAATATCAAAATATCATGAATCGTCTGTAAATTAGAAGTATTTCTACTGAAAAATCTTGAAAGTAGAAAAACAGCTGCTGAGTTTCACTGTTCATCTCATTTGATTCAAACATAAAATAGACATATTTTTATGTCAGAAAGAGTAAATGTATTAATTTAAATGCTGACCTCCCTCCTTTATGTTAGGTCAGTCTAGTAGAATTACCGTAAGCCACACCGTCTGCATCACAGCACTTTGTTTGTACACACATTCGATCAGATACTTCACACCAAACCAAACGGGACTTGTTCCTGAGCAGTTTGAACTTTGAGGAAAGAAGAAAATGAACAGCGGGAGAACTAAGTGGAATCAGCAACACAACTTTCAAAGGCTTCTTACGGGAAACACTGTTCTCGCTCCTTGCTGGCAGCATCAAACAGACAAATGATCGGGAACAAAAGGGGGAAAACGAGAAACTATTAGACAGCTGCAGCCGGTGGGAAAACATAAAGATAGACGTGTCGTGCTGACCCATATTACTGCTCAGAACGAAGGAGGAGGGAGATGAGAGTTGTTGAGGTGACAGGTGTCTGTTTTTTTTCTTTCTTTCTTTTTACTTTCGTTTATCTCTCCAGCATCTGAGGCAGTAATTGGGGCCGTCAGACACAAAGAACTGAACGCACAAGCATGTACTGAGTAGCAGATGCAAACACACACACATCCACACTCCTGCCCTTCAACATGTACCCCAAGGGCTTAAAAGCAAGAGAAGTTCGAGAGCAGCATTCACTGCATTCCTGCCAGCTGTGTGAGACACAGACAGCAGGGGAGAATGGCAAGCAAGAACTTGGAGGTGGTGGAGGAAACTGTGGCAGACAGAAACACGGAGGGGGCAAAACAAGAACAGAATGCACAAGAAACACAGACAGGAAAGGAAAAGCCAAGGAGGGGAAATCGGTAGTGGTGGGGGGTGGCTGCACAGACGCAGGGCGGAGAGAGAGAAAGGGAGAGATGGAGGGAAAGTGACAAGAGTGTGTGAAAGTGACAGGCAGGCAGGAAGAAAGAGACGTCTTTGAATCAGAGAAATTACACAGCTCAAGTGGCAACACAAAGCAGATGAGCTTGATTTCAAGTGACAGAAAGGCAGAGCCATTCAAGCAACAGTCTTGTTAGTGCACAACTCAGTAAGGAAACAGGAATTAAATTATTATAAAAGAGCATAAAATAAAATCACTTGTCTTTCCATAAACCATGTGCTCTGGGCCATACGTCCCTCAAACACCAACGTTGTCCTAATTTGTTATTGAAATGGTCCTCGACAGATATCGTCCCGTTTTAATAACGCTACTTCGCCTCAGCAAATGTCAACCACTGACAGGGGCCTGACAATGTGCTGCTTAGATCTAGCAGCGTTTTCCACCCTGTTCACTATCAGCGCGTTAACATTTKCAAAAGCCCCTTCGTGCTGTGAGACAGCAACCTAAAGTAGTCAACTGCAGACTGAAAATTACTCATTTTAAAACACAATCTGATTTTTTTCTGTCTTTTTATTTTATCTATTTTTGCAAAATCAGATATGGTAAAAAGAATTTGGGTGTGAATGGCTGTTTATGTATATGTTAGAACTCCTACACCTGCGATGGAACGATAGCCTGAACAAATTAAACCTCACTTCCAACAAATAACATAAGAAGCTGATCTCTTGCATACCTGAACACGGTGGAATGAATGAATGAATGAATGAATAAAAATGTAAAGTTAAACTACAAACTTTTAGAAGACTTCTTCATTCAATACAAAAATGTGATATATAGTTTTAAGGGCTGTTCAAAAACCACTTACATTATGTGAGATATTACAACATTAATGAGGGGGATCGATTTTTTGCTAAAATACTCCCACAATCAATTTCAATAGTTTCTCATATATAACTGAAATATTGTCACGTGGGATAAATCCTCATAATTTCTTCCACTGTGGAATACATCACACATAGCAAAGCAATGTTGTATCAGATGTTTGAAGAGAAGCTTGTGTTTTTGAATGGGAAGTTGGAAGAGATTTTTTCTTCTTGTTAATTGTGAAGATGATGTAGACATCAGCTGCACGTTTGAATGCTCAATAGGACCAGACGAGCTGCTCCTCGAAACTGTCCATCTTTCTAATTTAACAAATGATTTCTGCTCCGGGAGCAGACCATTTTCAGCGAGATAACATGCAGAAGCATGCAGAACGAACCCTTTATAGTCATTGAGAGCATTTACAGGACCTCTGTAGGGCGGTGGCGTGTGCYATTCACCAAAATATGACTTGAGTTTATTTTTGTTGGACACTGGAGCAAATGTAAAGTCAATMTATAAATAAATAAATTTTAAAAAAATAAGCATACGGGTATATTCATACATATATGCTGTCAAAATTTATGATTTTTGTCTAAACATGCACACATAAAACAAACAAAGACGCGGATTTTATTCTGAAAAAGGCAAACAGCGATGCGGTTTAGACTGTTTTGGTCTGACTTCCACATTTATCATTGCGTGATTTCCCATTTATTGAGCATGCTTCTCAGAGCATCTCTGAGCTTCGCAGCGGAGTGGAACGGACGCAGTGTAAATCCCAGTAGTTAACGAATGGCACCAAAGTGCAAGGTGGAGCAAAATCACAGGTCAATGGCCTGAACTTATATAGCACTTTATCAAGTCCAAGAACTTCAATGTGCTTCACACTACAGACGTTCACCCTTTCACACACATTCACACACTGATTCACTACATTGGAGCCACAGATGTCCTGGAGCACACTGACAGGCAAGCCAGCCATACACCGGAGCCATCAGGTTCATGACCGCCACCAGCAGCCCAGGTGGGTGAAGTGTCTTACCCAAGTACACAATGACTGAGAAGTACYAAGCGGAGGTTCAAACCAACAACTCATCAGTTGCAGGCTCCCTATCTCCTGTTGCCTTTGTTATAATTCACATGTAGTGTAAATGTGGGGTAAGTCTTCGTGCCACCTCAGCCCCMTCCTAAACAAACATGTGTACAAGCCTGTACTGGAGTCATGCGAAAGTAGGTATCCCCAAAATAWCCTGTTTAGRGTAMACCATAAAGGCAGAAAAATCCTGAAGTCTATRAAATTAACAGTAGCAATTTACCCAAGGACTTGATTTTTGATGTTTTTAATCCCATTATACACACATACATACAGTAAATGTTCACAACCTTGTACACTGAAAAGATTAGACCTACACCTTTTGGACCACACTTTTCACTTATCCCGATATAACCCATGTTTATGGAAAGAAACAAACTGCATATCGGTGTAAAACGCCATTTTAGCCATAAAACATTTCACTGAATTTGATCTGCCTTCATGTCCCCCATCTCTCATGTTAAAATACACATTTAAACATACTTCCCCTCAGGGGAGCAGGAAATATTAGGTTGGAATAGACAAAAAAAGGAGAACGATGAACCCATGATCTATAAATGTTTAACGAGAGCAGGCAGAGGAGATAAGATGCTCRGAGGAGGAGAGGAGGGGGTGGGGGGGGACGCACAGAGATAAATGTAGAGGTGAAAAAAGGAAGACAATGGCAGAAGAGATGGGTGAGGAGCAAAATGGGTGGCTTGTAGAGAGCGAGACGTTGAGAACAGTCTAATTATAGAAGCAGACATCAGAGCAGGGCTCGAAAATAMCAGAGAGAAGAGGAAAGAGGCAGAGATTTGGGGGGGAAAGGGCCATAATAGGAGGTGTCTGGTGTTTGTCTAACACAGAGRGGCTAGTAATGATCCCATTAGCGCTTCAGACCAAGATAGAGAGACGGGGAAAAAACAAGGGGGAGAGTCAGAAAGAATGGGAGGCACCGAGTGTGAAGGAAAGTGATACAGAGACATCAAGATTCACACAGAACATTTGGGGACGATGCAAAGCATCGGAGCGGCAAAATGAGAACGAAGAATAAAAGAAGAAGCCACGAAAAAAAAAAAAGAACAAGAGAGAGACAATCCAAGCCCTGCTCATATGATTGTTCACATGCCGGTCCTTTTTATGTACACCCCCTCCCAAACTCACCACTTCAACTCTWTGTGTGAAAGCAAACGAGAGAGAGAGAATGATTCGAATGCATTAGTGGCACGTGTTGCCCCCCACCCTCCGCAGAATAGAAGACCTGCAGATTGTTTCAGGTGCAGGGACCTTTTGTTTGGAGGCTGGTGACATGACTCTTTAAAAGCCTGGTCCTCTTTCTCACGCATTAAAAGCACCTGGCTGCCGTGTCTTTTTCTGCGTCTTTTATGAATCTGTCTGTTCGGAGGAGCCCGATGATGGATGCAGCTGCATTAGCTGGCTAAGTGAAATTTGACGAGTTAGGGGGAAACTGTAAAACAGAAGCATGTGCACATAAATAAATAAATAAATAAATAAATAAATAAATAAATAAATAAATAAGGCACAAGCCTGAGTTGTGTGAAAGAAAGAGAGTCCGGTTTGCTTGTTTGGCATTATTTCACACGTTATGTGTTTGGCTGAGATATGTGGGACAGCAAATTCTCTTGCTGTACTGTGATRCTGCAATGCAAATTTCACTCAAAAGCTTACAAAACATTTTTCCATAATTCTCTATAGATGAATCTGACATCCCCTTGCTCAAACCCTCACCACAAAAAAAACAAAACAAAAAAAAAAACACTGTTTTATTCAAGCGTAATTAAAACAAACATTACAACTTCAAATAAACCAAAATTCTGCTTTTGTATTTGTCTTGAAGACAATAGACACTGATTCTCCATGCATTAAAGAAGGGACATAGATCCTGTCTAAATGAATGAGTTTTGAAGTTTAAAGCGCCTGTGACATTATTAGTTTTTTGTGTGATAAATACAAATGTGTTTTGTTTTGTTTTTTTGGAAAGATAGTATTGATAACATTTAGAAAAAAAATCACACCACTGAGTTGAACAGTTGTTGAGATTTTCACATGTGAAGAAACAGGAAGTGATGTCAAAGGAGAATGACTGCATATGATCAGAGCAGCACTACAACAACTGACATCACAGACTGTAGAGAAGAATCTGRTGTTACTTCAGATTATTCTCTGTCACTACCAAAAAGAAACAAAAAAGAGTCTGAGTTTAAATATTGTTTCAATAAACAAAGACCATGGAGTACACTTTCTAAAAGGGTTCCCTTTGATGTCACTTCCTGTTTCACTTTGGCTGAGCCAAATTCAAAAGAAAATACACCAGTTACAAAATGGAAAAAATCATGTGTATTTTGTCAGGGGTTTCTTAAATATAAAGATGTTTTCGTTGATTTTTTTGTCTTCAAATGATATGCATGACACAGGCACTTTAAGTTTTGCCCACAAGTGAATTTGAAGAATCAATGCAATTGCTACAATCACCTTGTTTTTTCTTTCTTTCTTTCTTTTTTATGTTTTTGTCACAAATTTGATGCCAGTCCTGGTTTTCTTTTCTTTGACACACTACCACTCACTCCACCACCAGAAAATATTCTGATACATTTTATTTTGAAAGGATTAAAAAGTGGAAACGATAGCTGAATGTGAATGATGTCAGYTTTACTGCCAGCATTTCTTTCCACATCGATATTGTACAGTTGGAAATGAAAGAATAGAGTATAAAGATTCCCAGCTAGTAGCATTAGTGTTAACACACGCCTCTGTACCCAGATGTTTTTTTCAGCTGCTAGATTTGGGGTGATTTGGGGTCTGTTTTTAAACAGTTTGCTAGTATTTGTGCTATATTAATTAACCCTACATGAGTAAAACAAGATAAAGTGTTGACTCTAATGTACTGTATGTAACAGTGGCTTTTCTTAACATGTCTATCCTTAAAGGTTTTTTTTTTTTTTTGCTTGTAAAAAATTCTGACATTGCTTTAAGGTTTTTCTCTCTGAAGCGATAAGACTGACAAGGTCACAGACATCGCTGAGGTCAACCACTTTGCTGCATCAGGCTGACTGGAAATAAAGTTCCAGCACAGAAATCRTGACACAGACCTTGCAGAGTGAAGGCAGCGAGATCGTCTGAAAACCTGTCAACAAGTTCACCTGTCATTTACCCTGAAGCAGGTAGGCAGACAGACAGGCAGACAGACACGCAGCTCAGCAGTCTGTGTGCCCATGATTGAGACGCAGCCAGCATTCTGTCACGATCTGTGCGCATTACCAGTCTGCAAACTGCAGAGCACATTTTGTTCTTACTCACTTGTCTCTGAGGACCAACTGCCAGGTTTTCTGAGTGTCTTGGCTGCTGCTTCCCCCTAAACAAGTGAAATAACATTGTGTGTGCCGACTCCGAGTCTGCACAGATGAATATCTAAGCTCCAATTTTCCCAAGGAAGTGAGTCCTTGGAGGCAGGTGACATGTGCATGAGCATAATACAGCTTCCCCACTCAAACCCACACTGGCACAGTATGCACACATACATCCTGACTCCCACACACACACACATACACGCCATCCTGGGAGTTTTACAACTCAATAATCTTCTTTCCAAAGGTACACCTTTTGCCTCTTCCTCCACAACACAACGCACACCAGTGAGCCGTGTCTCACACACACTCGCGCTGCTCTCTTCCATGAAGAGGGAAAAAAACAACATATTGGCTACAAATCTCACTCTTTTCTCTGGAAAAGCTGTTGTAATGGTGCCACTCAAACACACAAAGAAACTCAGTAATCCGAACATACAGCCTTAATCACTTCCAGCTTCTGTCATAACTTTGACACACTCACACGCAAAGATGTCCAGATTTACACCCTTATTCACACATTTATACAATTACTACTGGCTTGGTGATATATCCACATCATGATCATTTTTCCGTAAGCTGGTAAGGGCTCTTACACGCTGTAGCACTTCGCTTTTTATTTTTTTCTCAGAAAGTAGGCCAGAGCGTACTCTGCGTCGTGCACACGTTGTGTTACTTTTACACGAGAACACAGAAGTAATAAACTATGACGTCACCAGAAAAAAACACTGTTTTGTCTTCTCTGCTTGTCAATTTTTGTCGTCGGTTTTTTCTCCCAAAATACACACATTTTCACACTTACAACTGTCTCCTGCATATCGCCCCCACCCCCTCCGCCTTCCCAGCAGACTCACGTTGGCAGACGTCCTTGTTCTCCTCGAAGCCCGGTTTGCACACACACCTCCCGATGGGGACGAGCCAGCCTCCGTCTGCGCTGCAGTACATCTTGGGAGCCTCGAACTCCTCKGAGGCGTTCACGCACATGCCGTGGACCTCCACCAGCGCCGTGTCCCCCCCGGTTATCGTGTCGGGAAACTGGGCCAGGTTGAGCACCATGAGGGGACACTTCTTGTAGAAGACCCGGACCGAGACCAGAGCGATACATGCGCCCAAGTCCTGGAAGGCCAGGTAGAAACCCTTTTTACTGAGGTTGCTGATGTCCCGCACCTCTGTGTTCAGCTTCAAGACACGGTCACCCACGTCCACCTGGGAACGAGCAATGTTTATCAGTTTATTTARCAAAAGAGTCTGTAGTTCCAATATTTACCATCAACAGATAACAGAGCATGTTAGACACATWACTCATCTTAGTATAACTGTGGCAATTTGTTACATRAAACTAGCRTGAATAAACAGTATAATTACATAAAATAGCATGTCATTTATGAACTTATCCCCAATATCTTTTTGTCTATGCACATCTTCACCTGTGTGAAGCTCTCATCTGCAGCGATAGTGTCAATCTTCACATACTGGCTTTCCTTGATGAACCACAAGTTGGCATTGTTGGACTGATAGTAGTACATGTTGAAGGTCTGCAAAACAGACAGCATGAGTCAGTTTTCAAACGGATTAAATGTCAAGAAAAAACTCAGTGCATCTGTCTGAACAGCCGGTCATAGAATGCCTGCATTGAAATGCTCTATAGCTGTGGAAATCCTTGATTTGAAAGACAGCACAGAAAAAAGCTGCTGAGGAGAGAAGCTGAGTCCTGCAAGCGATGCAAGAGAAAATATTATAACACAAGTAATATCAAACAGTAAAACAAGCTAGAGAAAAGGATTTTTTAATGCTGTGTACTGCTGAAGGTTGCTGAAGAAGTTTCAACTAAGATGCAGAACTCTAGCTTAAAGATATCAAGAAAGCTAAAAAAAATTTGCATAATAACAAAAAGAAGCAAAATATTAATTAAGAGCTGAAGCGTCAGCTCGTAAATAAAGAGTCCTGTGGAACCTGTACCCCTGGTCCTTGTGCATGGGCGTAACCACCATAGGTACAGGGTGGGAC
>NW_013952405.1:7587633-7590793 GCF_001266775.1 Austrofundulus limnaeus
AGGTAGCAAAATGCAAGCTAAAAGATAAAATATGAAAAGGATAGATAAAGTATAAAATTAGCAAAAAGGTAGTCATTAAGTAAAAGTAGAAAAATGTTAGCTAAAAGATAAAAAAAAACATAAAGATAGCTAGTATAAAAGTAGCAAAAGTCTAGTTAATAGCTAAAAGTAACATTAGACTAGCTAAAAATAGCAAAAGGTCAGTTAAAAATATAAAAAATGCTACCTACAACAAAGGATCACTAAAAACTAAAATTAGCACAAAAACAGAGCAGATTTCAATTTGAAAAACATTTTTTAAGAAATTAAACAAATCTCACTGTATTTTGTGGAACATTTGTAAATAAATGCAAATATTTTGAAAAAMTCTACAAGTTACAAAAACCAACACTCATCTAGAGCTGAACGTTTTAATAAATAAATGGCTAAAATGCCCCATCAAATGCCAAGGACTTTACAAAAATTGCAAAAAACACATGGAAACATTATTTCAATAACATACAGGAAAACTATAATGTAAATGCTGGATCAGCGCTCCCAGTTTCTAAGTAAGCTTCCGGAGCATCTGCTGTATCACTCTTCATTGATCTCTTTGAATTTTTCTCTTCTTGTTTTCATCTCTTATATCTCTTCTCCTAGAAAGAGCTGTTGAAAGCTTTGACTTATGATTTATCAGTGTTTTACGGTTCATGTGTGTTTGTTCTCAGTGTGTATTAAATGAGAAAAGACAGAAAAGTCAAAGATGATCTWTATCTGCTGCAAGTCCAATGTGGTATTTTGTACGAGAAATGCACTAATTTCATCAACATGGTAATTAAATTGGAAACAATCCGAATCAACGTTTCACGAGCCTGACATGAAAACACGTGTTAATGTGCAGCAAATGAAGCCAGCAGGTAGAATGTTGTCTAATGAAACTAAATGAATTTCTAATTATTGTTCATGCGCTTGAAGAATTGTGTTTAGTGCCTCTCTGCAGCTCACAGCATGACTAAATAAATGCTTTTTTTTCCCTCTGAAGTTCATGTGACATGTGCGAAGGGAGTTTTATTTTATTATGGAAATGTCCTACTTTGTGTTTCAATTTATGAGATGTTTATTTGTTCATTTCAACATGTTTACACTCATTCGAACTGTCAAGACTGATTGCTTAATTTTATTAAGTTTGATTCAAATGACTCAAAGGACAATCATCTCCCAATATTTTGCAGCAATCTAAGCACTTTGCTGTTATATGATGTTTTAGATCTAACTGTGATATTGATCGTTCACAAAAAAAAAGGAAAATGTTTTTTACTCTCTGTTCACTTCAAATACCAGTTACCCAACAGCGCCCGTGGAGAACCTCAGTCCTGGATGTTTTGCTCAGTGTGAGTCAACAGAAAGCAGCAGTGGGRCAGAGGACTTGTTTGTGTGGATGTGGGGGTGATGCAGACCTCCTTGCAGGTACCAGGGACCCCGGGCAGGCTGTTGCAGTCCCTCAGGGTGAACTTGATCTCGATGTAGACTCTCTGCGCTCCCTCCCGGCTGATGTGCCGCGTCCGCAGCCAGTTGTTCTGGTTGGCTTCCATCACGTTGCACACCTGGTAGGTCCTCATCGGGGTGTTCCTCTCATCCATCACACTGATCTCCTCCCACTGAGGACAATAAAGAGGATGCGTTCATTTCTGTTTTGCCAACAGAACATTTCAGAGGCAGATTAGGATGTATTGTAAGAATCAACACCAATTTTATACAAAAAAAGTAAGAAATAATAAAGGAATACATTTCACCCCTTTTCATGCYATAACTAAGTCATGCTCACAGTATGTGTAGTGAATGCCACTCRGCTACTACCACACCAACATTAAAAGGAAAGAGACAAATTTGAGCTGATAAATCTTTAATCAAAGTCCAAACTGAAGTAGCAATCAGCAGCACGACTGGCTGGACAACAGCATGACTCAGCAATAATCTTCATYGCTCAGCAGACAAAGAAGACATCAGTAGAGACTTTGCTAAAGGGAAAACTCAACTCAAGTTCACTGAACTGTGTGTGCGTGTGTGTGTGTGTGGGGTGGGGGGGGGTTGTTTTAGAGTGAACCAACACAAAGCCTGCATGTTCTGTTTTCATGAGTGATGATCTGTGTCAAGATGACTGAAAGAATGTCTTTGTCCGCGCTCCACATGTGCCCGGCGAGAGTGTGTTTTTCTAAAGCCAATGACTGATTTAAAGCCCTAAGAGGCAGAAAGCATGTGTTCGGTCGAGAGACATCGAGAGAAAGTTGGAGAAAGAGAGAGAAGAAGTAGGTAGGACAGAGCTACTTTGTCTCCTGTCATCTGCTGCCATCTGTTTCCACTTCTGACTGAGGCTGTAATTGAGACCACTTCTCGCCTGAGCAGGAAAACATTTCTATCTACACGCATTCATGACAACAGCACACKCACAAAAACACAAAAAGAGCACTTCTATTCCTTAAAGAAAAGAGGGGAAAATGGAAAATCAACCAATGTGGTTTGAGTGTCTCTGGATACTTAATCCATTCACTTGCTGGAGAAATAGATTTTTTTGGGCACAAACATTAGAACCCACAAATACAAACTGGATGAGTTCTTGTTTGTTGAGGGATGATAGGACCACCGGTTCTGTTCTGAGCTCCTGAAGATTTGACCTCTAAACTGATGAAAACACATCATTTATTCACATTTAAACACACCTGCAGGAGCTGCAGTGTACATTGATCTGTTGTTTTTTTAGTTTGGTCAGGGACCTTGGGAGTTGGCTATTGGGCGCCAAGTGTAAAATCCTAAAAAATGTCCACTAATATGTTGTYAATTAGCTCACTGCTCTTACAYTTAGGTACTTTTTACTAAATGTTATACACTGTCTGGCCCAAAAAAAAAAGCATTGCCAATTGAACTTTAAGGTCTGTGATGTGGGGTTGCTGCAGCTGATCAGGTCTGGGTTCATCTTTAGGATGTGCAGGAGAAGGCTGTGCTCAGCAGTCAGACTCTACCATCATCAATGCAAGATCTTGGTGAAAAAGTAATGCAACAAYGGATGGAAATAAACCTTGTCATTGCAGAAGCTTATCGAAACAATGGGCCTCATGCAAGAACATGTTCGTATTCTTATCCTAAATTTCTCTTACTTTTGTTCGTGATTTAGGAGAATTTGTGG
>NW_013952405.1:7592341-7595291 GCF_001266775.1 Austrofundulus limnaeus
CGATTAATCGATTAATCGTTGCAGCCCTAGAGATTTTTGAAATGGAATGCAGCATTCTTCTGTTGGTGTGTGGCTTTTGTTGTGACGTCAACATCCTGCGACAAAAGCAAACGCTGCTGAAGAGGGCTTTTAATATTTTAATTCAAAATGTGTTTATTAAAAACAATATGGATGGAACCTGTGATCCAGCAGTTTAAAGTGCAGCTCTGACACCGGCTGCAGCTGCAAGTTTGATTTCTTTTAGGCAAGAATTAGCAGTGTTAGTGGTTGCTTTCATCTCACAATGATGACATCATAACATATGCCACGCACCAACTGCAAATTGATTTAGGATTTCTGATTTAGGATTTATTATTTACCTATATTATTTAACATTTAAATTGAACATTTAGTGAAAATTAGCAAATGTAAGAACAGTGAGCTAAATAACAACAAAATGTTTCTGGAAAATTTTAACTATGATTTTACACTTACAAAGAGAGCTAAATCATTAAAATGCATTAGTGACATTTTTTAACATTTTATTTTACACTGGCCCCATAGCAGGCCACTAGCTAGCTACTAGYACATCAAATTTGAGCTTAGTATCTGTGAAACTGACTAAATTTAACCTATTTTGTGTTGATAAATGTTGCCTGAATTGAACTGCATTGACTCTAAAAGCTGACATAATACAGTGATTACTTTCTGAATGTTTCAAAGAAATCAGTTATTCATGTGATATTTTGGTGACATGCATGTATAAACACACTCAAAACCAATCAAACKTAATACTGTTCCCCTTTAAGCTTTTGGCGTTGGGCAATTATGAAAAACACAAGGTCCTCTGGCTGAGTAAGGATAAAATAAACAAAAAAGTAATAAAAACAATAATTTAATTAAGCAAAAAAAAAATCAGATCCACACACTGGCACACATTCTATCCCTTTCCCACATTCAGATGCTTTTAATCTAAACTGCCTCCACTGTGTCAGAGCTGTGTCTGAAACAAAACCAGCTCCTCCCTCATCCAACACAGTCCTTCAGCAGAAACCCAGAGAGAAAAGTGGAAAACATTTAAAAATCTATATAAAAACCAAAGCAGCCTGTAAAGTTTAAAGATTACACAGAGTATTAAGAATGTTTCAGTGCAGTCTTCAGTGTGCGAGGACAACAACTTCGAGCCACTGTGATCACACTTGGTTCAATTAAAAAGAACAAAACAAACCAAGATGAGGGGGTGAGGGAGAGAGAGAGAGACAGAGAGAGAAATAAATGTTGGTAAATTACAGGCACGCCTGGCAGCTAAATAGACCCATCTGTGCAGAGCCGAGACCAGTCGGACATCACAGGACGGTCTCACACACACACGTACACACACACAGATGCACAGAGCTGAGCCCCCAGGGATTGGTGATTAAAGCATTTATGGGAACAGTCATTGAGGGATAAAGAGAACTTTATGAAGTCTTTGTTTATTTCTTTGTAGGCAAAGTTTGGAGTGGCTGGATTACTGCCACTTCCTGATGAGAGTCTTATTTCCCTAGCTGGCGAGTCTGTTCATCATCACTTTTTTGTTTCTGGTGTGAAGCACAGGTGTGTGTGAAAGCAACTTTGGTTGCCTCCACATCTGCTAATGACATAGCAGCTGTTAAAAAACACAACTGGGACGTGTTTGAATAGGTTCAAGAGTTAAAGCTCTCTTTATTATTCAGCAGAAACCTGCACAAACATACTCTCTCCAATACACACACACTCGATTCCTACTATTATGTGTTGATTCTGTCTAAACACCAATTAACATTCAGAATGAAAACCTCCCCACTGAAACCTCAATCACCTCCTCCAATCAGCCAGGAACTCTCCTGATTGCTTTGAAGTGAAGCAGAAACGTCAGATCGGGGGGTTTAGTTCAACCGTTCACCAGCTTAAACTAATGTCTCATCCAATGGGTTCGCCTACGAGAACATAATTGGCCAACAAGTTCTGTTTTTAGTGAGGTTGGGAAAAAAGCGGAGAGAGGAGTTTGGAAATAAGATGGAACACACACACACTCACTGTGACAGAAGTGGGTTGCCCTATTCAGTCTCGACCACATCCGGCCCTGCACAGCCCGGATTAAGACTGACCTGCGAGGGTCAAGTGTCGTTTTGGACTAAATCAGGTAGACGCTGGTCACATATTAGTGGGAATTGCCTCTCACTGGGAATAATCCCCAGGATTAGAGTTCAAAGGTCAACTAGGTAATCCTTTGCTATGAAATTCAAGAGTTTCTTACAGCAGTTGCACATTTTCTGTAGCGGGATTATTGTGCTTTACACTGCACACTGTTAGGAAAGCATGCATAACATGAATTGAAATGTTATAATCTGATGTTTTATGGTTGTTTTGTTTATTTCGCTATTTTCGAGTCAGTTCAGTTTGTTGTGTTTTTATTTTTTCTTGTTCATTTCCTGTTTCTCCTCAGTGTCGTTCACATTAGCACTCCCCCAGTCAGTCCTTCACCTCATTACTCACCTGTCCCTCATCTGCAAATCAGTTCAGCTGCATCCACATGTCGCTCATCCCTCCCAGTACTTATACTCCTGGTTCTCATCATGCCTTCAGTCTGTCATACTGTTTGTTCTCCTACCTATTCCCTATGTGCCCCTTGTTGGTTTCTCTTTAGTATCWCGTTTTACCTCCCTGTCAGTGTTTTTGATTATTTTGCAATGAAAATCTTTGTTTGTGTAAAACCCGTCCTCAAGTTTATTCTACATCCTTGGGTGTTTCCTGAACCAAATCCCCGAGAATAACAAACTCACTTTTTTCCTCACTTTTGTCTTTTTCTTCCTTCATCTCAACAATTAAAACACTCTTCGTTACTGCCAAAAAGCAAAAACTGACAATACTGTTTTCACCCGTGACCATGTAAATGTGTGTGTGCGTGCATGTGTGTGTATGTGTGTGTGTGTGTGTGTGTGTGTGTGTG
>NW_013952405.1:7596535-7601427 GCF_001266775.1 Austrofundulus limnaeus
CCCTTTGTACGAACAAAAGTAAGAGAAATTTAGGAGAAGAATACGAACATGTTCTTGCATGAGGCCCGCTGTTCGTAAAATATACGACAGGTCTGGACCACTCGTAAATTTTGTTCGTATCTGAAAAAAATCGTAGAATACGAAAACATTGGTGAATGCCACAAATTGTCCTAAATCACTCGTACGCACAATTTAAGAACAAATCTGTGCGTACGAACGGTTCTTGCATGAGGCCCAATGACTTTGCACTTGGTACAGCAAAAATAAAATTGGGTTAAATGTTGCCAGATGGCCATGCACCGTCTCCCTGCTTGTGTAATGTAAATGCTCTCATTGATGTGGACTGTAAATCGACAAGTGATATACTTTTAGGGCCAATCAAATTTAAGCTTGCAACCACAGGCGACTAACACTAGAGAACAACAACAAAACAATTTTTCAGTCAAATAAACACATGTGCTAAGATCTAGTGAAGTTGTAGCTGAGGGTTGTTCACAACACATACTCCAGTGCTAACCATTGTATGAGATCTTAGCTTAAAACTTTAGCTATACCTGTCACAGTCAATTACATCTGTTAGCAAAATTTCCCATAAAAATACTGGACAGATTTTATTAAAAGAAAGTAATCATTGGATGCACAACAGATTATTTTTTAAAACAAATTCAGTTCAAAATGGCTGCCACAGCTATTTCACAGCCAGAAATGGACACAGTCAGTTCACCAGACAGTGAGCTCAAATATGTGGTAGTAGCTGAGGGTCATTGACAACATTGGGCATTGCGGTAGGTGACAATGTTGTTCAAGGTTCAATCAAAATATCTACAACACAAGATGATCTCAGACTAAATCTCTGGCTTAAAAGCTGGCGAGCATTTGCTTTGCCCTGAAGGAACATCTAGACCTTTTTATATATCTTGCAGCTCTACTGTAAACCATTTAATTTGATTCAGCTCATAAGAAAATGTAGCACTTTCATGTTGGAGATTCATTAGATTATACAAACAAAGGAATTTTCAAGAGGATGTTAAACTTTTACTTGCATTTTTATTTATTTATTCTTGAGTGCTTYAAAGGCATCTTTTTTCATGCAACTAAAAGACCCAAACATCTTTTAATAAGTGCCTTTTTTGTACAATAAATTGTGCTTTTAAGCTCAGCACATCAGAAAAGCTTCTGTGGAGGTTTTAAGTGATTTTCTTCAGACTACGTTTCTGCAAGAAGCATCATTACCCAAAAGTCCCTCCAACACTGTGACAAACACGTTTTTCCTTTGCTTTGGGAAAATGTTAATGGCTTAGCTTGACTCAACTGAATTAAAGCACACTAAAATTGTGCATCCCTTTCCATAGCACAAGAAACAGCAAAATAAAATACAAGCAGGAGAATTTTTTAGCTCCAGATCAGAAACAGCATGCAATAATTTCCGCAGAAGTGGTCTGAACATACTCGACAGCTTAAAAAAAAAACACAAAAGATTCTAACAAAATCAATTTTTACTCTTATAATTGATCTGAGTTTTGTTTTGTTCCATTGTGAAAGTTTGGCAAGGACAAGTAAATACACAGATGGGGACAAACAAAGAAAACATAGGTCTCAATAACAAGTTATTGAATTACTCATAGCAGCGCATTGTAAAACTGAACTGAGCTTTATGTCTTTACTGAGTCACCCTGAGTCAAACTTTTAGTTGTATGCAGAATTTTATTTTTGCTTTCAGAGAATTTTTTTACGTGGCAAAAATTAAGTTTTAGACAAAGTTTTATAGATTCCAAGGTTGAAACAAAAGACTTCAAATAACACTGGCTGCATGTTGGCAATCCTTGAAAAAGACACTCAGAATGAAGCTTGTAATTTACTTTCCAGGTAAAGGATTMATTTCCCCAAACTTAAAAGATTAAAAATAAGGACACAGTAAGGCTAAGTTCACACTGAAGGTCTTTATGCTCGATTTTGATTTGTTTGCATGGATGTTCACATTATATTTTAAATGTGTCACGTTTAGCTCGCTGTTTACAGAAAGAGACATAGATGTTACACGTGTTCACATTATATTTTAAATGTGTCACGTTTAGCTCGCTGTTTACAGAAAGAGATATAGATGTTACACGTTAACTTGTAAATTCTAAACTTTTGCAATCAGAGACAATTAAATAATTATCCGACATGCGTGTTTAGTTCAGTTCTGGTCAGAAGCTCTGGTGCAGCATTTTATCTTGGGAACACGAGCAATGTGCTGGAAGTAAAGTATTGATCCATTTGTCATGAGCGACAAAATGACCCAGGGCACAGTCAGATCTTCAAAAAACAAAAAGCACGAGGCCTTTAATGAAAAAAAAAACTCAAAGAGGGCTGATAATACAGCAAAACTCACTTGACCATAGAACATGGAGCAGGACGTGACCAAGTAGACAGTGCACAATGGTACAATGATCCGACAACAGACAGAGACAAGACAGGGTTTAAATACACAGAAAACTAATGAGGGAACTGAAAACACCTGGGGAGATACACTAGGATAAACAAAGCATAAAATGACAGACCATGACAGTACCTATCTCTTAATGATCGTCTCCAGACAATCGCCAAGGAGAGGCATGGGACAATGGGAGACGTAACAAGACAGACTCAAAGACAAAACATGAAAGTTCAGGGGGGATGGCCAGGAACCCGTCCCCAGCAAGGCAGGAGGTCAGGTGGGTGGCCAGGAACCCATCAATGGCGAGATCCCGCAGGAGCAGACGTAGAGCCACAGGAGGAGACATGAGCAGACGTGGAGCCAAGGGAGGAGGCATGAGCAGACGTGGAGCCAAGGGAGGAGGCAGGAGCATACGTGGAGCCAAGGGAGGAGGCAGGAGCAGACGTGAAGCCAAGGGATGAAGCGGGAGGCAATGAGGAGCCTTCGGAGGTTGATTGAGCCAGAGACTTGGCGATAAAGGTAACGGAGGGGACGAAGAGGCGACGGCGGCCGACCCAGACATCGTGGAGGCAGCCCACTCACGAAACTCAGAGACCGCCGACTCGGGGCTCGCCAACAACGGACATTGGGACCATCAACTGTGGAACCACCGACTGTGGAACCACTGAAACCTCCAACTGTGGAACTACCGACTGTGGAACCAGGATCACCAACTCAGGAACGGGAACCACCGATGCAGGAACTGGAACCACCAAATATGGAACCGGGACCACCAACTCAGGAACAGGAACCAATGATGCAGGAATTGGAACCACCGATTGTGGAACCCCAACAACCGGCGCAGGACAAGTAGAAGTGGTGGGAGGGTGGATACCAGTTGACTCTCCCAGAACCCTCTGCACAAACCGGTGGAGCTGCTGATGGCCGGGCAGAAGTAGCAGCTCAGGGCTATCCACCAACACACGCTCTATTTGCCAGCAGTAGAACAGTCTGTCGTCGAGCATGGAGACCCACTTGAGGATCCTCAAAGATCCTCTGAGGATTGGAGAAGTCATCTCATCCTCCCAGGGCGGCAAAGCTGGGACTGGTTCCTCAGAGGCAGGAAGAGGACAACCAGCTGCAGAGGACTCAGGTGACACCGGCGGACTCCAAAGACGAGAGTAGAAAGACTGACCCGCCGAGGGGCGGTGAGAAAAAAAAAATCGGACTCCTCTTTGAAAAACTCCAAAAACGGGGTGCCTGTGGGCTGGGTATGTGGTCAGATCATTATGTCATGAGCGACAAAATGACCCAGGGCACAGGCTGATCTTCAAAAAACAAAAAGCACGAGGCCTTTAATGAAAAAAACTCAAAGAGGGCTGATAATGCAGCAAAACTCACTTGAACTTGAGGCTTGGACATAGAACATGGAGCAGGATGTGACCAGGTAGACAGTACACAACAGTACAATGATCCAACAACAGACAGAGAAGACAGGGCTTAAATACACAGAAAACTAATGAGGGAACTGAAAACACCAGGGGAGAAACACGAGGGTAATCAGCAGACTGAGGCGGGGCAGCTATGCAGAGAACACAGGGGGAACATAGAAACGCTAGGATAATCAAAGCATAATTAATGACCATGACACCATTGACTTTAGTTTCGACACAGACGGACGTAACTGTCATATATTTCTATGTATTCTCAGTCATCCAGGACATGATAAACAAAGAGAAGAAAAGGACAAAGCAACTGGACTTCTGTTCTGTAGCTGAAAACGTTGGAGATACAAGATTTAAACAGCAGGACTTGAGGTTAGTGTCGGTATTATTACTTGGATCGGTCTGTGTTCCCCTACCTCACTGATGTAAAGTGGAATGAAGTGCGGCATGAGTGTTCAGACTGAGGAAAAACATCAGATACATCCAACTTAGTACCACATATTGAAAAGGCCTGGGTCAGATTTGAAAAACAAAACAGATTTGTCGCGTTCAGACTGTCGTGAAAAAATCTGATATGGGTCGCATTTGCCTGCAGYTTGAACGTAAACTAAGATGGATGTGTTTCAGTAACACTAACTTGAAAATTCAGGCGATTCGAATTTTTAGGTGGAACAACTTAAAGACKTTGCTGAATGACAAGAAAACACACATTAATGTCAAGGATTCACCAAACTAACAGAGAATTTCATTTGGGTAGACTTGACAGATTTAGCAGAGAGAAAACAACTTTACTCAGCTTTGCTCACTTCAGCTGCCTCTCTTCTGCACAAAACCATGAAACCGCGTGTGGCATCCTGCAATTTAACACACCAATGCTGAATAGTGGAGTGTGTGTGTATGTGTGGGGGGGGGACTCAAGAGGAAATAGAATTATTTCAGTGCCATTCAGCGACACCTGTACTACAACACACAGCCCTACGCTCTGTTGAATGTTGTTCTACCTCTTTTTATTCTCTCTCTCTCTCTCTCTCTCTCTCTCTCTCTCTCTC
>NW_013952405.1:7602626-7603928 GCF_001266775.1 Austrofundulus limnaeus
TCTCTCTCTCTCTCTCTCTCTCTCTCTCTCTCTCTCTCTCTCTCTCTCTCCTCAGCTGTCATTTTCTGATTCATGGTGGCTGCACTCCAGACTCCCCTGGTCCCTGTACCTGAAAAAGGCTAGTTATGCAACTCCCTCGGCCCCCTTCATGTACACATACAAACACCAAGATCTAGCATACACCACCTCCTCTTACGTAAGCATATTCACGCCCGCACAAACGCACACAAACCATGATGTCATTTCATTCCATCCACAGAACCCTAACTTGTGATGAATTGAGACTTCAATAGCACCAAAGTTTCAGCACAGCAGAAATAAAATGTAAATATATAAAGCCCATTTTAATGAGATTGACTCGGTTCTACTCAGGTTGATCCTGCATGAGTTCAGAGGCTTTCCATCTCCACTTCAGTTTTTAGGACCTGCTCGGTCAAGAGCCCAGGTGAGCCGATGATTCCACATCAGCAAGAGAGCCACATGACTGGATGATTCATGGCAGCCTCTGTCAAACCCACCATTTTCTACAATCACACAGAGTTTTTATTATTATTTTTGGTAATGCAAGCCTTGCAAGCATTTCTGGCTCACTTTTAATTTGTGAATGACAAACCCTAAACCAAGCACCAGGAATACCATGGACTTCATTTCCATTGTTGGGTGTTGCCAAAAAACTTGACATTAGTTAGACGTGTCGAGCAGCTTTACTATAATCATCCTGCCCACTTCAAGGTGGAAATCCCAGAAACCATATGGAATTAAATTAGGGTGATGCAAGTCACTCTTCACTCTACAACTGAAAAACGACTTTTGATTGACTTCATTTGCTGATCAAGCGGACTGATCCATTCAGCAGCTTCAGCACAGACAACATGATGCTCAGCATTCATACATTCAAGTAGTAAACCCGATGTTCRGTTGAAAAAACAGCAACTAACTAAACAAGAACTGACATACAAAGTAAGTAAAGTACAAAAGTTTAATATTAGCTAAAGTTGTGTATTTTCATTAGTATGAATTTCAAGAGAAAGTTCTTTTATAAGTTTGTCAAATGGTACAAAATCAGGCTCTCATTTCGGCTAGCCTTTAGCCTAGTCTAGAGAAAGACCAAATGTGACCAGACTGTCCCTTTAAGAACCCTGAGCTCCTAAACACTCAAGACAAAAACACAGCCTAGTTGTAAACAAAGTTATACTTTTAGTACCAGCTTTAACAGCAATAAGAGTATTGTGTGTGTGTGTGTGTGTGTGTGTGTGTGTGTGTGTGTGTGTGTGTGTGTGTGTGTGTGTGTGTGTGTGTGTG
>NW_013952405.1:7603938-7605472 GCF_001266775.1 Austrofundulus limnaeus
TGTGTGTGTGTGTGTGTGTGTGTGTGTGATCTGGTACTGCTTGTTCAGGTGTGAGGGCCTCCTTCAGGTTCTCTCAGATCCCAGTCGAGCCAGAATAATTATTCCACCTCGAGATGACCAGTACACCTTCATCACTGCTGACCATCAATATTTAATCAGCATCCAGCYGCAGAGACTGCTGCTTCACTCCCTGCAGATTGTGGCTCTGCTACTTTTTTCTTCCTCTGTTGAAGTTATTGAGCCATTACCTTCAGTCCTTAGGCCGTAGATCAGCCAGTGGAACTATTTAAACAAACGCCATCACTTTACTGTAAATAAATGGCAGAAGTTCCATTAAAAATAGCTACTGTAATGGATTGTTTGCCATTCTGGATGCAAAAAAGATGAATCACTCTGCTGAAGAGGATCAGAAGCTACTGGTAGATACAATGAAAAGACTTCCAGTCTTTGCCTTCTTCTTTTTTCCCTACTTGTCATGCTCATGCTGTTCATCAGCTCTACCTGACTCTGAGCTCTTCTACTCAGCTCAGCACAGCCCAGCAGCAGGAAGAGGGCTGCCATGCTGAGCAGCTGTTTAGTGTGTATACGTCCGCACGGAGCACATGTAACGGCTCACATCTGCATGTGTCCGCGCGTGCTCACACAAAAGCGGCGGCCGAGTAAGAAAACTTTGGGGGCAAGATAATCATGCGCACGGTGTAATAATAAAGCAGAGAGAGCTGCTGCACGGCAGAGCCACGCTGGGAGAGAGGGAGATGAAATGAGAGGGATGAGACAGAAACAGAGGAGGAGAGGTGCTGTGAAGCAAAAGGTCAGAGCCGACCTCCAGCCCAGGAGTGTATTTTGAGGAACTGAAGACCATTTAGACTATTTTTCTCACTTCATGGGCTTTTGAAAAGGCGTATAGAGATGGAACATAATAGTATAATAATATATGATTTCAGGAGCCAGCGGAGAAACACACAAGCCCCCTTTTTTTCCAACCTAATCATACATCAGTAGAGAGATGAATAAGAAATAAAGTTGGCAAAACTGTCTGATACAAATGTGGCTAACTGGTGCTGTTCTTTTATGACTCAGCTAATTTAACACTGACTAATGCGTTCATAAAGAAAATAACTCAGTACATCTTTTATATATTTTAAATAGATGTTTTAACAAAATGGAAAGAGTATGTTTTACTTTTTTATTTTAATATAATGGTCCACCCCAAGTCGTTATTATTATTATTATTATTATTATTATTATTATTATTGTGTGTGTGGGGGGGGGCACTTATATACCTTACATTGTGGAACAGTTTTTTTTACACACACACCTACTTGTGGGGACCTAATGTTACTTATGGGGACCTGACTGGTAGGTATGGGGAGCTGAGTCTAGTCCCCATGAGGGAAAACACTGTTGGTGCATCGGGGGTTAAGTTTAGGACTAAGGTGTGAATTGAGTTTAGATTAGTTTTAGGGTCAGGTAGGTACCTGTGAGGTTAGCCTTAGGGTTGGTGGTCAGGATAGGCTGTAGAAAATAATGGAAG
>NW_013952405.1:7606272-7611206 GCF_001266775.1 Austrofundulus limnaeus
TGTGTGTGTGTGTGTGTGTGTGTGTGTGTGTGTGTGTGTGTGTGTGTGTGTGTGTGTGTGTGTGTTTGTGTGTGTGTGTGTGTGTGTGTGTTTGTATCTTGAATGGAAAAAGGTGACTTTGATTTTCTGCTTTCCAATTATTTGTGACTTATACAGACATTCACACATTCACACACTGATGATGGCAAACTACATTGTAGTCACAGCTGCCCTGGGGCACACTGACAGAGGTGAGGCTGCCATTCACAGGTGCCACTGGACCCTCTGACCACCATCAGTAGGCAAGGCRGGTTGAAGTGCCTCGCCCAAGGATACAACGGCATGTTGGCTTGGCAGGGAGTCAAACTTGTGACTTGCAGGTCCCAAAGCCGGCTGCTCTACCACTACACTATGGCCGCCCTATAACCAACAAACATGGTTATACTCAAACTCTCACCTGAATTAGTGGCAGGTGGGTCTGTGGAAGGCAGAGCTTGAACTACTCATTTGGGACTGTATGTCTGAACTTTATCTCAGCAGCTGTTGTTTTCTGTCAGTGTGTTTGTATTTCTGAATGGTTAACTTTACCTACACAACTAGCCTCAATCACACACTATCTTCTGTAACTTGCACAAATAATCACATACCAGCTTCTGTACCTAATTTAAAATGAAACCTTCATGTTGTAAGCCCAACACTGTGTAAGTTTCAGAGTCTGAAAAGTGATGCCAATGCAGACGTAACTTATAGCTTTTTCAGTTGGAAAAATTAAGTCAGGTTAAAATAAACTTTAGAATGTCTCATTTACATTGATAAAAAAGATATAATGGTTTCAATAGTCTTATTCAATCATCATTATCACCCACCACTAAAGCCAAAGTGATGTTGTTTTCTCTGTGTTGATGATCTTAGTCTAAAACTGTGGCCTGAAAGGTGGCAGGTGATATGCATCCCTTCAAGGAATGMTAGGCTTGTGGTCACAGGCAAATTAGAAAATAGACATTTTTGGTTGCAAACCAAAGCTTTATGCCTGTTCTGAAAAAGGAGCAGGTTGTTGAATCTCAAAGCTCACATTAACCCTACAAGGTTAAAATAGTCAAATGTGTGTCCTGAACCCATAAAATACATTTATAGATAWGGTGAAAATGTCAATTTTAACACCAAATCTGACCTGTTCACAAATACCACAGTACTTTAGTATAGGTTGACTGCTTGTTGTGCTTCAACACATGAACATGTGATATTGATCTTTGTTATTTACTTACAGGACGGGGGAAAGAGTCATTATCTTTACATGTAACACAACTTAAAATTGTATTATCCCACTAAGACTAAATGTGAATTTAAACCTCAGAAGCAGAAAAAGTCAAGCTCAAACTATTACTTCTCTGAGATAAGTGAGAAAAGTTTTTATTGGGTTTCTTTTCATTACATATGTTGGCACCATCTATTAGGCTAAAGTGTTTCTGAGCTCATTACAYATTCCAGATCCACTTTGTGGCCTACTGGGAAAATGTACACATACATAAACCTACACATCAACACTTTTTCTCCTCTCCTCACACCTATTGTCAATACCACTTATTACTGGTAATCAATGACTGGACTCATAAATAATGTATTAGCTATGGTTTCCTGTCTGCTGACACAGCCAGTATGCATATACTGTATGTCTGTGTGTTTTTGTGTGTAAAAAAGAAACAATAGTAATGCATAGCATTTTTTCCCTAATGAATTCTAAATTCTCATTTTGAACTTCCTGGGATTGTATCGCTAAACGTTCTCACACTTTTACCCCATTAATCTTCTTTCTATTTAGGAAACGGGGTAAAATGTGTGTACGTTTATGAAATCTAAGCCTGGTTAGCAGGGCCAGATTTAGGGGGGATACGGGCCCCTGGGCTTGAGCCAATAACGAGCCCCTAATTATTTAGGGCTATGCAGTTTCACATGCACATCCACATACTGTATATGTTATATGTATATATTCAGCGCCCCACTGTCCCACCCAAATTTGTGAACGCATCACATTTAACATCAAAGTTTTACAGGTTCACTTTTTTAAAATCATTGTCCTTTAAGGCAGTATTAACTCAAAATTTTTTTAACAATCTAGCAAAATAAAGTTCTATATTTGATTTGAACCAGAATTATAGACATATAATTTACTGAAATGTATTTAAAGTCCTGAAATTTAAACTTAAACATCTCAAGATAAACAAAATAAAAGAAATTCTAAATTCTAAGTGCAAATGTTTAATGGTTGAACATTTTATGAACATCTTGACCGTACTTATTACACACACACAACAAACACTGGGGAGAACGAGTCTTTAGCAATATGGTCGCACTACCTTTTGCAGCTTGAAATACACACAATAGGAAAGATGAGTTTAGAAACAAAGATGCTCTGATCCTATGTTTACTCATAAACACAGAATCATATGCTCAAAAAAACCACTCGCTCAGTGCGAGGCAGCTTGGGGGGGGTGCGGCTGGGGATCAAATACATGGTATGGGGTGGGATGAGGCAGAGCCGATGATGTTTCAGGTTAATCYGTCACCGCAGGTGACAAAAAATGTCACCTGCCCGACAGGGCAGGTAAAGAAAAAAAAATCTTGTCTAACCTTGTGGGTTTGATTAAGATTACAGTTTTCTGCAAAAAAAACCACTCTAAAAATTACATCATATTTACTTTTTTATGACAATTTTATACCACGATATATATCGTTACCGCGAAGGGTTTCAATTTATACCGTGATATGAATTTGAGATCACACCGCACAGGCCTACCTGACTGCAAGATGGACTTTACTTACTACTGAAACTTAAGAGCAAGCAACCCTCCACATATCATTTCCACAGTTATCAAGAAAAATATGAAGCTTTTCCGACTCTGGTTTGGAAACAAAACMAAACACGGTTGATTCACTGCGCGCCAGAGTGCGGGTGAGGGCATGTTTTTACTTCATGGAGGGGACAATTTTTGGCCACTTCCCTGATGAGGTTAGGTTAGGCTGTAGAAATAACCAATAAGTGAATGGAAGTGCAAATACCCCGTGAGGATCGGAGAACAAGCATGCATGTGTGCGTGCGCTGGSTGTAGAGCGGAGCGCTGTGTTGACACTGTTAGATCGCTTTATTACGAGACATGGAGACTTTTTGTTTCAGTGGGCAACCGCATCCCCAGCACTCCTCCTCAAAAGACCAAATTAGTCTCAATCCCTGTTGGATCAATAATAATCAAGCATTTTTGACACATAATGGCCAAACCAAATTTAAGCATGTTTTAAATACACTGTCAAAGTCTTAGGGAGTGATAAAATCAAGGCTCTATTCAGTCTCAAGAAAATTAAAAGGCATTCGGGGGTGGGGCCCCCAAAGCGCTGGGCTGACGCCACGTAAGCCCCTGCTAAAGACCGGGGCAGATGGTTAGTATGGGGAACCAAGTGTAAAATAAAATGTAAAATAAATAAATAAATAAATAAATAAATAAATATTTTTTTGTTATTTAGCTCACTTTCTGAGTGCAAAATCCTAGTTCAAAAACTTCCACAAACATTTCAAAGTTAAATGTAAATATGGCGAAATGTTTAAGTTTACATTTATGGAGGGAACACAGCYTTTGCAATTGGTGCACAGTTTTTGTCATGACATCATCATCCAACARCAAAAGCTAATGCTGCTAAYGCTTCCYTACAAGAYATCAAACTTGCAGCTGTGGCCAGTGTCTGAGCTGCACKTTGAACTGCAGAACCACAGGTACCATCCTTATTGTTTTCAGTGAACACACTTTGAATTTAGACTTTAAATACCACMTTCAGAAGTGTTAGCARAATTTGTCGCAGGATGRTRATGTCACAACAAAAGAAGTGCACCAACGGCAAAGGCTGTGTTCCAGCCTTCTTCAGGACARCATTTAAGATTYARTTGTTACGTTAAGATTTACATATTTTGAATTAGGATTTAACATTTGGATATACCATTTAACATTTAATTTCATAAAAATTAGTCCAATGGAACAGCGTTGAGCTAAAGAACAATAAAATGTTGGTGGAAATTAGGATTTTACATTCAAAGTGAGCTAGAAGATGAAAATGTGTTAGTGACTTTTAGTGTTAGTGATTTTTTTTACATTTTATTTTACACTTGACCCCCCACAGATCATTGTCACACAGACGAGGCTCAAGTTCAGTCCAATAACCTGCTATCAAAAAATGCAGATTCAAACCCACACTTCCAATCTCTGGGCTGTTGAGGAGCTAAACAAGACATATAACCCCATCACTTGGAGCACCTTCCAAATGCTGCAGCTTCGGGACAACAAACATGAAAAGCGAAATGTACTGAAAGGACAAACATTTCTTTCTTTTTTTCCCAGGCTTTCATCAGATCCACGCACATGTGACCTGATTACTGGGAGGGTTGTTTGGTTACAGAGAGACAAGCTGTCTTATCGATTTTCAGCTCCAAACTGTGAGGTTTACATTCTGAGAGAGAAAGATGAGAACTAGGAGGGGGTGGGCGGTGGGAATCTCTGGATCAGAAATTTCTCTTAAAAGACGCTTTAAAACCCTTGAATTTACACGTTAAAAAATATATAAATATATACATTTTCTTGTCTCTCCATTCTGTTCCATGTCAAATCTTCTCAGTTGTGCTTCCTCCCTCTGGAGTGTTCATGTCTTATTTTTCCCCATTTCTTCCTCCCTCTCTGTCGGTTTCGTCTTCCTGCCACCCCCCMTTCCCCTCTTCTCTTTTTCTCTCTGTCTTTGGACACCATCCACCTCTTCAGCTGGGCTGTGAGAAGCTGTGATCCATGCGCCAAAAATCAAACAGCACTGCCAACAGCCAGACTGCTGTACAAAGAGGCCTGGATGCTTGTACACACACACACACACACACACACACACACACACACACACACACACACACACACACACACACACACACA
>NW_013952405.1:7612907-7619754 GCF_001266775.1 Austrofundulus limnaeus
CACACACACACACACACACACACACCTTTAGAATGAGCCAGTGCCACAAAGACAAAGACCACTCAATAAGACCACCACGCAGCGTGAGCAGCGAGCACAATATGCACCTACATAATGAGTTCATTAGATCTTTTTAAATTACACACATGACAGTGAAGTTAAACAGAAAAAATGAAAAACTCTAAGATTTAACATGCTTTTGTGGGRGTGTTTTTGCCTTTAAATGGAAAGCTTAGCTTATTTCCTGCTTAATAAAAGTTTTTCTTTTTTTCCTTCAAGAAAATGCTAATCAGTAATCAAGGTGCTGCAGTGAAAATCCTCTGCTGACAGAAAAATGAAAGGGAAATGGAAATGAGGTGCTGAACATTCTGCGTAAGATAAACTACTGTTTTACAAATAGCACTTAGTCTGGTTTCATTCCCATATTTTGTAACCTGTTTTTCAACTCTTAAGTAAACACCAGCGGATTTTCTTTCCCTTTTCTCATCATGAACAATCTCTTATGAGCAACACGTTCAAAAGTAACCAATCAAAACTAAAACTATTCTGTATAATATTTTTACTGGGAAGAAAAAGTTACAGTTATGTTTAAATAAACCTTGAAGGGACAAAGCGACTCTTGTAGTGCTTAGATTGCCATAAAACGACATTTAGACTCTCTATTTACAGAGCCCATTTTGTGACTCGAATTTTAAAAAATGTATGCTTGGCCATGAGATGATAACTAATGCACACAGGATGGGTAATCATGAGTCATTTCCATGCAGAGACTGTTGATTGTTCACAAGTTTGAATTTGTTTCATTTTTTTAATAAAACAATGATGCATTTAGGSATGATGGAATTCTTAGCATAATATGTTGCAGCTATTAGACAAAAGTGACAACTAGAGTTGTGTTTGTCCAAAAAGTGCTGTTTTTTTTAGCTCAACACTCAAAATGGGCTCCTCTCTCACAGTGTGCCTTAGCTGTGGAAAGAATCAGTTATGTCACATTCAGGAACACAGTAAAAAAAATCTTGACACACACTTAGAGCGTCCAGTGCCATTTTGTAAATACTCGTACAATGAAAAATTAAGTGTTATAGTCTTTCAATTAAACGTACACAAAATTTAAAAAAGATAATAATAATATGTGTGGGGTACCTTTGAATAGTTGAACAAAAWCAACATATTCATATACAATCTGACTCCAACAATGTCTGTGTCTCTCACAAGGAGACATGGCTGCTCAAACCATTGGGTCCATGAGCTATCTCATGGCCACACATTAACTATCTTGTGGCCACTCTTTATTTTTTTAATCCAATGTCAYCGGATGGACTCCGTATATATTTACAACACCACCACATTCTTGGTGCATCATAAATTATTCAAAATAAAGATGATATAAGCTATATAAACTGCTGTAACTCTCAAACCTTCAGTTTCTTAAAAAAAGTATTTCATGATAACAGATGAAAGAAAACATTACTAAAAGTCTAAAAACCTTTGTCTGCGTCCAGATATTTAAATCTCTTGACAAGTTGACAGATCAGTTTGGGAACGATAACATGAAATGCTGTTTTTTTCTAAAGAAAAATATCTAGCAAGTGCCTCAGATGAGTGATTAGCCAATCAGTGGCACTAACAGCCTGATTGGAAATAAAGCCAGCTGATGTCAAGCTGTGCACTGGTCAACAATGATTGGTTAAGAAAGGATAAAATCCCTTCTACCACCACATTGTTATAAATATGTCTGATACTAAGCATTAAAATCCCACAAAACACAAGTTAAATTGGCCTTGACTGAATTAACAGACGGTAGCATCAATCTTTGTTTAATAGATGCAACCATGCTGTCTAGTAAATTCCAAAATTCTAGATGGTTTTTATCCTTGCATTCTTGGGATGGTTGTTTTTGTAAATTTATAAGTTCTTTATAAGTTTATAAGATTCTCTGTTCAACAAACCATATTCGTAAAACAATAAAAACTAAATACTTGCAGGAACTGTCGTTTCTGCCACTTTACCAATCTGTTGCTTGACGACAGCTACAAAAACCTGAGCAAGCTTAAAATGTGAAACTAATTCTTAAAGTCATCGTTCAGATCTTATGATCTTCTGTGAAAAGCTCACAGCGATTTTAATCTAACCTGTAGCTCTTTGAACTACCTTAGTTTGGAGAAAAAAATTGCTGACCTAATGGCTAAACTTTGCTAAGTGTATTGCTTTTGTCTTAAAACAAATTAGGTCTGAAAAGTTTTAGTCAAATGATGTTTTAATAACTTACATCATAATTTCACATTGCCTATTTATTTACATACAACTTTATGGTTATTTTTAAGAAGATTTCTACAGTCATTGTTTCAGATGACACGTCCCCAGAAATGTCCCTCATTTTTGGCATTTTATGAATGAGAAAAAAATGTCGCATGTTGATCGTTATTACAGTAGGCAGCTAGAAAGTGGGAGTGTGAATGTTGATTATGGTATCTGGTTGCACTGCTTTTATTGCTACAGAATAAAAAAAAAAGAGCCCAGGGTGTCACCTTTAATAAATGCTGTTTGGCACCAAGGGATGCTGGGTAAATTGGTGGAAGTTATATGTGTGTTTCTGTATGACTGTTAAATATGTTCATGAGTGTAAAAATGAGTTGTTCTGGTTAGTTGTCAAACTCAGCTCTATCATGCTTGACTGGATGACTGAATGAAACCTTCACTGTCCCAGTTTCTTCATTTCATTTCAATGATAAATGATTCTTTTCATCTCAGAGCTGGAAATGTCCCAAAACTGACGAAACTGTAAAAAATATTGTTTAAATGATCCTCTATCATCTGTTTCAAAACAACTCCACCACTTTGGTCTTGTTCGCTCACCATGCCAGTATAAGATTTATTATTGGTCTCATAGAAAGCCTGTAGGAAGCTACAGATTTTTCATACATGGTACATATGTGGTTGCAGTATTAAGTCATTCTGCCCCTTACGTGATCCAGCTTTCAGGTTAAAATGGGCCAGCTGGCCTTATCAATGTCTCACCTATGTGCTTTGTTCAAATACTCGCTTTCTGATGGTTTCACATTGGCTTCTGCTGCTTGCTTCTGACTCATCCCTGGGATTTTCTGCTTCACATTTCTTTGTAATAAATTGATAAAAATCAACAAACATGGTTTTCCTGTCTCTCTTATCTTTTTATCATGACCAGTTAAAATTTAACTCTTTTTTTTTTCAAATTTAGTTTATCAAATGTCTCATCTACAACAGGTTAGATATTTATTGTTCATAATGTTTCCACAGAACCGTACTTTAAAATAAATCAGGTTCATCAACAGAACAAAAACGCTGAGTTTCCACAAAATACACTTTTTTTTCTTCTTTTGAACACAGGCAGCTTCAACACATGTAGCACGTAAAAGGACTGAACAACTGAAGCAGCGTACACACACACACATACACTTTTTTAATATGTCAGTCTAGTCCCTCGACACACACACACAGACCTCCACTCCAGCCAAAGTGGTGTGAGTGTTGTCAGGGCAACAAATGAGTCAATGGAGAGCAAGATGAAGGAGTGGGAGGACTTGAGCACTGAACTTTAGGAATAAATGGGCGTCCTACCAAGACAGCAACACTCGCTGTCTTTTCATCAGTCCACTCTCCACTCATCCACAAACCACCAGAGGCTCTCAGTCAGTCCTCCACTTCTTTCCCTCCATCTGCACTTTCATCTTTTCTTACTGAAGATATGTAGCCTTTTTTATGTCTGTGGTGACTTCTGCTTTCTTTAAGTGTTTTATACAATCAAGCCAGTTTTCTCCCACTAATGCTTCAAAATAATTTGAGGAATACGAGTGTGTTAAATGCAATTTAAAACATTATTTGCATGTAATGTTTATATATAATGTCTTATACTTGCTGACTATACAAAAGATGTGCTCCCAAAATGGCTAGATCCCTTGTGAAATCTAAAGAACTGCACTGAGGCCTTAAGTCATTTATCTTCTATCATAAAATCAGAACGTTTCAAGAATATAGTTTTTCTCCTTCCTGCATTTTTAAATAAATAAGTTAGATTTTAGATTAAAATGACTAATTTTACAACACTTCATTAAAAATATAAAATACTGTTTAAAAATATGATATGTTTTTTTTTATCTTTTCAAATATTTTCTTTTTGGGAGGAAGCAGAATTTAGAAGAAAAATGTTAACTTTCCCAGAGTGTTTTTGCCGTTTGCAAATAGGACTCTAACTATGAATAATTCAATCGATTTAAATTAAATTCTAATCTCAAATCTTCTTTGATTCACTTGAGTTGCCTCGGCTTCCTTACAGCCTGCCGTCTATGCGGTGTTGATCCCTTACACTTCTGCAGGCAGAAAATTAAATCCCAATTTGGGATGGACTAATTTATGAAAATTAAAATCAATCACAGGATCATGCCAGGAAATCTAACAGGAGCGTTCGACTATTTACATAACTGTTGGACGGGAGCAGATCATGGAGGGTAAAGGCTGATTCTGCCAAAACAAATAAAATTCAATTAACTTTTAGCGTGCGTGCCTAACCCGTGGCTGGATTTTTTGGATCATTAGATGTCTGACATACAGCCCACAAATTACCTGATAAAAACTGTGTTCATAGAATAATAAGTCTCATTTATCTAATAAGTTGCAAAATGAAAAAATGGCAAGAGTTTGATTTGATTAATTTGCTCTTGTTTGGATAAGAATATTTTTAATTATTGCATGCCGCCAAGAAAAGGTGGGGGATCATTGTCTTTGTGTGTGTGCTTGTCTGTCTGTTAGCAAAATATCTCATAAACCGGTCGACTGATTTTAATAAAACTCTCAGGCAGTAATCACTGAATGTAAATCTACAGATGGAGTTGTCGTGTCCCAATACCAGTTTTTTTCTCAAAGCTATACCTGTAAAAAGAATAGTGTTTCAATTTGGGTACTCGCTGATACTGAGTACTTACTGAATAAGAACTTAAACATTGAGCAATGACACATTTCTTTTATTTAGAACAAGGTGGCACTGCTTCCCTTCGCCTCCTCTGATTGGATCATATCAAACGTACACAATGTTGCAAAGTTTTAAATAAAAAATGACAAATACAATTTTATTTCAACTTGTATAAACTTTTAAAATTGAATTGACAAACATTTCATTTGAAATGTAAACTAACGTATTTAAAAGAGTACAAGTATCGATAATGGCATAGGTATCTGTCCCAAGTATTGGGACATTTTGTATGAGTATTTGTAAAACTGCTGGTTTTGGGCCCAATACTGATACCACTACTTTGGAGTCAACCTTATATCCAAAGCTAATCAAACTTTGAAAACACAAAACTACCAATAATTCAGATTTTAAACACATTTTTGGTGTGGTAGTAGCTGAGAGTCAATGCCATTCTATACTATGAGTATCACACAAGTTTAAAGCTTCAAGTTCAAAGGCATGCAAGTGATATTCCTTCCTTAAAGAAATCCAAGTTTAAATATTACTATACAAAGACTCAAACAGTGACTTAGTTACAACTGCTGAACTAAAAATATATATCGTCATCATAATATACGAATAGTCCCATTGCAGGTCCTATGATGTAGGAAGCAAATCTGGGGACTAAACTACTAAACCATATAGATGCCCAAATCAAATTCTGGAAGTGGTCATTCAACTAGATCTGTTACAAAAGGACAACTGATATTACCAACTTTTAAAAACTGTTACGGCCAGAGGTCTTTCTTCTATGTTTATACTAAAGCATGGAATGACATTCCTCAAAACATAAAGTCCATTTCAAAACTACAGCCCATTAAGAAGAATCTTGTCTGCCATCTGCTGGACACTTTCTGTTGTGCTCATATTTAGACGTCTTATTTTGCAAATGCTGCCTTCCTGAAATTTGGTATGCTTGTTTGTCTTTGTGTCTATGGTGTATAATGATGTGATTGTGATGCTGTAATTCTGAGTGTTTTATGTGCTGCAGAACAGGAACCTGCAGTAAAACAGCAATAATGCTGAGTCAGGCTTGATTTTTAATAATCTTTTCCTGTTAAATAAATAAATCAAATCAAATCAAATCAAAAAAATGAGAAAGATGAACAAATTCGCAGTAAAATACAGTTAGCACGAATGCTAACATTAAAGTACGATGGAAGCAAAACTGAGATAGACACAGAGGCAACACATTCACCTTTGTGGTAAAACACAATCCACGTTTACACGTGATACAAGAAACATACTCAGGCTACAGCACAATAAAAGCAAGCAATAAAAGATAACAAGAATAAATACAGACAAAAACATATATGTAACTTGCACAAAGTAAAGGTAAGATTGGTGCAGGTTTGTCATGGCAGAATGGCAGCATAATTTAAAGTATAATTCAAGTCATTCCAGTATTTTTACATTTTGTAATATACAGTATATTGCAGGGTTAGACAAAGTTGCAGTGTCAGTTTTTTTCCAATATTGTGCAGCCCTAATTTCGGAGCTAATGTGCTGAGACACACAGTAAACACACACAAAAAAAAAAAAAAAAAAACGACGAGTGAAAGCAGAGAACAACATTAGTTAACTTATGCAATGCAACATTCTAGACAGAAACACATTTATGGATTGTCCCTATAACGTATTTATATCCATCAGAACCTCACCGCATGTGAGGACAATACGCCTCACCACACACTGCAAAAACTGCTAAGAAACAACTCAAGAAACATGACAAATAGATCAAGGCAATAATTTAGCCTTCCAAAGTCCCCAGATCTGACTGAACAGCTCTGGGCAAGTCATCTGCTAGGAACCCCCCCCCCCCTCCACCACACACACACACACACACACACACACACACACACA
>NW_013952405.1:7620907-7623871 GCF_001266775.1 Austrofundulus limnaeus
ACACACACACACACACACACACACACGCGCGCGCGCGCACAGAGCTGTCACAGTGGTTGATCACAGGAGAGTAAATTGGCCTGGAGACTTCAGAGCATTGGAGGCATATATGAAATTGCAGTTCAGATTAAAGTGTGCACAGACCAGTTTCTATTGTGGCAGCTCACCTCTGCCCAAAAGCTTACCATTTCTGGCTTCTTAATAGTTTTTTAGAAACTGAAAAAAATACATAAATGTTGCTATAACATACAGAATAAATACTAATTGTGTAAACATCTGGACAGAAATAATCTGTAAGAGGAGTTTCAGTCAAGGTTTCAAACCCATCATAGCACATAAACAGCACTGGTGAAATGATTTCCTCATGGTCTCAAACAGCGGACCTGTGACTGTCCTGTTAGACAGCGCTGCATTTGATACGGGGATGACAATAGTCTATTATAGCGACTTTTTTTTTTTTTCTTTTTTTTTTCTTGGATGTTTCTTGGATATTATAGCGACTTGAACATGATATTGGGATTACAGGGACAGCTCTACAATGGTTCAAATCAGAAGTCTTCAACATTTTTAGTCCAGGACCTTCAAACCAATTGTATATCCTTAGTTGACTGGCATCATTAGKAGCTGCAGTGTTGTACAGATATTGCAAAAATTACATCACTAATAGGCCAATTATGAGTTATGTGCAGAATTCATGGAGGGTCAGRCTGTGAGTGAAGTGAAATTCAGCTGGTGGGCTCATTGAATGTGTGCGTTTCTGACTAAAATACATTATTTTATGCCTCAATTTATCAGTTGCTATGTTGGATTCGTGCTCATGTGTTTAAAGACATAACTTGAAAAACTTGTGATTTTTAGATCTTGGTATGTCTTTCAAACCCCAAATCGAATATTTAGTGTCTGTTTTGTTTTTTTTGTTTTTTTCAAAATATTACAAAAATTAGGCTGGACTACACTTTTAAGCTGGAATGTCTGTATGTTATTTGAATGTTTAAAACACTTTCTAAAAAGTTTTCAGTTGGTCCAAAATGATACAGCCAGGACCTTCAAACCAATTGTATATCTCTCTGTAAGAGAGAGATATACAATTGATGAGTTAGAWGGAGAAATTATATTCCTCCAGTTTTAGCTTCTCTCCATTGGCTCCCTGGAAAATTTAGAATAGAACTTCAACAAAGGCTGCTTTCAAGATTTTGTCACTGTCATAATTCTCCTGTGGTTTAACAAGTCAAAACAACACAGCTGCATAAAGTCAGAGTGTATTTTACCTATTTAAAGCCAAGGAATGTACTGTATGTGTGCAAATTTATCCCAGTTTTGGGAGTTTTCAAGTATTTCTCTTTCATGATTTTTTCAGTACTGCTCATCAGCAGAGAAAAGACTGCCACATTTGTCAGCAAAGAAACTGTATTCACGCCCCAAATCCCCAGATGATACGCTGTGATGCCACCATTCACAGCTCTGGAACGAGAACAAACAGGAAGAAAGAGTCAAAAAGAAAACTGCTGCAGATTCAGTTCAGGAAAAAAATGTTGAGGACAAGCAGAACATGTTGGCGGAGAAATAGCGAGGGGAGAATGAGAAGAAAAGGGTACGTTTTTTTTTTTTGGATTGGTGGGTGGAGCACTTTGACCAGCTGTTAAGGGTTTGTTCATAAGGGGGGGAAAGGGGTGGGGGGGGCAAACGTGCTGATGGTGAGGTGGTGGGAGCCCACTTAGACCCAAAGTTCAGTACAAGTATCAGACATCACGCAGTGACTGAAGGTTTCTTTGACATTAACGAAGTCGGTATCCAACAGGAATCATTCACCCTGAAAATCCTATAAGACACACCCGTGTTCGCTCTGACATTGAGGAGTGAAGTGAGGCACTCAGTAAAATACTCAGTGTGTAGAAACAGAACAGGASAATAATTTTACTTGTACTACATTTTAATTGGCATAACTCTAGTAACTTATAAGTATTGTTCTTCACTTCAGTGTTCACAAAGGTTACCATTCTCATGTTGCCAATCACCAACAACAACTCAACCCTTAAAAGTGACTTAGCACCCCAAAATGAAGGCTTTCATGTAAACTTGTTCACCACATGTTGCTTTCACATGGTTTATACAAAAGGTTGTTTGTGTTGGACCAACAACGGTCTGTAGTTTAAACAGTGTATTTTGTTGCAGCACATTTAGTGTGCAACATTGTGTTGCAAAACAGATTGGATAGCTATTTGATGCAAAAGTGATTGAAGAATTACCACGAGGCCTTTGGTTTATTTTTTGGAAGTCAGAAACTTGTCCTTGAATGCACCCTGTTCTTACTGATCTACAGTTTCACTACCCTAAGGTTCTTTTTTCCCATCCATCCATTATCTACAGCTTGTTCCGGAGTCGGGTCATGGGGGCAGCAGCTTGAGCAGGGAGGCCTATACCTCTCTTTCYCCAGCTACCTCTTCCAGCTCTTCTGGGAGCATTCCAAGTTGTTCTCAGGCCAAACAAGAGGCATAGTATCTCCAGCGTGTCCTGGGTTTCACCAGGGTTTCCTTCCAGTCAGACATGCCTGAAGCACTCCCTTTAGAGAGGCATCTGTGGGGCATCCTTTCTAGACACTCAAACCACCTTAACTGGTTCCTCTTGATGTGAAGGAGCAGCAGCTGGTGTCTTCCAGATAACTGAACTTCTCAACGTATCTCTAAGGCAGAGTCCAACTACTCAGCAAAGAAAACTTATTTTGCCAGTATCCGCGATCTTGTTCTTTTGGTCACTATCCAAAGTTTATGGYCATTGATTTGATTTGATTTGATTTATTGATTTAACAAGAAAAGATTACTAAATATCAAGCCTGACTCAGCATAATTGCTGTTTTACAGCAGGTTCATGTTCTGCAGCACATGAAACACTCAGAAATACAGCATCACAATCACATCATTATTCACCATAGACACAAAGACAAACAAGCAAACCAAATTTCAGGAA